>NW_008796220.1:507045-526919 GCF_000699145.1 Aptenodytes forsteri | reverse complement strand
TCCTGCCCCGAGCAGCCGGCTGCTGGAGCGGTGGGTAATCCAGTTCGTGCACCGAGTTACGAGGACAGTAAGATATCAGAGATGTCGGCAAGATTCGAGTAGCTTTTAGCCCCGTATAATGCAGATTCTGCAGCGTCAGTGTGTTGCCCTGTTGCAGGAGGTGTGTGTTGCTGTTCGCCTGGCATCCTTTACTGCTTGGCTCACTTCAGGGGCGCAAGCCGGAGCGGGAGTGATGAGTTGGTGGCATTCACAGACACGTTTGCAGGGGAGCCCTGTTTTTTTAATAGGGCATCCAGGAATAGGTTCAGGGAATTCACATTGCGTTTCCCTGGAAGTTCTCGAGACAGATTGCCTCATTCTGAATCCTCATAATATGAGTGACAAAAAAACCCCACAAAACCATAAGTGCTGTTCTGTTATTACTGTTTGTTATCCTGAAGTTCCTTGCTGGGATGCTGTTTTGACCTAGGCAGCAAGGTAATGCCCATGAACTGGAGAAAAATGGGTAAGAATTGAGAGGTTCAGTGACCAGCAGTATCTGAAAGGCCCTTTTGCTCCTCTCGAGTTACTTTTTGGTTATCCAAAAACCTGATTGGAGACTTGAATTGGATTTAGAAGATGCTGATACGCTGGAGGTCCTTTACATTCCCATGCCTCGGTTTCCCCACATCTTTCCCTAGATGTCTTTCTAACACACTTGACCACCACTCAGCACAAGGTAGTCCTGCTGCTGGATCACCCTCCAGAAGGTGCTGTAATACTAACACTGAGCAGATAATTTTGTCCTTTGTAAATTTAATTAAGGTTTTCGAAGGGCTCTCTATTGACCTCATGAGTTTAGAGGAAGTTTTGTAGATTGAATCTGTCTGCCTGTTTCCCCTGACATGCTTTGTTTCTAACCCAGGTTTATCAGCAGTCTTTCCCAGACTTTCATTAAAAGCAGCAGTGCCTCGGTGTGTAATATTCTGGTTAAGTCCAGCTGTATTAACGTCTTATCTGATTTCTCATGCAACATTTTTGCTACCCAGAAGAAAACAGGAGAATGACCTCCCTCTAATGTGAGTATTCATACCGTGAGAAGAAAGAAGAGTACGGATTACACTTAAAATCTTACTTTTGAAGTACCAGTCTGTGTTGATGGACTTGGTCTGTTACTGCTCCCCAAGGCATACTATAAACTTGTAATGGAGGCACTGGACATAAATAAATGCTGTAAGCAGTTTAGCTGGAAGTCTGGATCTTCACCTTTCCCCTTTTCCCTCTTCAGTCTCTGTTCCTCCCTCCCGCCTGGCACTGTAGTGATTTGAAGGGGTTTGTATCTATTTCCACGTGGCTTCCTTGGAGATCTCTTCGGCCAACTTCCCTCTGGACTATCTACAAACATTAAAAGATGTTTGAAATTACTCAACCTCGACGGTGCTTGAAATTGAGCCATATTCTGTTGTGTCAACAGAGTGCTTCAAGTGGTGATTGCAGAGGCCAGAATAAAGGTTCCAGCTCTGGTGCTTGCCACAAAACTGCCTTATTAAGTGATGTTCCCCCGCCTGGTAGCTTAGATATGCTGCTCTGGTTGCTTATTTGTCCATCTTCCTTCCTCTGTTTTATTTGGGTTCTATAAGCAATGAATGGCTTCAAGCGGTCCCTTCAAGACCTGCTGCAAGACTTGTTCCTGCTTGTTTTCCTTTGCGTGCTTGCATCTACCCAACGGTGATTTGGGGAGGGTCAGGGGCTTCATGGGTTATTGGAAATCTGCAGTATCACTTGGAGTCTGAAGGATTTCACGATGCCCTAGTTGGCAATGCTGTGTTTTTTCCTAGAGCAGACTGTTTCAGAGGCAGCTGAAGCTGCCACCTCTCCTTGTGTTGCCCATGACATACGTGGAAGAGGAACGGTGAAGCGTAATTTGCCTTACTTCAGACTCAGGCGGTATCCTTCCTGAGTAATTCTGCTGACCGATGGACTGGTTGCTGTCTGGGTTATGAGGACAGTCAAATTTACAGTCTTTATTTTGGAAACGATACGTTTCAGCGGGTGCAGTACAGTCTCTGGGTCTTTCCTGGCTCAGGATTTCTTCTTTCCTGCAGCAACTCTGATATTTTGCAGTAGATATCTGGGAACAGGACACTGTCATCTGGTGTCTAAAGGCATCCTTTAAGTGAAAGATGAGGAATGAGTTTCTTTCTTAGTTCAGAAGGTGTACTGTGCGTTCAGTGAGTGGGGAGCTCTGCTGATGCTGGATCAGATGTTGAAAAAATCCTCTTTGCTGGTCCCACCTCACAGCGAAAGCAGCAGATTGCCCTCTGTGTTTGAGGTCAAAATAAGCAAAATATTTGAAGGGCCAGTGATTTCACAGTAAAGACATATGACAGCGTTGGAGCCGAGGATTTCGGAGGGGGGAGGTTGGCGAAGGCCTGTTTTGTTGTCTTCCAGTTTGGATGTCTCATGGGCGGTGCTGTGAGTGCCAGACCTAATGAAGCCTGGTGTCCCGGGGGCTTGTGCCTCACGGTCGGCTGCTCTGGACCCCAGGAGGGTATTGCAGACTTTACGGAAGGTTTTTCTGTCATTTATAGGGCTCTCTTCTGTGCAGATCCTTTGGTGCCCAAGAAAGGAGAGGTTCACACTATAGTCTTTCCCCAAGGATGAGAGCAGAGGAGGGTCCACCACCCCCATTCAGCATCAGAGTGATCTTTTGCGGGCTCAAACTGATTTTAAGCCTCTATCTTCCATGGGAACTCAGTGTCTCTTCCCTCTCTCTCTCTCGAAAACCTCCAGAAACACCAATTACCGTTAAGATTGCTTCTGCTGTGTCATATGTGGCATAAGTACACTATGGTCAGGTAACTTCTCTGTCCATAAGAAAGCAGCCGAAAAGGTTAAAACAACTTGTGTGACAACCAAAGCTTACACACGCCAGCTTGTTCTTTTACTGCGTGGCTGCCTCCAAGCAGTAGTGTGGCAAACGCAACTATTAGGGGAAAAACAAAGTTGACGTTGTGCACTTGAAACGGGAGTTGCATCGTCGGATTAATCTTTACGTGAATAAATATAAAATGGGATAGATACATAGATAAATACGTAGAGAGATATTTCTAAAATATGTGTAAATATATACATATGTAAATAGATAAAAATAATATATAAAGGTATACATGCATAAAAATAGAAATATATTGGGATTTTCAAAAGGGGATAGCCATGTAGCAACCTTAGAAGTCATCTATGTTCATCGTGCCCTTCCTTGAACAAGGGGAAAGGAAACAGTGCAGGTGACTATTGTGGAGGGTGGGATTGCTGATTCGGCAGCCGTACGGGAGGATAGAGCTACTGACTGCGAGCGTTATTATTTGGGAGAGCATTTGTTCTTCCTTTTAGAGCTTCAGCTGCCAATACGTGGTGGTCACCTGAGGAAAAAAACCTCAGTTTGTACTTAAGAAATGTATATATGCACTCCTGACTCTAGCTGCAAAAAACCAGCTGGAGAGTATGAGTTTGAAATGCTGAAAATCAAGAAGTAAAAAGTACCACCCCCCATCTATGCTTACATATTTTTAAATCCTGTGATTAAGGCATTTTTGTAACATTGTCAGCGCCGATTATAAGAAAGCTGCATTTCTGGAAGAGGTGGGAGCGAAAGCCCCTTGCTCAAGGATTCAAGCTGACTGCTCATCTCGGTGGCAGGTGAAGAGGCCACCATCCAGCTGGAGCAGAGCAGTAGTGGTTTTCTATTTCTGAAGTGCCTTTGAAATTGTGGAGGTGTGAGAAGAAACACGTTCCTGAGGGTCAATGTTTCTGATAAACTCGGGAAGAACTTTACAGTGACGACAATTTGCATGTTTGGCATATTAAGAAGGTGAGTAAATTTGAACCGCTTCATGGATAGTCCTGAAGGCAAGGGCAGGGAGAGGGGAACAGTGGAAGCAAAATGAATAATAAGCATGTAGGAAAAGGGTGGTCTAACGCTTGAAGATGAGAAGGAAGGGTCTCAGCCGTAAGGAGGACACGAAGTTGTATTGTCCGTGAGTGTCTGTAATACTTGACCTTGAGCCTGAGCCTTGAATTGGGTGTTAGAGAGCAGATGGAGGAGGCAGTCCGAAGGTCTGTGCTTCTCCTAAAGGTTTGTTGAAGGGGGAGATGGACTGGAAATTGGAGAGGGCACGTGTGGATACAAGAAGCTGAATGAAACGGATGCCTAAGCAGGAACGAAAACAGTGGGTTTCAAGTGAGAACGTAGGAAGGGATGCTGCAGTCAGGGGGTGGTTTTGCTTTGTGAGCAAGTTGCAAGTCTTAAGTCTTAAATAGTTGAGTTCCCAGAAGATGTTTGAGGATAAAATAATTGGGGAAGAGAACAGCATGCAAAAGCATGGTAGCTCAAGGGCGTTACGATAGCTGGTATCACCTTCTTCGGAGCGTGTGCCCATTCTCCCGGAGGAGAGGATACCGGCTGAAAGGGGGGAGGTTTGCAAAAGCTTGGGGGAGGGGAAAGAAAAGTTAATTAAAATGTTCATTGAAGGACAGCAAGACTCACTCTTCTAATGATTGCAGAGATTTGGGAGAACCTTCCAAATGCAAATTTGAAAAGTCACTAGAAGTATTTAGGAGAGCAAGTCCCAGCCCAGTGGAGGTTTGAGCATTTAAGATCCTCTCCTATGCGCCCTGAGAGCTGTGCTCCAGAGGCCAGATTTAAATCCCTAGAGGTACATGTAGATCCCTGCGTATTTTGAAAATTACGTGCATTTTTAAGGTGGCTTCGACGTGATTGTCGCTCTTTAAAAACAGGATGTAAGGAGCTTGAAGACCTTAGATATCTTCTGCTATGCGACAGCATCATTTTGGGCAGGTGGGGGATGGATGGATGCTCAGTGGTACTGGCAGCCGTAACCTCGTGGCTTCAAAAGAGCTTTGAAAACTCACGGCAGCTGAGCTGCCGTGTTTCCTCTTTCACTGCGAGCTTTCAGCGTGCAATCTCCGTTTTGAACATGGCATTCATCTGAAGTATTCATTAAGATGGGGAATTATTTGCATATTATTAGCATTATTACATGGAAATAAAGCTGCTGCTGGTTCTTCCCTCCCTCCATGTATCTTTCATCACCCGCCTTTATAACTGCTCTGAATCCTGTTTGTTGTGTGACAAACTGGGCTGATAAATCTCGTTACTCACTTGAATGGCTGGGAGACTCATTGCACATTACTGAATTTTGTGAATTATGTAATAAATGCATAATTAAAATTAAACCCAGAGCCTCTCATGGAACCTTATAAAATTCTGTTTGCGATGAATTATAGAGAAATGTACACGGCTATTAAAATTTAAGCCTAATTATTTGGATTTATTTTTAATCAATATTTAATACGCTACCTATAAGTTCCTGCGTACCCACAGCAAATCTGCTATTGCGGCTTTGCTGGAAAGCACAAAGTGTGTGTGTGTGTGTGTGTGTTTAGAGTAAGATGTTTGTTTTCATTGTGCTTCATATTTTAATATTTGATTACAGAAAGGAAAACTCCCCTGAGCGTGACGCGCTCAAAAACTTCTTCAGCCAAGGGAAGTGACTGCTAGGAGTCTGTTTTGCCCAAGTCTTTTCCCACTTAATCACCTTTGAATATTGCAGTTTACTGGAGGAGGATTGCAGTCGTAGGAAATAATTCACTCTAATGGAGCACCACTTGGTTGTTCACTCATCGAATTGTCATTAAAATCATTCTGAAAATCTTTTCTGGGATGTATTTCTGCAGTCCTGATTCTCACTTAAAGGCAGCTGCCCAAACTGCTGTCAGGTTTAAACTTGAGATGTGCTAAAAACTTATTTTCTACGTGCTAAAATGAGCTTCAGAGATACTTTCCAATGCCTTGGAAAGAGAAGCGATGTTTTTAAGGCAAAGAGTCTGCAAGCCCCCGTTTAATTTTGAAAGGTTTGTCTCTTAAGTACGAAATTGAATAGAAGGGATTTTACTCCCCTAAATCCCCGATTCTGGAGAAAGCAGCTTGAGATCTCAGTAAGAGAATTAACACATGGGTTAAACTTACAATAAGAAGCAGTACTTGGAAAATGCCTATTCAGATGCCGTTAAGGAAATAATAGCATTAGTTCTTGTCCTGTCAGTGTGGATTCCTCAAACTGCCGGCTGCGTGCTGACATGCATACGTTACATATTGCTGGCCTGGGCATGAAATTGAGGACAGTGAAAATAAAGATGACTTTTCGTGGAGGCAATTCGTTTAAATGTTTAAGCCGGTACTTCTGCACACACATACGACAGGTAATTCAGTATGACAAATAAAGCCACTAATAACTCTCCCCCCTGCCCCGATGCTGCTGTTTATGATCTTAATTGCAGCCGTGTAACTGGTAAAATGCCTGTACCCTGCATCAGGAATACGCCATGGCAAACGTGTTTTCTGTTCCTGTAAGCAGATTTCTATTCACTTCTGTCATCTGTTAGAAACATAATACAACTTTTTCCCTGTTATTTCCATTATGCGTTTTTGATGAGCCATTTATTGTTCCAATGAATACCTATTTTAATGTATATACATTATATCCATCATTTAAGATAAAGCATTTTTGTCTCTTGGTTTTTTTAAATTTTTTTTTTACAATTCATGGTAATGCAGAATCCTGAAAGAAAGCATTATTTTCAGTTTCTTGTGTCTGCCATTTCATAATCATCCATGTGTATCTTTATTTTTAGCTTAAGCGAAAGACATGAAGCATTAAGGCTGAATTGGGGTTATTTTGACAACATCTGATTTCATCATAGAAGGTGCTGTAGGAGATCGTCGTGCTGAAAAACTTCCGACAAAATGGTAATGAGAAAAAGAAAGGCTTCTGTTGTGCTGTCATTCTTCTGTTTCTTTGTCTTCAGACACAACTACCGCTTCTTTACACAGCTTCTCTCCACTTTTCTGCGGGGTTTGCTTTTGCGTATAGTCCTGGGTATCCTGCGTCTCCCCCAAAAGCCAGTGCTTTGGGAGCAGAGGGGAGGTTAGCCAGCATTTTACCAAGCAAAAACCCACATACGTAAGAATGATGTAAAGTTTTGCATAGGCAGACAGTTGGGAAACGTAGCCAATTTGTCTGTAAATTAACAACAGTGGAGGACTCAACATAGGCATGTGCTTAAGTCGGTATTTCACTTCATAGTTGAGTGCATGTCTGAGCGCGTACCCAAGTACTCCTTGAAGCTGGAACTTAAGAAGGAAGCAAAAAAAAAAAAATTTGCCTTACAGATTGGTTTAGTACAGAGAGTATTTGCTGTATTTTGGCACAAGGTATATTTAGGGTGTGTGCGTGAAGCTTTTGAAAGAACTTTCTTCACATTTTGAAGTGATAGACACGTGCAGCTAACGCTGTCTGGTTTGAGCTGCAGCTAAATAAGCGTTCGTCTCGCATAGCTAGAGTGCATGTTTTAGCATAGTGTTACTCGATACTCGATACTCGCTAGAGTAATCTTTTCGAACTGAATAATCTTACGATTCTGGAGGACAGCAATATATCATATTAGGTAGCTTCCAATTCAGGATTAAAAACAAACAAAAAAAAAGTCCTGTAAAAAGGAATTCATTTAGAAGAGCCACACTGAATGCATGTAAGTATATGCACGTGAGAATTTTATTGTCCATACCAGAAAACTGTACCTATCAGGTTACTGTACCATATATTTTTCTTACTCTTGGACTGCTCCCTGCGTGAAATGCCTCATTCTGCTCTTCTCTGTAGCTGTTCCTTTCTTACTCAGTAACGGGAGTTGCTCTCTTCTAACAAAAAGTGCTTATCCGTATTATAAGTATATGTCTTTTTAAATGTGTCCATTTAAATTAATATTTAACAGAACAAAGACGTGTGAAACAATGTAACCGCTTATGTCTAATCATTATTTGATGTGATCTAGCCTTTTTGTACTTAACTTTTTTGTGCATTTTATTTACCAAGATATTTTTTTAGATGACAGTATAAGAGTTGATTTACGCTTGAAAGTAGGCAATTTTTTTTGGAGTACTTCTGGGTTTATTAGCGGTGTCCTTTTACTAGCACAACTAACGGTGCACTTACAGCGTGAAAGGGTGTCTCATCCCAAACTAGATATCCCCATTCCTGCTCCAGTGTAAGGTATAGTTACACTAATCTATTTGCACCTGCCTGTACAATTTTTTTTTTAAAGGCTTTGGGGTGGTTACTTTACCTTGCTGGGATTTTTCTTTTTCCGGCTGACTTAATTTATCTAGAAGTTAGGTGTCCAGCCTGAGCGACTTGTCTCGGCTCCCTCCCAGTTGACGGCACTGACACCGCATTGTCTCCTCTCCCAGCGATCCTGTCCCTCCGTTGACTCCAGCTTTGACTGGATACCCACCTCTGACAGCTGGCGTTTGGTGGGATGAACTCTGCCTCCCCATCAGCAGGAGCTGATCTCTGAACATCCTCTGGTGCCTTTGAAATGTCTTTCCCTGGGTGCGTAAGCTACGATATCCCACTGAGAGCTGCAAAACTGCCCCTGCTACAGCAGAACGGTGCTGGCCACGCAGCAGGGAAGTTGGTATGCTGATTTCCGTGCAACACCTTGCCCTGGATCTGAGCTGTATGGCCAGTAGTCCTAGCAGGGGGATGTGTGTCAATATTTACTTTAGTCAAAGCCGCCTGTTGGCATCCTGCCTTTTCCAAGGGAGACCTTTGCCTGTCACAGTGGGGGTTTTAATTTTTCTCTTCTGTACCACGCCATCTCCACAAAAGCCATGGTTGCAGGCAGCCTTAAACAGCTTGGGCTTTCCAGGGTCGGGGAGCCCTATGGAAAGCTTTACGTGCCGATGAGAGGAGCACACCATGGTTTGGGGTGGGAGCCCTGGGAGGCTGCACTCGTACCGTGTGGCATTGCTGCCGTCAGCCTGAATGGCCACGAAGTAGCGCGTGCTTGAAACCAGCTGATGGTTCAAGATGCCATTTGCAGTCATCCGGAAACCCCAGGAGAGCACTCTATTGCAATAGCCTTACAGAGGGGGAGAGGGAAAAGAAGTAAAGTCCTTTTTTAGGGTAAAATCCTCTCTTCACTGAAATTACTGGAAAGACTTCATCAGTGGCTTCGCTCTCCGTGGCTTATAGGTTGTCTTCATTAAATGCAGTATGCGTAGAGAGGGGAGGTCTGTACCACTGGGATGCCACACATGATGGGGCATGGATTCCCCGAGCTGCCACTCGCCAAACCCCAAAGACAAGTCAGTTCTGGGTGCAAGTAAGCTCAGTTTCCAGAGGGGACCGTCCCTTACGGTTGTGCTTCTTGCTGACAGGTCTGAAACTCATCTCTTCTTGGTTGCATTCCACTCAAAAATAGTGCATCTAAATATAAAGCCAAACCCCTACAAGTATTGTTGGGATGCCAAGAAGTCCCCTAATTTTATTTTGTCAAGAAAAGACTATATTCCTCCAGTTCTCCTGAAGTTTTTCCTCCAATAATTGGGAACATGAGAGTACTCCAAGTGGAAAAAAACCCTCCTGTTATACTTAGAAGCAGGTTTTTCTCAAGTGGTTCGGTTCCTGTAGGTCTAAAGCATTATTCTAATTTTTATTTCACCATTTCAGCTTTAATTTTTTGATAATGGATTAGTTAATGTTTAAGCCTTACTATTTATTTGATTCTTTTCTTTTTTTTTTTTTTTTTTTTTTTTTTTTTTTTTTTTTTTTTTTTTTTTTTTTTTTTTTTTTTTTTTTTTTTTTTTTTTTTTTTTTTTTTTTTTTTTTTTTTTTTTTTTTTTTTTTTTTTTTTTTTTTTTTTTTTTTTTTTTTTTTCTTAGGTCTGAAAAGTTTTTATGGGTGGTGAGATGTTCCAGTGCTTGGATCAATGTGTTTCATTTAATGTTGGGAAGGAGTGGATTTTTTTGTTGTTTGGTTGGGTTTTTTTAAGTTGCTGTAGTTATAAGTCAGCATAGCAGATCCAGGTGAGGTGTATAAACACGTACAACACTGTATGTGCGCAGAGCACATACATCCCAGGGCAGAAAAAAACTTGGAGGAGCTGCCACAGAGAGCAGTAGAGGGAAGGGGAAAGCTTTGGCCGAGGAGTTGTTCAAACTCGATTGATGTCGGAAGCGTGATGAAAACCGTGATACACCCGTGGACCAAATGCAGCTTCTTTTAGCAAAGAAGCCGACTTCCACGAAAGAAACTGGGGTGTCGGGGATTTACTTCACCAGCAGTGCTGCGTCAGCTGGAGCTCACCTTAGCCTGAGGTTTAGCAAGACTTCTGCTGTGGTGTGAACGACACGGAAGAGGAAAATCTCTCTCCCGTGCTTAGCAGGTGAGGCTGAAGCAGCATCTGCTGGAACAACGCGATCTCACAGCGCTGACGGTTGCGAAGCCTCAGGTGAGGTCCCAAACACCACGCAGCACAGCGGGGAGCTTTGCTGCTGGCTTCGGTATCGCCGGGGTTTCACCCCTCGGCTAGAGAACTGAAGCGTGCTTTTAATTTCCTCCTGTGCTGAGGTCTGTCCCTGTTCAGCAGAGCGCTAAATCCTCTGCCTGAGCACTCGCAGTCCTCTGCCAGGACGGTGTGAGAGTTGTCATGAGCTGTGTTTCAGGGATTGCATGAGCCAGGTGGGGGGGGGGGAAATTATATATATATGTAAAAATAAAAGCATCCTGGCATTTCTGGACTGAGATCAGATGTGATGCGATTTGGATGATGACATCCTGACAGTAACCAAGTGGACAAACTTCGCTGCAGACCTGCTGTCCCCGGCCGTAGGATTCCTTTCTAAAAGCCCGTTCAAAATAACTCTGCTCTCTGGGATATTTAACTTGCTCTGTTTTTCAGACAGCGACTGCTGAACCTTATGAAAGAGAGAGGTTTTTGACTTACATCCTGGTGTGTATCGGGAGTTCAGAAATCTCCACAGAAGATTAAGCAAGTTAGAGAGAGAAATTAGCTTTGATCCCTTTCTGCCAGCATAGGATTATTCCGCATCATACTGGTTTTGAAGTTCATGTCTAATCCAGTTTTACACATCTCGGGGGACTGGGCTTCTTACGACGACTTCTGCGGAACAGTTGTGTGGTGTTGCCTCTGATTTAGAGGTACTTACTTGATACCGAGATTCAATTTGCATTTCCATTACTGCATCCCATTTCATCCTGGGCCGTATACGTAATGTCGCTGCTTCGTGCTGTATGGCTTTCAAAGGCAGATGGATCATTACCGTGCTCATGCTATTTTATATGCTCACTACACACTTAGTCAAACTATATATATTTGAACCCCAGTCTCGCAAACAACTGTGTGTGACTTGCGTGTAGGTCTTCGAACTGTTGAACGTATTTACGTACAAAAGGGCTTGTCGTGTCCCGTGTGGATCGTAGTGCACGAAAACAACTGGCGTGAAACAGGATTAAAAGAGCCGTGTGTGCAGGAATATTGCTAGTCGAGGCAAAGACGAGGGTCGTGTACCTGTTTTATAGCAAAGTGGAAGGTTTAAATGGTCAGTCCTGAGGGGTTTTTTTAATGCATTGCGTTTTATGCATGATGAGTTTGTAAAACCGTAAGTTTTCTTTCTAATAAATGTGTATTTTCAGGCTTAAAAAATACTTGTCTGTGATCCTTTGAAGTGCCTTTTTACAGGCATTCAGTGTTGGCAGTACACTCAGAACGTTTTCTCCTTACGTACACCGGGCATCGCAGTAGCAGACCAGCAGAGCATTTAAGCACATGATCTATTTTAAGTACGCAAGCGATGCGTTTAAAAATCGCAGCGTGTTTTGCTGGACTAACAAAAGCTTGTGCAGAGCCGTGTTAGGTTAGCACCCAGATCAGTCCCAGGGACGTTTCAGGAACTGCCTTCCGGAGAAGAAAGTACTGGAGAGATCAGAAACGCGGTTTATACACCAAAAATGTGTTTTATAGGTCAAGAGTTAAAATTTCAAGTTGCTAAGGGTTATCTGTATTTCAGTGGTAAACCCGAGGGATCCCAGAATTGAACCCTCATCTCTGTTCCTGCCCTGTGCCTTCACCCTTTATTCACACCTTGCAGTATCGTTTCAATTTTCTTAAAGCGTGCAGACAGCACCGCAAGGAAAAAATCCTGCAGCATTTCTAGAAGGGAGAGAGAGCAAGCGGAAAGGTGATAAAGGATGAATACAATAGATAACCTGAATATTATGCTGTGTACACTGAGGTGGATTTTTTTTTCAGATCATCTGCAGGATTAACTGTATTACAGTAAATCAGTGTGTGTAGGCACTTGGAAATACATGTGCATTTCAGACAGTTTTTAGCAGTGCGAAGGATGCACTCTCGCAGCCTGGACGGCAGAGAATATTCTTGCTTCTCCGAGCTGAGTTGCTTGGATAGCCCGTGCTATTGCCGTTTTCTTCACTGGCAACAGCTCGCTCAGCGCAGCTGTGGGGTAGAACCCAAATCCGTCCCGATGACGTTTAATGAACCGTCCTCCTCCTCCAGATTGGCGGAGAAATGCCATTAATCCTGACAGGAACCGGCATATTCAGGGATTTCACATCACCCGTGCAGAAAAGGTGGGTTTGGAAGCGTCCTCTGCCATCTTAACACGGCTTTGACCAGACCGTCGCATGCTCCCGCCACCAGGAAGCACCTTCTATAAAAAACTAAGATGTTTTTAAGTAAATCAGCGCTGGAAGATTGCAAGGCTGTCAGAGTGACTTTTCTCCCTTGGAAATGGCATTTCTGGAAGATGGTGGCGGATGCTGCTTTAGCGGCATGCCGCGTGCACATCCCCGGCGAGCGGTCTGGTCTGAATCCTGCGGAAGGTCTTCAGGAGATCCATCGGCTGCCCTACTTAATTTATAATGTTTGGGTTGGGTTTTTTTTGTTTTGTTCTCATCACTATAGTCAAATTATTTTTATGACCCTTTGGGTATTACCTGCTTTTACAATCTTTCTATAATTAAATTTACAAATCCGCTTTCGAGCTGGTGATGTATAAAACCTTGCAAACGGGATCCTTTGTGCGTTAACCTATATTTATGTTACTTTTATTCCTTCTGGCAGTAATTATCCTGGCTCTAGGCCTAGGATTAATCCATAAGATGCTGAACGTGCTTGAATTTTTTTTTCCCCCTTCTCTGTGGCAAACTCTCTCCTCTTACGCAGAGCAGAGCAGGGCATCTTTAAAACCGCTTCCTGTGAAGCAGTTTAACTATTACCCCTCTTAAGTGATTCACAGGAGGAGCCATAGGAAAGGTTAATTGATCCTGTGCCATGGATACAGAAAGGAGGAATGATTCAGCCTTCGTCACGAGCAAGGATTTACGGGAGGCGCTTGGCTGTTTCCGAGCCTTGATGACGCAGCTTTCGCTGCACGGCCAAGAGACCGTCACCCGTTGCTGCTCTGTGGGAGTTTGGGGTGTTAAGCTGTAAAAAGGCTGGGTATGTTGTAAAAGCAGTGCAGGGGCTCCTGTGCTGATCTGGTGGGGCTGGTGTACCATCGTTTTGGAGCTGTCGGGCATGAAGCCATGCTGCCCAGTTCTCCAGCACGTACTATAGGTACCAACCCACGGGGCACCACAGTCCTCAGTAGGTTAGAGCTGCATACAGGGCATGCCAGAGGAGTGTCGTGTCTCTCCATCCAAAAATGAAGATCTCGATGACCTCAGTAGAAGCAGGATTTCACCCAACTTGATCCAAAGGTAGGGCAAAACCCCACTGAGTTCTGTGGACTTGGTGCGAGACCCCGTTAGCATGAGCAAAGTGACGGTATCGTCCTGTCACTCAGAGCTGGACCAGAAAGTGGTCTCTTCCCCGCGTGTCCCATGCAGTTGAACGTTTCGGATAAAACCTGTCGTATCCCAAAGCTGCTCTGCCACCAACCAAAAGTGCTTTCGAGGTGGCTAGAAAGAGTGAGGGAGCAAGTCCCACCACTTGCCTGGTGCATCTGTGTGTCTTGCAGGTGAGTGTGTGGTTGCTTCTCAAAATCGTTACTTGTGCAAGTCCTTCCAGGTTTGATGAACTTAGAATGAACCGGGTTTTGTTCTCGTAATGAAACACACTGAACCCTGACTCCTGTGTTATGTGGAAAGAAAAGTAGCATTTCTGGCATCTTCCAGAGAACATCGGAAACTTTTTTTTTTGGTTTTTTTTTCCTGGATGACATTGAGCAGAAATTAGTCTTACAAGTATGGGAGTTCTGCATTCAACCTCAAGCACGCTGGAGGATGTATTACTGTTTGGTGCCAAGGACACCTTAGAGGACACAGAGGACACAGCACTTGGGGTTTTGGGGTTTTTTTTTTCCGCATGAAGCTGAGCGTAAGCTCTGATGCCTGGGCCAGCTAGCACTGACCCAAATGCTTCCTGGATCTGGTTCAAGGGTTAGCCTGCTCCAGGGATCGTTCCCAAAAGGCACTTTAGATGCAGCTACTTTATTTTGGAGGGAAACAGTAGGATACAGCTGCACTTGTTAGCACTGTGACTGGAGAATGGATCCTGGTAATGTCTGTCCTACAATACCCGCATTGGCAGATTGGATAATGGACCCACCTGCCTTCATGGCTACTGGTCCTCTTCAGGCCTGGTAAGATCATTATCATCTGAAGGAAAAATGTCTTTACTGAAAGAGTGGTTAAACATTGGACCAGGCTGCCCAGGGAAGTGGTTGAGTCCCCATCCCTGGAGGTATTTAAAAGACGTGTAGATGCGGCACTTAGGGACATGGTTTAGTGGGCATGGTGGTGTTGGGTTGATGGTTGGACTTGATGATCTTAGAGGTCTTTTCCAACCTCAATGATTCTATGATTCTATGGTTTTGCAGCCGACTTGATTAAAATTTTATCCAGTCATGTCCGAGAGAGAGAAATCTTGGTTTTGTTTGTTTGTTGTGGGTTCGTTTGGGTAACTCTTCATACAGTAGGGAGGAACATTTAAGTATTTCTTAGGTGTTAGTGCTAGAATCCACTATGCAGCATGCTACAAGATCCTTAAAGAAATCATGGAGGGCACGCACCCGCCATTAAATACCTGGCTGGAACATTTATTCATTGTCTTACCACAGAAGTTTTAAGGGCCGTCAAAGAGAGGAAAACTTCTGGAAAAAGGAGTGGGTGTTGTGTGAAAAATGAACACAGCCCTGGGTGCGGGCAATCCACAAATTGCAGGTAGCTGGGGAAGGACAGCTCTAGAACAGGTTGCCCAGAGAGGTGGTGGATGCCCCATCCCTGGAACCATTCAAGGTCAGGTTGGACGGGGCTCTGAGCAACCTGCTCTAGTTGAAGATGTCTCTGCCCACGGCAGGGGGGTTGGACTAGATGACCTTCAGAGGTCCCTTCCCACCCAAACTATTCTATGACACGTGTCCTCTCCTCCTGGTCCTCTGGTGCTGGCTGGGTTACTGATCAGACCTGCTCTAGCCTTTTCTAACAGCACATCCTTCTTCCCCTCTGTGGGTTGACTGGGGAGGAGGAGGCATTGTGGAAGACCTGGTGCTGTTTCTGGGCTGCTGGTGGAGCATCAGCATTTGGAGGTGCTCCTCGTGGCTGAGCTCTCTTTGGAGACTGGCCCCTTGGGCGACGTGCAGCCATGTCCAAATAGTGGTCAAGGTGGCCTCAACAAGTTTGTGGCTTGAAGCTTCAGCCTCCCTGGAGCCCCAGATCGATGCAGCATCATATTCTTTGCTGCTGTGTCGGGAGAGGTGCCACATGCTGTAGCAAACATTGCCCGTCAGGAATTTTTCCTTAGCAAACCTTTCTGGAGTCATTGATTTGCAGCGTGTCTGAGCCAAATTTAAGCATGGAGCCACATAGATCTGAATTTAGCCGTGCTGGCTGTTTTCCCTAGGAGGAGGGATCACGGGGATGGATTTGATTGCCTCTGAAAATTAGTGTTGATTTCAGTGAAGAATATTTTATTACAGTGTTTGCATTGGCATTCTCTTCATAGGATAATGGCTAAGAGTTTCCAGTGTTTCCTGTGCTTGTGTGTATTTAATGATTTAATCTATTCCTTCTGAATACTGGCTTGGAAAAAAAAAAGGGCTGGCTGCCTACTCTTAATATCCCATCGTAAAATAAAATCACTAATCCCAAAGGTGGACTTGCAACCGAAAAGAAAGAAAACCAGTCTTGGAAATTATTAAAACTGAATAATATGCTCTAAAATAGACACTGGCCGTGGTGTTTACCTCCATTACAGAAGAGAGTGGGGCCGTAGTGCTTTCAAAAATTGGGATGCTGTTATTTCCATCCCTTAGCGTGGATTTAAAAATCTGGGTTTAGGCTCACTAGTTTGAAGCTGGTTGCTGCTGAGGGGGTGCTCAGTCTTCCCTCTAGCACTTTTAGTGCATTGAACAGCCCACGGTCACCCACCCAGGGAAGAAAAGTTGAAAATTTTGCCTGTGTAAAGTTCTTTTTAAGCCGAGGCTTCTGCCGTGATTTTTAGGGTACAGGCACTAACAGCCTTTGGCATTTGCTTGTCCAAGTGCAGTTTTACGGGGCAGGAACAGTGCAGTGCTGTCCGATATCTGTCCTACCATATTCTCCAAAATGAGCCCTGGTAATAACTGAAGCTCTCCAGAGAGGTGCCGAAGCCTCATTAGGCACCGGCGGGTAACGAAGGATGTGTCCGCAGCACCAGCCCCTCCAGGAGCGGGTCCTGCCTCCCCATAATTTGCAGAAGCGAACGTGGAGATCCCTTTTGCTCTTCCGTTTTACAATTATAAAATAACGAGCTGACCAAGCTACCGGCCTTTAAACCATTTTTTCCCCTGTGTGGGCTCTTAACACCTCCCCTTAAACTCCCTTCGATCCCCTGAGGCACCGGCTCAGCACTGTTAAAGTTTCCCTGCCCTCAGGACCCAGCCGTATGCTGCGCACATGGGGCGCGCGCGAGCCGGGGAGGTTGTTTCATAGCATCAGGCAGTTCAGTCCAGTTCAATTTGGGCTCTGACTTGGCAAAGATCAAGGCGGGTGGGAGTTGCTGCTGCAAGACACGTGCTCGGGAGTCTCCCGTATCCCCGCCAGCTGTTTCTAGCGAAGGATGGGTCGCAGCAAAGGTAGAGAACCTCCAGGACGGGGCGGGCGGGCAGCAAGATCGCCAGCTGTGCATTTTAACCTGCCTGTGTTTACGACTCGGAGCCTGAAGATTTCCCTCGTCTCTCTTCTCCGCCATCACTCCCGGCCACGGAAAATTACGGATCAACAGGAAATATCTTCAGACAGCTCCAGCGAGTGAGACCGTAATGAGAAAGGCTGCGTGGTCCTAAGGCTGGCATTGGCCGCTCATAAATTCAGCGCGGTACCTGTTAAACCAGGCTGCCACGTCTGGCACCGGCGGGAACAAGCGTAATCAAATAAAGTTATTTCAGGCACGCAAGTTTGGCCAATTAAAATAATAATGATATGCTGGAGCTAACGAGACCAAGGCTGTGCTTTATGGGGGCCAGGGCATGCATCCAGGTCTGCTTGCAGAGCTTCTGGTCAAGGATGTTGCTCCTTCTGCTAAGGACTGGGAGGAGAAATAGAGGGACCGATAGGAGGGGAGGGCTAAGCATCGCTTAAAGGTTATTGCATGTTTTGTGTAAGACCTGAGCCTTGATTCGTGGCATCGCTGAGCTGGCGGGGAATCCTATCTGGGGTTTACAGCAGCATATTTCTGGATCAACAGTACCAGCCAGGCTTTGTTACCTCTGAGCATCTCCCTGAGCAGCTCCCCTTTACTAGAGGAGCAGGGTGGTCGAGAAGCACGAGCAGAGGAGTCCAGATGACCCATCGCTATCGTCTACTGACTTCAGAGTCTCTCCATGGGCAGCAGAAGGGCTCCTTTATAGGATTATGTTTACCAAAGCTGCCTGGAGGAGGTTATTTAAACAGCAGTGGTTTGAACCATGCTCTTGACATAATTTTTCTCCATCTGCAGCCTAAATACCAGCCTCTTCTCTGAACTGAATGACTCTCGTGGT
Source organism: Aptenodytes forsteri (assembly GCF_000699145.1). Classification (NCBI taxonomy): domain Eukaryota; kingdom Metazoa; phylum Chordata; class Aves; order Sphenisciformes; family Spheniscidae; genus Aptenodytes; species Aptenodytes forsteri. The sequence continues at coordinate 509,011 of NW_008796220.1, read as the reverse complement.
TAGTCGCATGCTTTTAAGGTGCTGTCATTCCCTTTGTAAGCTCCTGTGCCATTTAGAGCAGCCTAGCCTGATTTCTACAGCAAGACTCCAGACCCTATATGAGAAACACAGCATTTGTAGAAGCATATGTAGGCGCCGGGGTTCAGCCTGGATCTGCTGCATGAAATGAGGACACACAGCAGGACAGGCGTGCTGTGAGATCGTGGTGCTGAGATCAAGGCTGTTTCCCCATTGATTCTGCTAAAATACATATATTTTCCTTAGGTACAATCTTGAGCCACGTGTGTGGCTCAGGAGAATGAAAATCTAAGATGCAATAAAAGTGGTAGCTTCCAATACTGAACAAAATTTGGCTATTTGGGAAATGTTCATAAGAAGCAGCTTATCCATCCACGTGCCTGTTTCTTTGACTCTTGTGGGCAAGGGCTGGTGCATCCAGATGTGGTGGCTTAAGGTATTACTGTCCCAGTGCTGTACCCTGTCCCTCTGCCAGAGGCAATGCCTCAACTCCTGGGCTATAACGGGTGGAGAGGTGGGTCTGTGAACGTGCTGTATGAGGAATTGCAGCAGCAGAGGCTGGAGCACGCTGATTCCTGGGAGGTGCAAGAGCAGAAGTTCAGCTCAGTGCGTGGCTTTTGGAGCCCTCCTGAGCACCTCCTGAGATTGTGTCTCATCCAAAAACCTTGTTGCAATTTGGTAGGAATCTGCCAAAAATGCATCGTGCTACCTGCCCCTTGGCAGTGGTGGCACTTGGGTCCTTGGAAATGGAGATGGGAGCATCTTCCTGGAGGGGACAGAGCTGACCTCACTTGGTCAGCTCGATATCTCTTGGGTTTCCTGCAGAGCTCTTGGGGGTCATCTGTGCTTGAGGTGCCATCCTCCACTTGGCCAGCCTCAAGAGATGGTAGTCACTGTAAAAATGTCCTAGCCTGGTCAGATTAGCCAAGCACGCAGTAGTTTTGTCAGCGTCGTGTGTCCATGGGAGGATGGTGGACCTGGCATGAAGCTGTGGTGTTTTTTCATAAATTCAAGCCATCAGGGTGAGTTTGTGCTGGCTCAGTCCTTTGACTGAGGGAGCCGTGGAAATTTTGATCCAGTTCAAGGTAACCTGAAGCTGGGTTTGTGTGTTAGAATAGAATAGTTCCAGTTGGAAGGAACCTACGACGATCATCTAGTCCAACTGCAAGATCCCGTGGCTTGAACAGTGCTGTCAGCTGGGGCACAGTGCAGATAGATACTTGCAGGACTGTGAAATGGCCCTGTAGCATTGACATTTCCTTTTCGCACACCCCAGAGCAGAGCTTGTAGAACTGATGGGCTGTTTTCCCCCAGTTCCTCTGCAAGCCTCAGCCCTACCAGTGAAATCAGTTTAAAAACACCTTCACTTTCGACTAAAGAGATTATTTGTGCAAAGAAGCACTTGCGTTAACAGCACCAGGAGCTCAAGGTAAGTTTACAGCAAAACTTGCACTTCAAAAAGGCGGTGCATCTTTTTCAGCTAGACAAGTCTACTCTCACCTAATGCTTAACAGCACGGAGTAATTGGTTCAAGAGACAAGTAGGTTTTGTGGCAGGAGGAGCGACAAAGAGTTTTCAGAGAAGGGTTTGAGCTGATTGTTCAGGGGGAGGACTGTAGGGCCTGTGGAGGGCGAGCAGTGATGGTGGGAGCAGTTGCTCTAATGCTAGGTGCACTCATGGTACGCCACGATGGTGTTTGGTATGTGCGGGGCTGGAGTTTCTGCCTGTAAAAAGCTGGTTGTGGCGTGGTGGTGGTGTGAAAGGGAGAGGTGGGACAGCCCAGCTCATGTTAGAAGTCAGGGGTAGATGTCCGCCCATCCTCTGCTGCATGAAGCTTATTCTCATAGAATCATAGAATCATAGAATAGTTTGGGTGGGAAGGGACCTCTAAAGGTCATCTAGTCCAACCCCCCTGCCGTGGGCAGGGACATCTGCAACTAGAGCAGGT
>NW_008796220.1:495695-506341 GCF_000699145.1 Aptenodytes forsteri | reverse complement strand
TGTCGACTGCACCACTCAGCTTGGTGTCATCTGCAAACTTGCTGAGGGTGCACTCGATCCCACTGTCCATGTCATTGATGAAGATATTAAACAGTACCGGTCCCCATACGGGCCCCTGTGGGACGCCACTTGTCACCAACCTCCATCTGGACATTGAGCTGTTGACCACAGCTCCGTGGATGTCTTCTGCTCTCTGTACAGTGTTCATCCTTTCTTCACTATAAATGAGTTGCTTTGCAAACTGCAAACGTGATTATTAAATTAACCTTTTTTAAGTGAGTTTTGAAACCTTTTGATGTGTGAACAGTCCTGTCGTGTGATACCATGGCCACAAAAATGTGCTTTTTATTTTCAAAAGGAAAAACTCAAACCTGGGGAGAAATTCCCAGGAGGGAAGTTTAACAGCTTTCAAAGCATTCTGCAGCACTTTTTCTTTGTGTGTGGGCAGGAAGATTTCTCTCCCCTCAAAACAAGCAGGCTCCTCTCTGCAAAATCCCTCTGGGCTTTGAGATAGCCTCCAGACCTGTGGTCCCTTCTGATGGTGCTGTGAAGTCATCTGGACCACGGGAAGCCACCAACACTGTGATCCAGCTTGACAAAGAAGCTTCATGTTACTTCCTTAGCTGTGGTGATAGCTGGGGTCTTCCTGGTATTCAGGGATCCCAAACATACCGTGCTCAGAGTCCACCTCCCTGTGCCCAAGAGCTGCAAAGGGTGTAGAGCAGCTTGGGGAGCTGCTTGGCCCCGACTGAAGCACCTCTTGCGATGCCTGCCACAGCTTGGGGACTTCTAGAGTCTGGTCTAGACAGCCGTTCCCTACGGCTTGCCTTTCCATGTGCTGCCTTTTCAAATAAAAAAATAAACACATATTCCTGGGGTGAAACTCTCAAAGGCTTCTGGCATCTAAGAGAACTAACAGCGAGTGTCGGCCAGGGTGGCGGAGGGGAAAATTTCCCGGTGTCATCTTATGCAGCTGCTTTGATTCGCAGTCCCACGACTCTAGTCAAGCAGATTAAGACATGAGAGCATGTGGGACTTGGAACTGGTGAAAAAACCAACACGGTCTCTCGCTGCCAAGAGAAGAGGCCTGACAGCTGTCCAGATGGTACGTCAAACCCAACTGCGCTGCCCGTGGTAAACCTCGACCACTTCTTGTCTGCCGAAGAGCAGGACAAGACGCGGCAGCCGGGCTCCTCTCCACCTGGCAGCGGTGAGTCGGGATGCTCAGCTTCTCGGAGGAGAGCAGTAGCAGCTCCAAAGTCCTGCTCACAGCTTGGAAACATCTCCGATTCCTTCGTTAGATGTTGGATTATGTTAGGACTTAGCAGTCTCCAGCTGAGCTTGCAAGAGATAACAGACTGTGCCCCTGTAAGAGCTTGCAGTTGAATGGGAGGTGATGGGCAGACAAGGCGACTTCAGATTTTGCCAGCAGCCTGATGCGTGCACATTTTTGTCCTCTGGAGGGAGAGAACGACATGGAGATTTTCATCAGCATTGCCCAAGAAAGCACGTGCTTCATCGCAACGCAGTTCGGAGCATCGACACAAGCAGGCACAGGCGGAGCCCAGGCTCCAGCAGCTCTTTCAGGAACGCGTGACAGCCAGAGCCGATGCCAGAGCAAGCGTAGCTGTCAGTGAGCTGCCAGGTGGCTCGGTCCCTGTGTGGTCCCTTCAGAGGCCCCAGCTTCTCTTAAAGAACCGCGTGACAGCCAGAGCCGATGCCAGAGCAAGCGTAGCTGTCAGTGAGCTGCCAGGTGGCTTTCGGTCCCTGTGGTCCCTTCAGTCCCAGGATTTTCTGATTCCGAGGCCTCCGGGGAGAAGTATCACTAGCTAATGCAATTTGAGACCCATCACTCGGTGAAACCCCGTGGGAATTCAGCGCCAACTCGCTCCCACCTTTGCTGAGCCCATTGCTTTTGCTGCAAGAAGAACTGCTGTGCTCAGGTGTTTGTTCCCATCTTTTTCTTACACCAAAATGTTTGTTTTCAGTAAAGAAATGCCATCACGCGTGATGAAGCCCCGGCTGCCCTCGCAACCAGCATGCCATCCGTTTGTCCTTCTGCAAACCCAGGTAGTGCCGCGGTCCTGAATGAGGCATGTCCACGGCAGAGAGTGGACAGGCAGGCAAGGAGCGGATCAGCTGGGGAAACCTCCAGTAGATCGAGCTGTGTGTGCATTTAAGGGTCAAGTAAGGATAGAAAAGAGGCGCTCAGCCAGCCAGGCTGGGACTGTGTTCATCTCCTCCTATGCCTACACGTAGAAATCTGCTCCAGGGAAGGAAACCTCTGCAGCCTCCGCTGGCTGCGTGAAGATACCTCCATTAGCTGCAGTGGAAGCCTGGAGGGGGGACTTGGACATGGACGCCTGCGGTTCGGTGGGCTGCGACCCTCCCTGGGAATTACGTCTGCTTGCTTTGGTGAAGCCCCGTCCACAGAGCATTTCCCATGATGGATTTAGGTGGCAGAGCGATGTGCCACTGCTGAAACGTTATCTGCGCACGGGGCAGACTCGCTGGGGCCTTGGGGACCGCCGCTGAGCCTCGCAGCGAGGGCGAGATTTGAAGGAAGCAAGCCCCGAGTGGGAGTCTGTTTTTCTACCAACTCTGAATTCAAAAGGAGCCGTGAGTGTAGAGACAGCTGAGCGACGGCGTGGCCTCCGCTTTCCTTCTGCGCCAGGAATTATTTCCGCTAAAAGGGCTGGTTTGCATTTATTTTTAATATTAATTTTCCATTTAACAGTGTCACTCATGAAGCTCAGGTACAGCGTGTGATTATTCATGGCTGAGTGCAAAAAGCCAGGCTGGGCATTACGGTTTCCTGCGCTAGAAGGTCCCGCCAGGTTAGTTTGTGGGCAGGAATATCTTTTTCCACGTTGCTGGGAGAATCGGCATTGCATACAGGATAAAATACTTCACTGGGTCCTGGGACATACGGATCTAGCATTCAGCTACCCAGTAACCTCCTGCTAAGTTTTTGGGGACAAGATCTGTTGCCTATTAGATGTTTGTGCTCTGTCTGGCACAGCAGGGCAGTCTGGGTGTTATTTTTATAGCGGTGTTAAATAATGCCGTCTACAGGTTTTTGGAGGTAGGAGGGAAAGGGCTAGCAGTTGGCCCTCTTAAGTGTGACTTGGAGGATTATCTGTGTTCAGGGTCATATAATACAGGAGATGTTGTGTGGCTCTACAGCCTCATGTGTGGCTTCATCCAGCCCCGGCGCTGCCTCTCTCTGGTGTCCTGGTGTTGGGCAGATCTCCACAGGCTTTTTCAGTGATGGATGTCTTCACTGGAAACATTCACATTTGGTTTAGATGAATCCTACCCAAGAGCTATGATAGCAACCACTGCCCGTGCTTACAGGAGGGGTCTTGATGGTGTCGTGCTTTACCACATGAGCCTCTTCATGAGGCTCATCAGTTACAGTATCTCCTAGAAGAAGGTCCTGCCTGGAGGCATGGGAGAAGACTGCTCTGAATGTGCAGAATTGGGCATCTGAGCACGAAGGGTGACACATTGGGGCAGCCAGCGCTCTTTGAGAGTAGGCTCCTGAATAGCTTTGAGGACCCAAGCTGAAGTTCACATCAAGGGTGTGATGGCCCACGCACGGAGAGGGTCTTGTGTGACGTATTTTGACGGGTGGCTTGCGCATGACAATTCCCTGGCATCAGCAAAGCTGCTTCCCCAGGCCTGTCCCTACCTGTCCTCTTTTGCTTCCTTACCTATGCAGTACTCATTGCTGTGGTATCAAGCTTTCTTCCTCACGTAAAATGAACTGTTTGCCATTGCAAGGATATGTTGGCCTTTTCTTTAATAAAAAGATTTATTTCAAATGGATGTCATCCCTGAAACTTGTGCTCCATCTCAGCGTCACTTCCCCGTTTTAAGTTACCACAAGTATTTGTTGACGAACTCTTACTTGTTGACCCTGGCTGTGTTTTGTGCCACCCGTTCCCTGCAGCCCTTCTCCGTTTCAATGCTCGGAGGCTGTGGAGTTGCAAATCACGGAGGTGGATATTGGGCAGCCACTGCCCTGCAGCCTAGAGAACCTGTAATCTTGCTTTACTTAAAACCTGCAGGTCCTGAATTCAGTTGAGTGCAATCCTGGAAGAAAACGGCATTAGGTTATGCCTCTACCAGTGAACACACCTATACGCATATTTAGCAGAGAGAAGGTGACTTGCAGAGGGTCACTCATCCCAGCTTGAGGCAGGTGTCCCAGGCCACTTCCAGCCACCGACCTTCCTGCTCTCCTGTCTTACTTCACAGCTTGTCTCAAAACGGGAATCACAATGCCTCCGGGCTCTCACGGCCCGTCATCGTCCCCCAGCCTACGCAGCATTTGAGAGTGGATCTCCAAAAGCGCTTGAAGTGCCGACTTTGTACCGGCTGCTGTTCTGTTTCTGCTGTGAGCTGTCCTGTCACACAGGCTTGGGAAACAAAGCAAGGACAACCAGGTGGCTGAATGGCTCAAAAGCCTCTTTTGTTTGCTTTTTGCCCTTGAAAGGCAAAATGATGTCACGGAGGAAAGGTGAAGGCACGAGAAAGCTCCTGGGGACATTGACACCTGAGTTTAGGAAGCTAATTGCATAACCCGCCTTTGCCACGCTCCCAAATCCTGTGTCTTGGTAGCACTGTATCAAAAACGAGGACGTGAAGAGTCCAGAGCATCATTCGGAGGTTTTCTAGCTCTACTTAATGGTGTCCCTGTTTGTGCACCACAGTGGTCTCTATCGTGCGGCATCCAGCGCAGAGTCCACAACACTTGTGCAGATGAATTATCATGACTTGAAAAATAAGATCTGCACAAGGACTCTTGGGGCAAGTCTTGGGGGCAGGTCGGCAAGGAAGCGATTAGCTTACAGGCTTAATCAAAGAGAAAATTCTAATAAGATGTTGTGTTTTCTGGCTGCTAATAGCAATGGGGATGCAGCCACAAATGAAGACATGCATCACGCATTTTAAACCTCCTATACAAGAATTTCTGCAGGGAGGATAATAATGGCACAAGCTCAACGAAGTACAAGGAGGTACTCTGAGGCAAACGAACTCCTGCGGATAACAGAGAACAAGGAAAGAAAAAGAAGGGGGAAAAAAACAGCTGGGTTGGAGCAGAACTGAATCCTGGAAATACTCCAGGCTTTGGAAATCGGTAGGCTTCTGGTTCTTGATGGATCCCTTACGGAGCTTAACAAAGACTGGAATATAAAGATATGTTAATACCTTTTCTCTGGGAGTTGTTTGCCTCTGTTGTGGACTACAGGACTTTACCCTCAAGCCTAAAAATAGGGATAATTGATGTAATCCTAAACCAGGGCAACATGCGAGCTGACTGCACAGATTATAAGCCTGTCTCCTCAACACCTGGAGATCGTGGGGTGACATGCAAAGAGGATATTTTTTGAATGCTGCCCCCCTGATCATCATGTGTGATGAAATAACAGCGGGTGATGTGAGCGAGGGATGGATGGACCAATTTGGAAACCCATTGGCCTTGAAGAGAGGCACTCTGCGGATGGATTTCAGGAAGCTGATACCTTCTCTGGAGGTCAGCCCATAACTGTGGGCTGCTGTGGAAGATGGGCGTTAACAAGGGAAGGAGGTGACTTTTCTGTCTGAGTTTAAGGTGTCTTAAACTATCTACTGCTGTCTTCTCACTGGCATCATGGGCAACCCTTGATGCAGACCCCTGCACTCAAGCTGAAATTCCCTCTTAGTTTTAAAAACGAAGGCTGGCAGCACGCTCTTTGCAAGAGGTATCCAACTCTGAGGTGCACCTCCATGTTAGTTTGAAAGAGGACATCTCCACCAGTGTCCCCGCAGTAGGGGTGGCCTTTGTTGCCTGCTGAGAGCCATTGGGATGGTCTTGGATCGTGTGTTCAGGCTTTTCCCCATGATGACAGGATTATTTTTTCTCTTTAATCAGTGCCAGTGGGATCAGAACAAGGACTTTGTGATGTAGAAACAACTGTTTGCAAAGAGCCTTCATCAAGGAAGAGTAGCTCTACAGGGTCCTGCTGGTCAACCAGTGCCTGGCTTCAATGGGGATCTGTAGATGCCATCCAGGATGCGCTGAGATCTATCATGCAATCCAGTGGACAATATATCATTTCCTTACCACGCCTGTACTCGCACTGCCATCCCGAAGAAATCCTAGGCACATCCAAACTGCCTGTTTTGATGCCCAGTGGGACCAGGGACCATTCCCAACAGGGAGTTTGGATGTGACTGCCCTGTTCCAGATGCCAGGATAGTTTAATAGCAGAGACATAGAGCGGAGGCTGTAGAAAGGTCCCTGGCTCTAGTTTTCTCCTGGTGCTGCAACCGTCTTTACTCGTTGGCAGCAAGAAGAGTCAAAAATAAAACCATTTAGTGAAGAGTCCAGATTGGGAGAGGCAGGATGGGTGACGGCTGTCTGATTCATCCCGTGTCCATGTCCTGGCAGGAGCAGCCAGTTTGGGAACACGAAAATGGGCAGCAGGAGGACTCGGGACTGCAAAGGGGATACTGGTCTGTGCCCAGATCATCCTGTGGCTGGGATGCAAACCAGCAGTGACCCCAACCAGCCATGAGGCTGGAGATTTTAAAGCTCTTCTGGGTAGAGTCCTCATGCGTAGCATAACTGAGTCTTCATTAGGTCTGGTAGATGCTGCTGAAAAATTAATAATGCACTTATGGGTCTTAGTTAAGGAGTGTGCTCTGGGCGGTGAGTGAATGTCCCTGCTGACGGGGCCTGAAAACCTGGAGAGCTAAGTGTTGGTTGCTATTTATTCCCTTTTATTTAGCATCTATATTTAATGCTTTGCCTCTTTCAATGGCTTTGCAAATATGAACGAATTAATTGGAAAGTTACTGCAGTGCACCTAACAAGCAGAGCCCTGCTAATTAGTCAGGGTGGCACGTTCACGTATCTCTGTTCAACAGGCTACTTCGAGTGTTCATGTTTACTTTCTTCCTTCCACTCCAAGCGCTGCTTTCAGCTACACTTCACTGATGGGGGAAATCCAAGATTCAGCAAAACTGCTTTCTGAAGGGTTTTTCTTAAAAAGGAAAAGCAGAACCTCTGTGCTCTAGAAAGAGGAGTTACACTGATGCATTTAATTTCCTGATTTAAAATGAGTTAAACTTGTCCTTTTTTTCTTCCTTTCTCTTTCTCTTTTTTGAAGACTGATCAGATAGCGTTAAAAATACACCTGGCTGGGAATGTATCTCTAATTAATTGCATTGCAACAAATGAGGCCATTTCAATAAATCCTCCATGCACATTTTAGACCTTAATCAAGTGGTAACCTATTTGACAGTGCATTGCAGTGAGCTGGGTAATTTCACCCCTGTTAGAATAAGGCTTATTCCATAGAAGTGATTAATGAATTAGGAGTTGTAGGTCATTCTGTTATTACTGTCACTGTGAGGCGTGTTTCTCTTTTGCATCCATGCCCAAGAGATAGAATGATTTCTGAGCGTCTACCTCTGCTGGATAACTTCTTCTTGCCTCTCAAGCTTATCCATCCCAAATCTCCCTGTAATATTAGTGGGAACACGGTGGAGCAGTGAACGAATGCAGGAGGAAATTAGGTTGCTTTCGGTGGGTTATCCTGAATTTGTGGCCAATAGCACCCTCCAGTCATACAAAAATTGATGGGAGCTGAGCTTGCTTTCTCCATCATCGTGGCTTCAACTTGCGCCCTGCTTCTGCACTGGTCACCTGCGAATGATTCAGTGAGTTAGCCCTTGAAATAAATGGAGCCGGTCAGAATAGTCCGTATCTCTTTTAGCTCTCTGAATGGACGCCTCCAGCTTTCCCTAGTGACCTTGATGGGCAACCCTACAGCATCTCCCCAAGGGGTCTTCGGAGATGTAGGACTGAGAACAGCCCTGAGCTTTTCCTTGCTTTGTAACTCAGTAGATCATCCATGGTTTGAGGATGGCATTGTATAAATTAGCATTGGTGGTGTAGCCTTAAATATTATTTCATTGCTGTAAGAGTTTCAAAGTCCTCTAATCTCTCCTTGTACTGCTGAGTTTCCTGCAGCCCTTTAGTTTCATACGGTATGTTGCCTTCACACTCCATGTAGCAGCACAAATAGGATTGAGATGCATGGTAGTAAAAATGAGCCCAAACAACCAAAAGTAGCCCAAATAAGAAATAAAAAGAAATGCAGAAGGTGTAAAAATTACCCAAATTCTAGTAATTGTCAGGGTTGGGGATTGAGTGGTTGGGCGGGGGTGTTGGTTGGTTGGTTGGTTGGTTGCATTAGCAGCAAAAACACATCTGTCTATACTGTTGGACAAGACTTACAGCCTCTTGGACTCCTACTCATTTGTGAACCTGCTTACAAGTTCAAGAGGCTGTAAGTCTTGTCCAGCAATACAGACATATGTATTTTTGCTGCTTTGCAGACAGAGCCAGCCAACAGGCTGCCTAACTTGGGGTGTGTTGTTCATGCCCTAAATCCCAGCTGTGACCTCTAAGCCCAGGAGAAACAAGTCTCTGGCCCCATCCTTCTCCTTCCTGCTTCGTCTTCTCTCCGGCCATCCTGGCAGCAGGAATTCCTCTGTGACTCTGCGCTTTTTGCTGTGCAGAGACCACCAACCCCTTCCTGGGTGTTTCCCCTCCAAAGCTCTGCACCGACCCCTTGGATGCTCCTTTCCTGGCTCTCCTGGTCCTTCCATCCCCTCTGAGATGCTGCCTCAGCCTGCTGCCTCCAGGATGATGATGATGTTTTGTAGCCTCCCGGGAACGCCGTGGTGTTGGGTTCACCCCCAGCACCAACACGTTTCAACATGGCCGTTACGGAGGCTGGGGAGATGCTCTACTGGAGGGAAACATGGTCAGCACACATCAGCTGCTACACAGCCGCTGCTTTATCCAGCATCAGGCTCGGATAATCCCCTGTGCCTTTAAACGTGATGCACACCAAAGTCAAACAGTGCAGAGGAATTCCCCCTTCCCGCTCCCGCCTCCCAGCCCTCACTCCCTCCTTTTTCGTTCAAATTTTAGGAACTGGAGAGTGGATTGCGGCTGACACAGATTTGTAGCCGTCTCCATGGCTACAGAGATGGGCAAGTTGTATGTGGAGCGTGTTCATTGTTAAGTTTCTAATTTCAGCGAGGTCGCTGGATGGTTTTTCTCCTTTTTTTTCCGCAGCTCTGAGATACCCTGGAGAGGGATGAGAGCTGTCGGTGCCCCTGCCTCCCCCTGCTTCACCAGGTGCGCTCCCTTGCTGCATCCCTTCTATCCTCGGAGCAAAAACACTGGGAATCAGCCTCCCATTTTTGAAGCCTCGCTGGTTTTGCCCCATCTGCCCGTTCCTCTAGGTGTTTGGTTCACATCTGTCTCAGCAATTCCCACCACTCCCTGGATTTCCTTGGTGCTTTCTGAGATCTCGTCTCCCCTCCCTGCTGCCTCCTTCTCTTGCTCGCAGCCTTGCAAGCACACACCTCCCTGGGTGCAGACCCATCTCGGTGCACAGCCAGTGGGGTGCTGTGCAAAGTTTAAGGCACAACAGGCGTTGCTGGCCACTCGCACGTGCGCACCATAAAGGACACCCCTTATGTGGTTGTGCTGGCAGATTCTGGCCGAGGAGAAGGGGTACAGCGTTACCCATGTCTTGCATGGAGGAGATGTGGGGTGTGGCCACCCGTTTTACAGAGTTTGAGGTGGCACTGGTGTTTCAAAAGTTTTTGACCTTCCAGTTTGACCTTCCTTTCCCACCTCGGAAAAAACCACACCTGCATGCAGACTTGGGAATTTTTAAAAAACTTTGTTTAAAATGAGGTGTAATTTGGTGTTCCAAATTAGGATTAACACTGCCTCCCCCCTCAAGTCATCCTCTGATGTGCTGGGGGGAAAGAGATAGTGTCCCTTGTGCAGATGCTCTGGAGCTCAAGTGACCTCGTTTGTATTTCCCCACGACTGTGGGGTCTCCCTCCCTCTTCCCAGAAGACAGGCAGAAATTCAATGCACAAACTTGGCCGCATCTGCGCAACACAGTGCCAGGCCCTAGGTCTCCTTGATGACAGAGTAGTAGCCGTGATGTGCTGTAATCATCATCTTTGTGGTCTTTTCTGTTCAGTATCTGGAGTAATGTGAAAGCTGTGTTGTAGCCTGCCAGAGTGGCATATCTGTAGGGTGAAGCTGAAGGGCTGTGTTGCTTCTCCCAGGGAACATGAAGGTGGCGGGGCTGGTGGTGGAAGACTGTGCTGGACGAGGGGAGGCAACCTGCTGTGATTTGTCTATGCCGTCTACTGGGAATGGTCACTGCCTGGGAATTGTTTGAGTCAATGTGAGTTTCCATCAGCCAAAACCATGTCACAAACCCTGCCAACTGTTAGCAATGTGGATCATCGGTTTCCCAGAGGTGAAGCCTGTGCCCTGTTTTAGCTGGCTGTAGGGGCGCCTATGCAGTCAAGAAGAACTTGGGATAGCTGGTGGCAGAGTTGGGTGTCAGGATGCTGGCTACAGTTTTCCCACTCTGGCCAAACTCCATCATAGAATCATAGAATCATAGAATCATTGAGGTTGGAAAAGACCTCTAAGATCATCGAGTCCAACCGTCGACCCAACACCACCATGCCCACTAAACCATGTCCCTAAGCGCCTCATCTACACGTCTTTTAAATACCTCCAGGGATGGGGACTCCACCACTTC
>NW_008796220.1:487719-495508 GCF_000699145.1 Aptenodytes forsteri | reverse complement strand
GCTCCTCATAAGACTTGTTCTCCAGACCCCTCACCAGCCTCGTTGCCCTTCTCTGGACACGCTCCAGCACCTCGATGTCCTTCTTGTAGTGAGGGGCCCAAAACTGAACACAGGGTTCGAGGTGCGGCCTCACCAGTGCCATGAAATGAAATGAAATTTCCATGAGCAAGGTCAGGTCCCATCGGAGTGGATGTGCTCAGGCTGTCCTCCTTAGTGGCTTGGGTTAAGCTGGTCTTGTAGCAGAGAGTCGAGGCATTGAGTTTTACCTCCAGAAACAGAGCAAAGAATGGACAACTGGAATGGTCAAGGCCATGAGTAATCCCATGAACATTGCCTTGTCCAACACTTCATGTTTGTCCAGCACAAACCCCTCCTCCCTCAAAGCAAAAAAACCCACCTGTGTTTGACCCATGTGAACACAAGTCTGCTACAACCTGCAAAGCAGCTTCTCCAGTGGGTTGTTAAGCAAAGAAGAGGCCATCTGGCCTCTTGTTGTCTTTGATCCCAATACAAGACTCTTCCATTGGGTACTCTATGGATTTGACTTTCTCCTTGTTTTATGAATGGTATGCATCCGTGCTTGAATATACTTTGAAAGCCTGAAGAATAGCTTTAGAACCACAAAAACAAACGTTGGGATGTTTTTGCAACGAATACCACCTCTGCTGGGATCACTGACGTCCTTTTTTTTTTTGGACTGCAAATGGAAGGCGGGGGAAAACGGTACATTCAAACTGCAGTGCCCTGTGCTACCTTTAAATGTCCTACATCAGCGGGTCAGTTAGTAGCCTGGCTGAAAACTCCATGGGTGTGGTAACTGAATTAAACTCCTTCCTATAAAGCACTGGACTCTTAAGGTCAATGTGCAATGAAACACATATAGCCATAATTGAGGTATTCGTTCACTCATGTGCATGCTGGAAGAAAGGCTTGTCTGATTGACGTACCCACTGATGTGCTCCTTGACTAAGCATTTGCCTGACATTTCAGGCCCAGCTGGTTTGTTTGGGAAGGTCTTCATGCTTCCTACACACCAAAATAAGTTTCCTTGATCTGACTCATTCCTTCTCCTTGTAGCTTCATGGAAAAGATATCAGATGTGTTTGAAAACGAAATGTAAGTTTTTTCTCACTAGTGATGTTAAGGGATGAGCCAGTCCCACCAGCGGAGCCCTACATCAGTTCCTCACCTTAGCACTGTGTGGAGGGATGGGTTTTGTGGTGGACCAGCCTGCACTGACCTGCTCTGGTTAACCCAAGAAAGCAATTTATCCTTCTGTTTTCAGTATGCGGCCGTTTTCTTTTGCTTCTTCACCTTTTGAAACAGACAGTGAGTGGTTCCCAGGGCTTTTCTGAGGGGAGATGAAGGAGCAGTTGACTAGAGGAGAGATTAAATCCCATCAGGGGAGTGAACAAGGAAGCCCCTCGCTGGAGACTGCTGTTCTGGTTGGGGCTCTGCAGGAGATGAGTCTTTGGGTGGATTAACCCAAGCAGTAACACTTGCATATTCCAGCGTATCGTGATTCCTTCTGCTTTTGGAGAAAAAAACATTGTGTTTCTGAACAGGGTGGGTGGATTACAGGAGAGGGAATGATGTTGGGTTCAACCTTATGGGTCCTCCCCGCCAGGTATGGGAATGGACCACTCACAAGAAGAGCAGGAAGGCTGTGGGCATCTGCAGGAAAACCGACCACTCACAAGAAGAGCAGGAAGGCTGTGAGCATCTGCAGGAGGTGGCTGTTGTGGTGGTCTAGCAAGGGGAAGGGCTCTTTCTGCTCCTGGAGAGTGAGGAAGGATTGCTCAACTATTGCATGAAAAGCAAAAACACGTTAGGGACTTGGCCTGGGTTCCCAGGGGGAGCTCTGGAAATGGCAGATCACAGCGGATAAGTGGAGATCACCACGCTCTCGTCTCCGGAGCAGTTCGGAGCTGAGGATGGATAAAACCGGACTTTCCACTGGCAGAAAGCCAGAGATCTTGTCCATTTTCTGCCAGAGTTTGTCTTTCCCCCACTACTTGTAGGCTACAAAAAGGTCATATTATAAGGACAAATCCAGTCCCCAGTCTTAGAGAAGAGCTGTTATTACTCTGAAGCAAAAACAATAAAATCAAATAATGCCAGACTTTGCAGTAGTCCCTCTGTACAGAGAGCTCTAGAGGCTTTGCTGTCTCCTTAGGAAAGAAATTACAGTCCGGGGGTTAACTCTTCTGCTTTAGTAATTTTTCAGAGTTGATTTTGGCTTTGGTGTGGAATATGTCTTCAGATTTTTTGTTTGCTTGCTGACATTTTAATAAAAATATTTTATTTCATGCCTATAGTACTTAAAAAATAATTGGGAGGGAAGGCAAGGGGATAGCTTTTCATCAAGTATCTCGTTTTCCTGAAGATCCTTGCTTGGAAAATAATACATTTATTCTGAGAAAGTCTGTGTGCTCCAGGACCTAAGAATGAACACTCCTACTTCACCAGGAGAGAGGAGTGGAAATGCAAAGGATTTGCACAAGTTCAGACTCCGCCAAAACAAAGAGCAGGAGGCTCCAGCCCTACTCCACTGTGGAGGCACCAGCACATGCCCCATCCCAGGAGAGCTGCTGAAAACGGGCGCTTCCCACAGAGGCTGCTGCCGCTCTTTTTGCTCTTTGGCATCTTCTTGCAGATATTGGCACCGCCACCATGCTGTGCTTCAAAAAGCATTTGTATTACAAGCTAAATAGGATGTGCTGGCTAGAGAGGGGGGATCCTCACACAAAGGCCTGATCTACTGCGAATTCACATTAGTGAAATTATTTCTGTAAGCCCCACAAACCTTAGGTTGGCCTCCAGACCTGGCCTTGGGGCTGCCGTGACATGGACGTAGAGAGAGGAGCAGAGGGCCATCAGGTAAGCCTAGCTGGCCTTGAGGAGCGATGCGTGGAGCAGGTGGAGCTGGGCATACAGACTTCATGGACCCACACCCGGGGACTCACTGCAGTAACTTCTGCCAAGATGCAGGAGCTTGCCTTAGAAATGGCAGGAGAAGGAAAGAAAACCCAAGTGTGAACTGATCACAAGGTGGAAAATGTAGCATGGAAGTGGAAGAAGGAGGGGGGGATCAGAAGTGTCTCTAGTAGAGACCGGTTGGATCCCATCATATCTTGGAGACCTTGCTGGAACATGGCACATATTTCTGGTCTCCCCAGTACATCAAGGGTGAGTCCAGGCTGGATTGGGGCAGAGTTCAGAGGCAGGGTCCAGAAGACAGGACAGGGTGAAACAGGATGCCCAGATCATCCCAAATTCATCAGCTGGAGGGATAGTGTAAGGGGTTTGGGGTGCCAGCTGGAAGCAGCCCGTGTTTCCCCATGGGTTTGAAGCCACCAGCAAGGAGACTGCTGTACTCTGAGCCTGGGGGCCAGGGCCTCCCTTTGCTGGGGCTTTGCAAGGAGACCTGGGGTCGGTTGGACCCAAGGGTTGACCTTGGTGCTCCCCTTGCTCCAAATCTGGTGCGCAGGCACCGGTCGCGGCCCTGCCCTCCCAGCAATGGCTCTTTCATCACAGCCTGCGATGGCTAAAACCGCACCAGGACAGCTACCACCTCCAAGCAGCTGAGAGAAAGGAGGGACTAATTAACCTCCCTTATTAGCAGCACACTAATAAAAACGTTAGCATCCCCGCAAGATTTGCAGAATTAATCACAGCTGGAGCGACAACAACTGAAGAGTAAACCTGAACAACAAAAGGAAAGCATATCCCACACATCGTCTTGATTCCCCAGCACGTGCACACCTACGGTCATGTTTTTGCCTGCTCTCCCTCCCAGAAGTGGTGTTGCAATAGTACCCAGAGGCCCCAGCTGAAATTACCCAGGTGCTGAAGGTCCTGCACATCCTTACAAGACGGTTGTTGCTCTGAAGGAATATTGCAGCCCGATAGAAGGATTATTCTTCTATAGGAAGATGTACAGGAGTGGCAATCATGACACAGAACCTGCGGGACTGCAGCACTTCTCTGAAACAGCAGCTGAAGGCCAGGAGAAATACCTTGGGGCATCACAGTCGGTGCTAGATGCCTCCCTGTGGGTGAGAGATTCAAGGATAGAGAAGCTTGGAGAGAGCAATCCAGCTGTCCTGGAGGAGACATCTGCTTTAGGGAGAGCTGAACTGCTTTCCCAGCCTTGCTGACTGTGTGGGCTCCCGTGGCTGCGGTGGAAATTGAGACACCTACTGACAGGCATCTGCATTTAGGTACCCTAACCTGGAGCCGAGTCCCAGGCTGGTGGTCTTGACTGCTTGGTGGCACGTATGAATAGTTCCTGTGAACCGTTTTAGGAACCGCACCAAAATCAATCTGAAAATTAAGAGAAGCCTTTGGAAATGGAGGATTGCAGTCTCTGTTTCCAAGAGTTCAGACCCAAAAGCCGCAGCGTAGCACCCAAACGCCTGAGCAGAGGGGATGGCTCTGCCGGCAGCGAGTGGTGGGTCTGCCTAGGGAGGAGAACCTGGAAAGGAAGTTATTGTATCGGGTGATAGGAAATTACCTCCCCCTCTCACCTGGCTTATAACCCTCCCTCTGTCACAGCCTGGCTACTGCCAGCTACATTGGAGGAAAACACAAGAAATTTTACAGTAGGTTGTAAGGTAGCTTGGCTGGGGCTGTTTCTTCCCATCATTTAGACGTCCATCAGTTTATATTGCTCACAAGGCAGTGCCCTCTGATTTAGAAATGCCTGGTGGAGTGCATTCAGTTCCCTGCTCAGCGCCAGACCTAGATGTCTTTGGGGAGACTTCTCACCTCCTTTTGCTATTTCCAGCGCCGTAGGGTTGATAGCACTTCCCTGCCAGAAAAAAGATCGCGTGCAAAAAGCAGCCGTCGACTTTCTGCACGGGCTGTTTGTCTGCCCCTGCGCTCCTTAAAGCAGATGCTAGTGCAAGTTTGGATTGCTAACGTTTCGCCAGCATGCACTGGAGCTTTTCTAGCACCGCTGCTCATAATTAAGCTAATGTGGTTGCGCGATTGCGCTCTTGTAGTGCGTGTGTTCACCACCTAACACAGGGGGTGGGCACGTGCTCCCAGCTCTTGAAAACATCCTCTGAAACCACGGCCTGCGAGGCGGTGGTACTGGAGGCTGAAATGTGATTTGGGAGGAGGATGCTGTTCGGCTTCTGTACAAGGAAATCCAACCCTTTCCAACCTGAGGATCCGATCAAACACTTGCCAGTCCACCAAATGCACTAAGTGCTAATTTTGTGGGTTTTTTAATCTGCTTCGTGCACTTAAAATAGTATCCCTCCTCTGGCTATCCTTGGGAACTCTTCAAGGAGGTTAAAAACACAAACATGAAAGCTGTAATAATAAATGTCTCCTCAGGATTGATTTGAAGCCTTTCAGATGTGTGGCGGAGCCAGGGCAGAAGACCACAGAACTAAAGCTGTAACGCTCACACAGCTGAAGCTCTCGCTGCAGAGCCACAGAGGATGTGAACAAGAAGTTGTGTGATGAAGCATGCAGAATGATGCTTTGTTTCCTGGGAGCTGTTCTGCTCCTGGCCTCGTAGAACAAGGTGTGCATCTGCGGACACACGTGCACAGCGTTATTTAGTGGAAGGGAAAGCAGTGAACTCAAAGCGCGTAAGGTTGACCCAGGCCAGCTAGCACAGTTCCCAGCCGCACTCAGGGGGTTAGGAAGAGCCGTGGGCCATTCCCAAGAGGTGCTTTGGGTGGACCCTTCTGCTCTTGAGCAAGAGGGTTTAGCTGCAGCAAGCTCTCAGGACCAGGGAATGATGCATCTCCTAGTTTATGTACGACGGTACACATAGCCACCAAGATGAAGACCATCTCTTGGAGTGAGAGAGGTTTGTGGGTATTGCAATTCATGTGATTGATTGATTGATTGATGATCAAGGGGGGAGTTGGACATGGATGCCGGCGTCCCCCTGCATGTAAATGTTTTCCTTCAGAGTTGGCCAGCTGTATTTTGCCGTAATGTTTGTGCCCAAGTCTGCTCCCCCTGGGGCTGGCCACCGGACCTTTGAACCTTCTTGTCAGGGTGGTAGCATCCACCCTGGTAACAACCATGTCTCTCACTTTACTTCCCCACCTCAGCACTGTTTCTGGGTCACCTGGGCTCTTCAGGGGAGCATGTGAGGCTGGTTGGACCATATAATCCTGAGCCTTTCCATCCACCTCAGCTACCAGCAACTTCTCTGCTCAACAGCTGTTACCTCCTGACCGTACCCCTGCATCCTTTGAACTCCCTCCAGCACTCAGCTGAGCAAACCGGGTGAGACCACACTGGTTGTTTCCTTAACAGCTTGTGTGCTGAAGTCTCTTCCCACCTGGGGTCTCATTTTCATCTTTACCCTCTGCTGTCTTTAGGCTCTTTCTGCTCACCCTATGATGAGATGTTTGGGAACACCGTACCGAGGAGGTTCTCCACCAGCTCCCATCCCTCTCTTGGGGTGAATCCCCACTGACACTGGCTCCCTGCTCTTTCATGCTGTCTCCATCAGCTAAGTTTACCCAGAACAGTTTCCCCTGAGCATCTTGTATCCCCTCTTGAACTCTCTTCTTTTCATCAACACCAACAAAGCACAGATTTGTATTTCTGTTCCCTCCAGATTCTGCCATTCAGACCACCTTCATCAGCTCCTCTGGTGTGGCCACCAACCAGCCAGCCTCCACTGTGGCCTTCAGAGAGCTTGGCTCTCTGCAAGCAAACCATTCGTGGCTGTACAGAAGTTCTAAGCCAGCTCAACCCGTGAGAATTGTCTCCTCCAATTACAGTGACTAGGACCATCCTCCGTTAGTCCATCACAACCTCCCCAGGCCGTGTCTTTAATGACCTGGGTATCGCAGTCATGTTCTTGGCCACTAACCAGGATCAGGACCTCCACCCTCAAAGTGCTCTACAAATGCACCGTAGGAGGCAGTACCTGCCATGGTCTTCCAAAAGGGGAGGAGAAGGAAGGAAAGGACAGGTGTGAAGCAGTAGAAAGGAAGAGCCAATGATGTTTAGAAAATGCTCATGGGAATTTTTTCCTAAACCATATGTGTGTATGTCTACATGTGTTTGTGCATTTTAATTACCTATCTAATATGTAGGTGTTTATATATATATATATATATCTCTGTGGTCAGCTAGTTCTGAAGGTTTTAAGTCAAAAGCAGCCACTTTAACTATCCCCGGCCAAGCCCAGGAAGGGTGGTTTCAGAAGGACATCCAATCTTCATTTAAATACATCAGGAAACAGGCATTTACCTCATTCCTGGCCAAATCGTGCCAGTAGCTAATACGCATCCTTTTCGCCTATGAATTGGTGAAATTTTTGATTTCTGGGCAGTGGTTGTTGTTCCCCCTGGGTGCGCTGAGCTCAGAGCCCGCTGCTCGCCCTCCTCCGCTGGGCAGGCTTGCGTGGCTTCAGACCTCCAGGAAGCCAAATACTCACTAAACCTCTAAATCTGTTGGCATTAAGGGCATTAATTATCATCATTTTGAAAGGACCTTGAGCAAAGCAGGCCCTTCTGCAGATAAAATAACTTTTTTCCAGTTGCATTTCTCCGGGATCGAATCACTTATTCCTGCAGGCATGTCTTCGTGGTGTAAGTTGAAGTCAGGTGAAGCCTGTTTTAATGCAGATATGCTCGTAAGAGCCTTCAGCCAGCGTGGCTAGAGCCAGGGAAGGTCTCACCACAATACCACATCTTGCAATGCCAATCTTCTGGAAATGACTGAGGCTTGCAGGCTTGACCATCAATCTTCTCGAAATGACTGAGGCTTGCAGGCTTGACCATAGCAGGGTTTTGCTTCAGAG
>NW_008796220.1:461934-484882 GCF_000699145.1 Aptenodytes forsteri | reverse complement strand
CATCCACAAATTCTCTGGGCAACCTGTTCCAGTGTCTCACCACCCTCATAGTGAAGAATTTCTTCCTTATATCTAATCTAAATCTCCCCTCTTTCAGTTTAAAGCCATTACCCCTTGTCCTATCACTACATGCCCTTGTAAAAAGTCCCTCTCCAGCTTTCTTGCAGGCCCCCTTTAAGTACTGATAGGCTGCAATAAGGTCTCCCCAGAGCCTTCTCTTCTCCAGGGTGAACAACCCCAACTCTCTCAGCCTGTCTTCATAGGAGAGGTGCTCCAGCTCTCTGATCATCAATAGGATCATGAATAGTAGCTGTCAAAAGGCCATTTCTGAATTCGATACATCAGGCTGATGTGGGCTGTTTTTCCCCCCCAAAATTAATTTTTTTCCCTCCAGAACTTCAGCTGTGCAGAGAGGTTCCTACTGTCAAAACTATTAAAGGAAAAATCTATTCTTCTTACAAGCTTGCTGCTCTCAGTTCACAAAACAATACAGCGCTGTAGATAATGGTAAATAGCTTGATGGTGAAGGCTAAGACTCAGGCGTATTTTTAACTGGTTTCGGCAATAGGAGAAGGAGGAATGTTGCTTGGCTCAAATGGAAAGCCACATTTCGGATCTCTCCCATCTCCCTGCTCTTTTGTCTTTTGTGCCTATAAGATAATTGGGTTTTACAATGGAGAGGCAGAGACTGGGTCTCCTCTTGCACCGGCATCCTGCCGTGGGAGCAGCCTAACAGAGCCAGGCTTTCAAATAGGCTCCAGCTCTGCCATGGATTCAGTCCTGTATTCCCCCTGTTTTGCCATATTTCTGTCCCTCATTCCTTTGGGATTAGGATAGCTTGGAGCAGGAACAGCCCCCACCCACGTGTGTGGATTACATGGCTGCTTGTGCCTTCAGCATCTTGTAGGATGCAAGAGCGCACGAGGCTGGTTCCTCTGATTTTTTTGGGGAAACAGCGGGCAGGGAGGTGGGCACATGGAGGATGTACCCAGGTGGTGAGGGTGTGTCTGTACCAGCAAATTAAACACTGCCAGGACCTGGACAATGGAGCTCAGTTATCTGTAATGCTAAATTTTAGGTACCTCCGCTGTTTGGCATGCATGGACGTAGCCATCCAGCCCAGGGCGGTGGGTCCTTGCAGGCATGGTCTGTGTGTGCAGTCTGAAAGCTTGCCAGGACCATGTCTGTATTTGCACTAACAAACCGACCAGGGGAAGGGCACAAGGCTGAATCCTGGTCTGGGATCATCCGTGCCACTAAATCATTGCTACGGTCCCAAGCACGGTTTTGGCCCAGACCAACTATTCTTCTCCCAGACAATATCTGGGCATGCTTGAGGGTTTAGCATGGATGCTTTCCAACCGGCACGATGCCAGCCTGTTTTGGAGGACGGGTGAGTTTAGCCATATGGATGTGAGCTGTGCCATGCTGCTTGCCCTCAGAGAACTGGCCGTGACCCATTTTATTTCCTAGCAGGGATGTGGGCCGTGTGTCCCGGAGGCACTGGATTTGTGTGCCACGTTGTCAGACTGTGCAAGCAAAGCTGCCCTTTACCAGGTGTCTGGAAGTTTTAAGGACTGTTAATGAGAAAACTAAACTCCGCTGGCTGCCACCCCTCCCCGGGAAACCCGTGACGTACTCCAACATCCAGTGTTTTCTGTGCATGCACTCAAGCAGAAATAGCCCCAGATTTAGAGCATTTACAGTCAAAAGACAGGGGAAACTGAGGCATGGGACTCCTTTGACCTACCAGGATCCCACAGGATCCACATACTGGATCCACATATTCTGGAAACCACCACCAAAGAGTTGCTGTTTGGATGTGGCTGACCTGTTTGGGTTAGGCGAATCAAGGTAAAACCAACGTCGGAGCCAGGTTGCTGCATAAATAATAATGTGTCAGGGCTCAGAAGGGCTCATCCGATCCTGCCGGCTCCTCTCACGTAGGAACTCATGGGAGCCCTCAGGGTGGATGGGGATCTGCCTGCCAGCGTTGAACTTACCAGGTGCGAATCACCCCTGGTCTGGGAGCTGGTTAGCAGTATTAATATAACTGTATTTGAGCTCAGACACCTGCCTTCAGCATCCTGCTGTGCACCCCATTGTCCTCCTGTGGCGTGTAGGTTAAGCTGTGGAACTCATTGCTGAAGAGGGCTGTGGATGCTAGAGGTTTACGTAGCTTGAAAAGTCATTAGAATTAGAAAATAAGAAAAAAAAACACCTCCACAGGTAGGACCTGATACGGAGATTGCTGGAGATTGGAGGTGTTGTGGGAAACTATCATCTTACGCAATTCTTATCCTCTCCTTGGGAATCTGTTACTGGCTACTGTTGGCAACAGGAGACGGATGAGTCTGACCCAGCACAGCAGTTTCTGAGATCTTATGCAGTTTGATCCAACTTGAGCAATTCAAGGGAGTTCAGATTTGTGACCCCACTTCGGACATCTCTTGAATGTTTAAATTCTGAGATAGCACGGCAACTTATAATGCACAGCGTACAAAAGGCTATACACAGCCTTGGGAGGAGAAGTGTTTGGGCTCCAAGGGGCTGATAATATCCCAGAGGCAGCATCACGACTGCTGTGTGACTTCAGAGCCGTGGTGCAAACTCCACCTCGCCACCAAGGTGACGAGCTCTGTCTCCGAGGACACGTCCATACAAATGCAGCCTTCACTATAGGGAGCCTGGCTCCTAAAATGACCCCTTTCTCCAGCCTTTTCAGCTTTCTGTGTTAAGCAAAATGGCTCTTTTAGGTGGGGGACTGATTCCCAGTGCTGCTCAGAAGAATGTATTTGGTGTTCATCTGCATAAGGTGGATGAACAGCCCTGCTGAATTAATAAAGAGCAGAGCTTTGCTGCTCTAAGTGGCATTGACGCTAATGTAAACTGGCACGAAGTGGAGTGGGAGGTGCGCACTGGCTTTTCGGAGAAGCTTCACCTGGTGGGAGCAGAGGCAGGAACTGACCTTGAAATAAAACTCAGCTCAGCTTTGGACATCTGTGAGCGACTTGAAATGGCTGCATCGCTGTTCAGCATCAGTAATGTCAATGCATTCAGCTCTGGTATTGCAAGGGTGTTATACCGTGTGCACCTGTACGCACAACTGGATGGTGCTGGTTCAGTCGCTGAACAGCCCTCTGAAGAGGCAGCTGCTGCCGAGCAAAATGAGTCCCTTGCCTAACATTTCCACTGATTTCTTCCTGCAGAGAGGGAGGCTGTGTAGCACAGAGCTTCACTGTAGTAGGAGGCGTTGGGCTTTTTTTAATGCATATATGCGGCTTCGGTTTGAGAAGACAAAGCACAAGACCGTCCCTTCGCTCCGAGTGGAAGGTGTTGTCATTTCTACGAGCCTTTGTTCCTATGAGCATCCTCTCCTGTCCTGGACCAGCCTCACAGACCCTGTCTCTTGCCCAAATTATCTGAACGCTGACTGTGGGTAGCTCTGTTGTGCCAGAGGATGGGGATAACTGGCACAGGGATATTTTCTTCCTCTCTCCATCAGTCCAAGAGCATGGTTCCCTCCACCCATCAAAGAAGCACAGCCTATTCCCTTTCTCCCCGTTACTCCTGAACTGCTCCTAGCCAGACACTCGTTGCTTGAAGCAGTGTTTGATTTAACCAGAGGCAACTTAACGCTGTAGTTATCAGTCAGTTCTTGACACTGTCAAGGCCTGGGAGATAAAGGAGCGAATTAAAA
The DNA here is from genome assembly GCF_000699145.1 of Aptenodytes forsteri. Taxonomy (NCBI): domain Eukaryota; kingdom Metazoa; phylum Chordata; class Aves; order Sphenisciformes; family Spheniscidae; genus Aptenodytes; species Aptenodytes forsteri. Next base: position 481,182 of record NW_008796220.1, on the reverse strand, counting down.
GGGAAGGGAATAAAAAGAGAGAGAGAGAGAGAATAATAATAATAAAAAAATCCTATCCCCTAAGATCTGATTTCATGTTAGATGTTTTCATCTTTGGAGTGAGCATTAACAGCTGATCGGCAGTGTCTGCTCTTTTCACTCCCTCATAAAATGCAGTTGTTCAAAGAGATGGGGAATATTGTCTCCTGCAGGAGATGAATGGCTGGTAGCTGCCTGGATCTGGCTGTCATGCAGGCTTGCCAGCCTGCCGAGGGCTGCAGGAGAAGGCTGGCCTCCTCGCTCCCATCGCTGGAGCTTAAAAATCAGTGTGCCTGTGCGGGCTCTTCTTCATTGGGCTCCTCAGCGAGAGAAAACTACTGTGCAGGGGAGCATAAGGGAGGAAAGCCAGGTAGGGCTTTCCTGAAGAGGTGTGACGGGCTACTGGTGGGACTGTTTGTCAGGGAGAAGATCCCTGGCATGTGGCCGGGATTTTACATGGTCTGAAATGGGCAGTCGCTGCAGACAGGTCAGCCAGAACTTCAGAGGAGTTTGCCAGGGCTTTCTGCGGGCAGGAGTTAAGATGGAGCTGTGCCATCTGCCATAACATTTCTAAGTATCCCTACCAATATTTTCATAGTCCCACTTTGACCCCTGCTTATGCCTAAGCTGCAGTACAAGCCAGATCTCCCATGGATGTAAAGAAATACAAACTGACTAACCTTGATGGAGAAGCTTTGATTTACAACAGTTGTGGTTGCCTTGGACATCTACGTCATGGCCACTGGTTGATCCGCAGTTGTAGAAATACTCGGACTGATATTGCATTTGCAAACCCTTTGGTGAAAACCTGGAGTCAAAGATTGCAACCAAGGGACTGTCTTGATGCCACTGCATGGGAGGCAAAGATGACCATACCACTCAGCCACCTCAGGAGAAGGCAAATGACTCCTGTTTCATGAAATAAATGCTAGTCTTACATCTCATTTCCACTTTTTGCCACGTGTGCCTGGCAGTGGCCAAGCTGGGAGTCAGGGGAATACTCCTAAAGGTTCATTGACTGATATCTGGCACCTAAAACGTCTTTCTCCTGGGACTTTTTTACTGTGTCGGATATGTTTCCAACACAGCAAGCACCTTGCTTCCTATTTTATAGAATCCTGGAAACTGGAGTTGGGAGAGTTGAGTGCAGTTAGTCTTAAGGCAACTCTACCTGCGCTGTTCCCTGTTTTTTAAGTCCTATCCCATGAATTCTGTAATCAGAGAAAAGCTTTGTTTCCTCCAGTTGACTTCAGGACATCATTGCTGGATTACCCTAAAATTGCTGTTACCCCAAAACCCTTTTTAGGATGGAATGGGATGGTGAGGTAGACTCTGGAGACCCAACTTTGGTTCTCTGAAGGGCATCGTCTGAGAAGTGGCTATGGCAGAAGTGCACAGCCCCTTATTTTCAAAACTGAGGCAGCCTCAGCTGCGTGTGCAAGCTTCCCAAAATGCAGCTGTATCCTCCTGCACCTGTTTCTCAAGCGATGATGAAAATGGAAATATGAATCAGTTCGCAGTACATCTTTAAAACTCTGTTTACATCATTCGGCATTTATGAGTGATGACCTGACAGCTTAAGGGTCGGGATGCTTCATTATCCCTGTTGTGATTAAACACACCTCTGGAAGGTATTTGGGGGCTTTTTGTTTAACATTTCTGTATAAAATGGATATGGAATTCCGAGAAATGACATCTGATAGGCATTCAGGCTCCTCTGCAGTGAGGGAATAGCAGAACCTGTCCAAAGGGGGAAGAACAGCAAAGTAGATGGTCTCACCAGGAAGTCACTCCTCTGGTCCTTCACCTAGGTGCTGCATTTGGCTATGGTGCCATTAAGGGAGCAGCGTTTATCCACACATTGGCAACTAGTGCCGTTGAAGACACGCTGTGTTATCTGAACATCCTCACAGGGCTGTTAGATACGCCACCAGGCAGGCTGGAGCAGCAGCTAGAGGCAGGTGGGACAACCTGAGTCACTGACCCCTCTTCCTTCACTGTGGTGAGGGCCTGGGCACACAGCTCACATGGAGACACCTACTACTTGAATGTAGGTTTCTGAATCCAGACCTGACTCCCATCACTGGGGATTGGTTTGGTTGCCTACCAGTAAGTATCTGGTGAGGTTTGAGATGCCACCAGGACCCATCTGGCCACTGGGTGTTGCTCCAGGAAGGCATGGCATGCGTGAGCGTGGGAGATCCCTTAGGACATCTCAAATGGCAGGAGGTGGCTATGCATGAGAAAGTGAACTGTGCTGCTAGTGTCCACATTTGTTTCTGTCTGAAAGAACCTCTTTGGATAGTCTTTAGGCAAGACTTTTGCTCTATAGGTAACAGGCATGAATAGGCACTGCATGAACTCAGTTCTTCTGACTTATTTTAGGTGTCTACATTAGAGTGGGTGATCATGTGCCAACATCCACAGGCTGTACTGGTTGATGTCCATTGCCACGTGTCTTCTACCCATCTGTTCCCAGGTGCCTGTGCAGCCCCATATACTTGATCTCATTTGCAGTTTTCCAGTGCTCCTAGAAACGGAGAGGTTTAATTCCACATAAAGGTGGTGTAGGAGGTTCAAAGTCACGCTCTGCCATCGGTCTCCACCAAAGTGTTTTGAAGTCAGGGCTTTTAATGGGAACTCCATGGAACGGAGGGACGTGCTTTTCACTGGCACCTGTGGAGAAGGGATTCAGCATCTGAGGCAAATTAACTGCATGATGTGCTTCTACGTGCAAAGAAGCACATGAGACTCAGCGTTTGGGGCTGAGAGGATGTCAAACAGCCCAGCCCTGAAACCACCAGCAGTTTTACAGTGTTCACACAACAGTCGTCAGATCACGATCAGATCTTCTGTAGAAAGAGGAGAATCGGACCTTATTTGCTGGGCTCGTTAATCTGAGAGCGTTCAGGCTCGTGGTTTCAGAGCCCTTTCTACCCACTTGCTGGAATTGAATCGAGACTGCCAGACGGGTCTGATACCATCAGGTATCAGACCATATCTTATGGCAACAGTCACAAAATGTCACAAATATATTAATTTAATAATAGTTCATAGGAGGTTTCTTAAGATAAACACTTGAATGGTACTTAACACGTTCCTGAGGGATTCTGAGCACTCCGAGAAGTCAGTGATGTAAAGAAATATTAAAAGAAATGCGAACTTCCATTTTTTAAAGGAATGATGGTTTTGCTAACAGTATTGTGAGCCAGCCATGAGATGTCTCTTTGGCAGTACAGCGTTCCTGGATGTGTCCTTGGTAAACGAGAGAAAAAGCTGGAGCTGGAGCTGAGTGTTTATTCATCGTTATCTTTTTTTTTAAAGATACACGTCATGTTTAAGAAAGCTTAGGATCCCTTTAGCAACGCAGCTGGCTCAGGGGTGGGCACTCTTTGCAGCACGTTTTTTCTAACGTGTGCCTCTCAATATTTCCTTGTTAAGAACAGCTTTTGGTTTTATTCCTCCTACCACACATTTTCACAAAGACCCAGTCTGCTACCTAATAAACTCAGCATGTTGGCAGCCAATCGTCTGATACTTCTGAAGCAAGTGCCTCTGTTTCTACTAACACAGGCAACTTGATTTGTAAACAGATACTTAAGTGGGTGTTTTTAGCGGTATAACAGATGGTCAATACAGCTGCCTTCTCTCCCTTCTCTGCATTCGCTCCCCTCCTCTACAATTACAGTTTCTTGCCATTTTTCTCTGTAATGTGGATTTGGTTTAACAAAAAAAAAAAAAAGGCATTACAAGAGGTAGAAAATTGCTCAGTGAATTTCAAGAGGAAAAATTTGATGGCAACCTCAAATGTTACCTTAAAAGCACTGTGAAAGCTACCCACACATCCTCACTTTGCTTGACTTTCCCCGCTTGAGTAACTCTGGATCTCAATGGGACTGCTTGTGTGGGTAGAGCACAACACAGGGATCGACTTTCCTCACGCACAGAAACTTGTGACTAATGCTACAATACAAAGCTAAAGTATTAATTTTCCTCTCTGCTTGATGTGGTTAGTCACTAGTACTTAGGCAGGTGCTTCCCTGAATTCTACATCAAGGCTTGGAAGTAGAATCATAGAATCATAGAATCATTAAGGTTGGAAAAGACCTCTAAGATCATCGAGTCCAACCGTCGACCCAACACCACCATGTCCACTAAACCATGTCCCTAAGCACCTCATCTACACGTCTTTTAAATACTTCCAGGGATGGGGACTCCACCACTTCCCTGGGCAGCCTGGTCCAATGTTTAACCACTCTTTCAGTAAAGAAATTTTTCCTCACGTCCAATCTAAACCTCCCCTGGCGCAACTTGAGGCCGTTTCCTCTCATCCTATTGCTAGTTACTTGGGAAGTAAGTAATGTGAGGATATGAGGGGATGGTGTAGATCACCCTCCAAGGGTTTGCTTGCTTTGGTCCAGCAGTGGGATCGGGGTCTCTGTAGGTGTTTTGCTCTTGCTGTTGCATGTCTGCCTTGTGTTAGACTCAAGTTTTCTGAAGTTACCTTGCTGCCTCCTGTGGGATCGATGATTTGGCAAAATCAGCCCCAAGTGGGTGGTGGGATTGAGTCCCCTTGCCTCCTGGGCACTGTACGACAGACCAACATCTCTCTCTTCAGAAGGGTCTTCATAAACACTTTACATTTGCTTTTTGCTTGCTTTCAAGCTATATCATTTCTACTTTCCCTTCCAGCACAGCCCCATTGAGTGGTTAACACCTTCATGAATCAGCACTTAACCTTTACAGACACATTAAAGCAGTGGAGTGAGACTAATCCAACACTAGTCTGGGGGCTGGACTGACTTAAGCCACTGCTGCAGCTTTTAAAGCAAACCAGCCATCATCTCTCTCTTCCTTGCAGCAGGTTTTGCTAGGGATCAAAGTCCATGTGGGGTCCTTTTGAATAGTCTTTTGTCCTTGACAGGTTGTCACTCTCTGCAGTTCATCCATAAGACCTGGAGATGCTATCGGTGAAAACATGATGTGTTCAGCCTATCCAAGCCTGGGCCCTCCATGCATTGCCTTCTGAGAGAGGACTCTGGTTCAATTCTTATCCCCACAGCTTGAAATATTGTAGGGTTGGCTGTCAGGTCTCCTGACCTGACACTTGAAAAGAAACCCATTGAGAAGTTTCTGTGCTATCGACATAAGATGAAAACATGATGTCTTCAGCCAGCCTGGGCCCTCCATGCATTGCCTTCTGAGAGAGGACTCTGGTTCAGTTCTTATCCCCACAGCTTGAAATATTGTAGGGTTGGCTGTCAGGTCTCCTGACCTGACACTTGAAAAGAAACCCATTGAGAAGTTTCTGTGCTATCGACATAAGATGGTGCATTTAGCCCCTGGAACATGACATGATCTCTTTCTGGTTGCACCTGAGATGTGAGAAAGGTTCCCCCTGGCAAAGGTAGCACAACCCCTGCTTGAACTGATTGTTTCCTCGGGTCTGCGAGCATCGCTGCATGTGAGCGACCTCTTGGGCTAGTCTATCAAAATGGCCTGGGTTTAAAAACCCCCACTCCTTTGCATATTAAGCTAAGCTAGCCTTTTCGACAGAGTAGGTTGAGAGCGGCTGTGCACAGAGTTGTACCGGTAGATCTCTGCCTGGAGCAGTAACGCCTTAGCTCCTTGCTGATGGGTCAGAGCAGCGTGTCCGCCACTGCCTGAGGCAACTGGGAGGGTTTCATGCCTCTTCAGCCTTTTTGCAAGCAGATTGCACTGAGGCATAAGTCATTCCTTCAGTGACCCCGTTCATGTTGTTTGATGAATCTCCTGGGAAAGCTGACCAGGAATTTCTCAAGGCAAACTTTTATTTCCCTGCTGGAAAACACCAGTTCAGCCCAAAAAAATCCCTTTTCTGGGAGGGTGCTTGTTTCAATAAAGTCTCCAGCGGGAAGGACCCCTCTGAACTAATAGTCTGGTGGCCTGGGTACTTACCTAGAGGTTACTATTGACAGGTTTTCCCCCTGTGATGGGTGCCCCCATGGGTGCGGCAGTGCTCCAGTAGCCCATGGTGTGGTTCATCTGCCTACCCCACCCATTGGCAAGAGACTCCTCTCTGCGATGTGCTGTGTAAACTTCCCAGCCCTCCAAGAGCAGAGCTTGGGGGATTCATTTGTAAGGGGTGGGCGGGCTGGCTGCTCCAGTTGCCTCTTCCTCTCCAGCAGCAATTAGGAAAAGCTGCAAGGAACTATCACATGTAATTTCCAACACTGGAGACATCTAGGACGGTTTGGGCACACACAAAGATGTGAATGCATGAGGGATTGCACGAGGGATATTTGCAGCCTGGGCATCCCACAACACCCACGGGCTGCCCCTTCCTTGCCTTTACCTGTCTCGCTGATGGGGTCTCGCTTGCTGCTGGCATGTAGGACTGGAGCTTGGCTCTAAATCCGACTGGGAAAACAGCGCTGCTTGTGTTAACAGCGCTGGCGGAGGGATTTGCACAAGGGCAGAAGGAAACGACCTTTCCCAGGGACAGGGCTTTGCCGAAGGGTCTACTCCTCTTCCACTCCCGAGGAGAATTTCTGGCCCAGGACACCGCTGCCCTGCTGTTTTCTGGCTGGAGCTTCGTTGCGTGGGGATGGCTATGGCTCCCGGCTCCTGCCCGTGCCTCTGGCCTCCATCCATGGCTATCAGAGGGCCCTGTACAATAGCCAGGGCCGCTTGTGCTTCTGTTCCCTGGACCTCAGCCCAGCCGATTTCCTTCCCCGGCCCTCCTTTCCATGAATGAAGTGGAGGGATTTGGCTGGGTGCCCGAACCCTCTGGGCTTTTATCAATGGGATCAACAGTTTGTCAGATCCGTGGTGATGAGTCACAGCCAGATCCCATTACTGTTCGTTAATACTTCGCGCGGTGCAGGTCAGCCTGCCCCGGCCCCGGCTGCGATTCAGCCCAGCTCTGCAGAGAGCCAGCGATCTGCGTGGAAGGGGTTTGCTTGGACCCCCTTGAATATTCATGTGCATACAGCTGCACATCCCCTTGCACTCACAGGTGGACGCCGCTGCACGCTCTGGAGGGCAGACAGACCCTTCATGCTCAAGGCACACGCGCAAGGCTGCGTACATAAACACACTGTCGTGGTTTAACCTCAGCCGGCAACTGAGCACCACCCAGCCGCTCGCTCACTCACCACACACCCGGTGGGATGGGGGAGAGAATTGGAAGAGCACAAGTGAGAAAAACTCGTGGGTTGAGATAAAAACAGTTTAATAATTGAAATATTATAATAATAATAATAATAATAACAACAACAACAACAACAACAATAATAATAAAAGAATATACAAAGCAAGTGATGCATAATGCAATTGCTCACCACCCACCGACCGATGCCCAGCCAGTCCCCGATCAGCGGCCCCCCCCCGGCCAGCTTTCCCCAGTTTATGTACTGAGCATGACGTCCCATGGTATGGAATGTCCCTCTGGCCAGTTGGGGTCAGCTGTCCTGGCTGTGCCCCCTCCCCGCTTCTTGTGCACCTCCAGCCTGCTCAGTCGGTAGAGCATGGAAAACTAAAAAGTCCTTGACTAGTGTAAGCATTACCTAGCAACAACTAAAACATCGGTGTGTTATCAACATTGTTCTCATCCTAAATCCAAACCACAGCACTGTACCAGCTACTAGGAAGGAAATTAACTCTATCTCTGCCGAAACCAGGACAGATATGTAGGATGAAGGCCCGCATTGCAGGTGTTGCAAGTCCCTCACACTCAGGTTTTTGGTCTGAGCCCCGACTTGCAGATCCCCAGTGCATGGCACGTGCTGAGCATCAGGTTTAGGTGAGCTCCAGCTTGGTACCCTCAAAGCTGCCTGACTTTAGGGAAGTTCAGAAAGGATGACCAGATGTGCAGGCTTGGAGCCCGTAAGCTTGACGTCTTTCTCTTGCTGTATCAGCCAGTGTAATAAACCCTTGATCCTTCCCTACGAACTTCCCTTCCATTACAGTTTGTATAACCGTACTTTCAGTGCCGTGCATAAATACACTTTAAGTTTCACTCTGCCATCCACAAGAGGTGATTGAAAATGAAAGCCATAAACAATCAAGGCAACATCAGCTTTACTATTATTAGGGCTGTTAGGAAATTTCAATGTTCTTGCAGTATCCCAGGTTCAAAAAAACCCCACTTGTCTCATTTGTCTCCCAACGTGTTTCTTTACATGCTCTAACATGAAAACACTACCAGACCTCTCCCCACGCTGCGGTGCAGCTAAGAAAACAAATTGCTCTGTGAGCAAAGGAGCAAAGCAAGGTTGGTTTCCAAGGGATGGTGGATTCTCTAGTGTCTGATAGAGCACAAACTCCAATGAAAGATTTACCCAAGGCTGTGACATTCATAAATCCTCTCTAATGGGTGGTTTGGATGGAATTTAAGAGGGGCTAGGCTCCTGGGCTGTTTTCTCCTTCACTGAGGATACTAACTGGTCCCTCTTCTCTTTCCACGTGCCTGGTTGTGTGAAACTTGTAGGATTTATCCTCTGACAAATTAGTATTAAAAGATGCGAGGGTTCCTCAGCTGCTGACAGCCACCCTCCATCCCGACGTAGGTCTGGTTTCCTTAGGAAATCAAAGTAAAGCTGTGATAGTCGCTGTGGTGAAAGACGCTGCACAAAACCAAACGCAAAAGCTTTGGAAACAGTTTTTTTGCACCTCACATGAAGACAAGCATATAAAATATCTCTGAGGTGAGATTTGACTTGAAAAGTTTCCTCCAGGCTCTAACACCTAAGGGAAAAAATAGTAATAAAAAAATTGAATGCTGATGACCTTTTCTCTACTCACCTGGTTTTAGAATCATAGAATCATAGAATCATTTAGGTTGGAAAAGACCTTTAAGATCATCATTTTAGTTAGTTTCTGAGGGCCCGACGTGCATCCTGGAGAGCCTGAGATTGGCAACGCCATAGGTGAAGCCAATGAATTTCAAAAACGTGGGGAAAAGAGCTGGTTGATCACACCAGTGTGAGCTGCTGATCGGACAGGGACTCTGCCAGGTGGCTCAGCACTCATCTCCCAGGTGGTGGTGACCAGGTCCTCTCCCTGCTGTGCCTGTCACCCCAGCCCATCTCTGAGACCACCACAGAAAAGCCGACATGTGCTGTAGCATCATGCAGACCTCGGCTGCATCCGCTTTTTGGACCTTCTCTGAGTGTGTGAGCCACCCTATCATGTCCTCCTCCAAGAAGGGACCACAGCCCTGCATGGCTGCCCTTGAGAAGAAGGGACACGCAGGATGCCACCTTCTCTGAGCATGCACAAACATTGGGGCGTGTGTTTACACGTTTGTGCTCATGTAAGCTTGAGCATATGAACACATGCCTGGGTGTATGCTTGCATTAAGTGTGTTTATGCACGTATGTTTGTGTACATGCACAGATGTGTGCATGCCCATTTTTGCACCCGTGCATGGGTGTCTGGGTGTGTCCAAGCTGGTTTTTGCAAGTGTGTGCATAGTGTCCTCATGCAATGGTGTGTGCACACACATGCGGACAAATTGGAGGTGTGTGTCCTGGTTTTGGCTGGGATAGAGTTAATTTCCTTCCTAGTGGCTGGCACAGTGCTGTATTTTGGATTTAGGATGAGAACAATGTTGATAACACACCGATGTTTTAGTTGTTGCTGAGCAGTGCTTACACTAGTCAAGGACTTTTCAGCTTCCCATGCTCTGCCGACTGAGCAGGCTGGGGGGGCACAAGAAGCTGGGAGGGGGCACAGCCAGGACAGCTGACCCCAACTGGCCAAAGGGACATTCCATACCATGGGACGTCATGCTCAGTACAGAAACTGGGGGAAAGCTGGCCGGGGGGGCCGCTGCTCGGGGACTGGCTGGGCATCGGTCGGCGGGTGGTGAGCAATTGCACTGCGCATCACTTGTTTTGTGTATTATTATTATTATTTCAATTATTAAACTGTTTTTATCTCAACCCATGAATTTTTCTCACTTGTGCTCTTCCAATTCTCTCCCCGAGCCCACCGGGGGGGAGAATGAGCGAGCGGCTGGGTGGTGCTCAGTTGCCGGCTGGGGTTAAACCATGACAATATCCTAACAAAAATACTTGCTCTCTGAATTTCAACCAGTAAGGGTAGGTTTTCAGAGGCTGAGGGAGCTGAGGTAGAGCATTTTGAATCAGGAAGAGTCACACCAGGAAAGCCTTTGTTTTAGCATGCTGCAGGGTTTTTCAGGAGAGCTACAAGGACCATAGCCCTTGCATCTGAGCTTCTGAAGGCCCCTCTTGCCACCAGATCTGGCCCATCCCTGGTCTGAAAATCATTTCCAAATGGCTTGCAAAGAAAAAAAAAAAGTGAGAATTGGAAATTCATCAGGTTGTTGGCCCAGAAAATATTCCCTCTTCCAACAGTAGTTGTAGAGCTCTTCAGTTGTGAGGCGGCTGAGACCCCTGGGGGCTCTTGGGCATCCTTGGAAAATGGCAGGTTGAACACTCCTCTGCACAGGGCTTTTGAGGCACGTTGCTTCCAGGTCTACCCGGAGAAAACACGGCTGCTGAATATTGAGTCATTGATGGTAAAAGGCAGGTGGAGATTTGTGGATACAATTGCTCTTCTGTGGGAAGATGGTGATGTATCAAAACCCAGAGGTGCTACTTCTTGTCATCTGGAGCAGACTTTCTGGAAGGTCCTACCTAGCATGGGCATCTGCACCACGGAGAAGTAAATGCAGGAGGGATTTGAGCTTCAGTCTTCCATGTCTGAGGCACATGCCTCGCTCGCCAGGCTCATCCTGGGCTGGCCTGAGCATCTTCCTTTTTTATGGGGAGAACTGAAGAGGTTGTTTTCCATGAGCAGATCTCCACTCTGTCCCAGGAACATTTACACAGGACTGAAAAACCTTTTCCTCCTCCATATGCATAATTTCCCATCATCCCTCAAATAGCCTCCATCAGTCTGTACCCCAGTCCCTGCCCCAAAACCCATGTGGGGACCACAGCAAGGGGAGGGATGGCGGAGGTCATGAACCTCCGCCTTGTCTTGCACACAGCTCCCTCCAAATTTCCTCCGAGCTCTTGGGTGCGACCCAGCCCAGCGCAGCGGCAGCTGTGTGTCAGGGAGGGTAATTGCATTTCCAGCTCCCACTCCCCGAGCATCTGGTTCCCCTCCCCTGAGTGCAGTGGGATTGCTTGATCTTCCCACAGCCCTTTCCGCCCATCAGACAAAACCAGCCCCCCCTCCCTCTCAGCCCCAATTCCCTCCCACTCCTGCTTTCCCCCGGTGCCTGCTTAGACCCATTAAGGTTTTAATCTGGCTCATGTTTACAATCTCCATTTACTGTTGCTCCATTCTTATTTCTTCTGTTTAATTCCTGCTGCCCGCATCGCTGGTGATTCAGCGGCAGGAAGGCAAAGAGTCCCACCGGGCTTTAGGGGTGTTGGGTTTGGGGGTTTTTTTTTTGAGCATTTCCTGAAAGGTTTATCATGGTCGGGGCCTCATCTGTTACCTTTGGGGCTGGAGCTCTGTCGCTGCCGAAACGGGCGGCTGATGGATGGCACGTGAAGCCTCTCCTGGGAAGGTCTCATCGTAGTCGTCCCACTGGCAGCTTCTCCTGCCTGTGCATCCATGGCAGGAGCTTGGTTAAAGTTTCCAAGAGCAGCATGTTGAAACTGCAGTCACCTGCAAACCACTCTGCTAGGAGGTCTCTTTTTGCCCAAGTCTGAGGGGCCAACGTTTTTTTTTTGAGCATTTCCTGAAAGGTTTATCATGGTCGGGGCCTCATCTGTTACCTTTGGGGCTGGAGCCCTGTCGCTGCAGCCGAAACGGGCTGATGGATGGCACGTGAAGCCTCTCCTGGGAAGGTCTCATCGTAGTCGTCCCACTGGCAGCTTCTCCTGCCTGTGCATCCATGGCAGGAGCTTGGTTAAAGTTTCCAAGAGCAGCATGTTGAGACTGCAGTCACCTGCAAACCACTCTGCTAGGAGGTCTCTTTTTGCCCAAGTCTGAGGGGCCAACGCCACATTGGGGAGTGGACAGAGGTACCCCATCTCCCGCAGGAGTGCAGGAGGCATCACGGACGGTGCAAGATCCTTGCATGTAGAGCTGGAGCAAGATCTGGAACTGTGTTTGCAGTTTGGGCAGCCCAAGCAGAAGACCTCAGGGCCTCAGAGAAGAGGCTCTCGTTAATTTATGTATACAGATGTTGCCTTTACACGGGGGCTTTTACTAGTAATTCCCCTGTCCAAACATAGGTGCCAAATGCCATCTGAGATGCCCTTAGGCTATGCCATGGCTGTCACTCCAGGAGGTCATATGTGCTTGTTTCAGAGTTGAACCAAATAAAAATCTTCCCATGTTTTCGTTTCAGTGAGAGAAACCTCTTCCATCCAACCCAAATGGCTTTGCTTTTCCCCACCTCCAGTTCAGCAGCCACACTGGAACGCCGTGTGTCCCACCGCCACACCATCTACACAGACAGGACATCCAACGGACACGTTATCATCCCTGGCTGATGCAATAGGAAACCGAGGCACAGACAGGTCACAGCAGAGACCAGGATCCAACGGGCCTATTTTGCTGAATTAAAACTGTGCAAAGGGCTGTGCTAACAGGTAACAGCGGGGATGGTGCAGTCCCTGTCCCGGTCCCTGTTTCGTTCACCGGTGCAGACAAAGCCTTTCTGTCCCATCTCTACCTCCACTCCATCCTCTATCTTTCAGGCATCTTTCTCTTCAACAAGTCCCAGCCCTGCCCAGGCATTTACCCAGCAGAAATATGACTTTTAATTACTATTTTTTATGACTTCCTTTTCATAATTGCACGGGGGGGCTATCTGCTGTTCTGCTTTAATCTGCATCCTGAGAAATCACTTTCTCAGGCATGATCTACTGAATGGGAAAGGGAAATAGGGCTTTCAAAATGCAGTGATGGGCTTGTTGGCAGCAGAGAAATGTGGGACCCACTTTAGTATTAGCCCAGCTGATTTCCATGCTACTAATGTCTCTTCCCTATTGCTTTTGTCTCCTGCCCATCAGGGTGGCCAGATCCATTGTGCTTCTTGGCAATGATCTCTTGTCTTACCTTACCTCCCGAACCGGGCTTGGGCTTGCTCTACCATCTTGCTCTACCATCTCTTCCAGCCTAGTGACCCCCTAACCTGCCCCAAAACAAATAAAATATTTTTTTTTTACCTGCCGAGCCATGTTTTGTCAAACTCCTTTTCCATGTGAACCACTGGACAAGGTCTAGCTGGCCGTGCAGTTTGATTTCCTCCCTCCTCACCCCGCATCTTCCCCCAAAAGCATTGAGGGGGTGGACAAAGTCCTGCAGACCCCCCCCCCTGGCCTGACTGTTACCCACCCGGCCGCCTTTACGCCGAGGTTTCCACAAAAGTCACCGCCTTGGTACGCACAGGGCCACTAATTGGATTAAAATACCAGTGTTAAGACTTCAGCGCAGCAGCCCCTCCCTCCACCCCACTGTGGCTTAGCGACCCTGTCGTCATCTTTTATTAGACGGCATCTATCAGGATGCTGGGATTGTTCTCTGCCATCCACAAAGGGGATCTGCGAATCATTTAACTGGAAAGCCTTCGGACAATGCAAACATTTATTCCTCAACCTGAAAATGTGGAAGCCAGCTGGTCTTTTCAATAGGGCCGGGCCAAGGGCTGCTTGGGGCTGAATGGCTGGAGGCAGGAGCGGGGATGAGGAGCACGCTGAGAACGGAAGAGGTTGTGTCTTTTGTTTTGGTTTTTAAAAGCTGCTCAGCCTTCAGGAGTGGTATGCTGGGGGAAAGAGGAGATTCGGGTGCCTGCAAACGCTGGAGGGAGCGCTGTCACCACTTTCAGAGGGAAATGGTACGGGGCAAATTCACGGACACACTGCAGATCTGGGATGTGGCTCCTGTCTCGTGCTTAGACCAAAGTATCTGAAGGAGGAGACTGTGGCCACCAAAGAGCCTTCTGTCAGCAGTGGAGACACCTCCAGTCATCCCACCCACGAGAGGTGTCCAAGACACACAGGAACAGCCACCTTTGGAGGTGCCCATGGCTGTAGATGGCATCTCAGGTGACCGGGTGACTCACTTTAGGGGCTCTGGTACCAGTACAATGATAAACTGAGAGCAAGGCTGTCCATGAAGGCCAGGGTGCAAAATGACCACATGGAGAGAGCACTAGGGATGGAGACCCATGGCACAGTGGCATGATCCAGACAGAGAAGTGAGAGCTTTACAGAATAACCCCTCCGAAAGCCATAAGATCCAGTCCTCAGCCTCTGTCCTGTCCTGGGCATCCCAAAGAAGGATCCATAATCCAGCATGACCTGCATGGAGCCAGGGGAAACAGTCAGCGAGGCACCTCCTGGGCTGGATATCCCCACCGTACCGATACGGGGCTGGGTGATTGGCAGATGTGTGGTGAATCACAAAGCTCCTCAGCACAACCAGCTTCAACCTTGCAAGAGAGACTCCTTCTTGCAGCAGAACCCCCGAGCCATTAGATTTCTTTTAGACTAAAGCAGCGTGTAATATATAATTGATAATGGTTATTCCTGGTAAACTCCTTGTAATGAAATTTTAATGCTAAGGACAACTTTGCGTGTACGTGTATGTATGTAATATGTGGCTGTATCTTCACGCTGTTAAGTACAGGTGCTCAGTGTTTGTTCCGGCAACCAAGTGAATCTGAGCTTTTTTCTCAGCGTCAATGAGGTCAACCCCATATTTCGCTGGTGCCGGTATTCCCAGCGAGGCCAAGGGTCCAGGTTTTGAAGTGGGCTCTCTTCCCAACCCATGTTAAAACACGACTCCACGTGATACAGAAGTTACCCACGCCAGCCCCTTCCTTCATGCACTGGGAATTTGGCTGCCCATAAGTAATGTCTCCATCGCCTTTGGGCCCCCTTAAGAACAACCTCGGCTGGCAGCAGCAGGCTCTCACCCCCCAGCAAGCTGCCTTTTAGTAAGTTGAGCAATTTGGACCCCTGCGGTGTAAAACAGCCTGCCTTTCTCTTGACACTGATAAAGTGGTCTTGCAAACAAATTCCAGCAGCGACAGTGCGATGCTTTTTTTTTTTAATTTATTTTTTGCTTTTTCCCCTCTTTGTCTTCCCATTGAATGGTTGGCATTCTCCGAAGAGCAGAAAACACTTGATCTCAGCAATAATTAGCTGCGGGGGGGGGGGCTAATTAACTCCCTCTCCAATGGTCCAAGGTTCACACTGAGCTGTGTTTTCCCCTCCATTGATTTGTTTCCATAGACCAGGGCAGGCAGCAGTATATATAACTCCCGCATTGCTGGCGTCCAACACTGAGCCCTAACTGGAAAGCGGAAGGATTTTGCCTCCAGATCAGGTTTGCCCAAATTAATGGGAATGAGGAAAATAAGTCATCATGCCCTCTCCTATATCCATGTCTTTATGCTGATGATGGATCTCACCTCTCTTTCAACATGCTCTGCTCTTACCCCTTCCCCATTGGTGTGTTTGCTATAGCGGAGCTCAAAATGTTGTCTCAGAGATTTCT
The DNA here is from genome assembly GCF_000699145.1 of Aptenodytes forsteri. Lineage (NCBI taxonomy): Eukaryota > Metazoa > Chordata > Aves > Sphenisciformes > Spheniscidae > Aptenodytes > Aptenodytes forsteri. The sequence continues at coordinate 465,690 of NW_008796220.1, read as the reverse complement.
GGCTGCGTCTGGTTTCCCAGACTCACTGCGATGAGCTTTTCAAAAGGGGCAAGTTTCGACTGAAGCTTGGCTAGGGCTGTCCATCCCACTTGGACTCACTGATGTCTTATGCAGGGGTAAGATCGTGGGACAGCCTTTTCCTTGAGAAGAGGAGGATGAAATGTGTGCCCTCTCTCTAGCTTTGTCTGCCTCCCTTTCTCTTTTCTACCCAGGTGACTATTTTTGTGATGTTTGTGGGGGTGTAAGATTGGGACCAAATGGAATGCCCTGTCCATGTCTGCTCTGTGTAGCTCCTGGTCCTGGGTCCTCTTTAGGACCCATACGGTGGGACAGCGCTTGTTGGTCTGGGCCAAGACTGTGCGAGGGACTATGCTGGCAAAGTCCTCCCTGCACCTTGCCGGTCATTGGTGCCATGGACTGAGATGGGGAAAAGACCTGCAAGAGCAGGGTGTTTCCTCGACTGTTTTCTTGGGCTCCAGGTTACAGGTCTGCCACGTTTCCTGATCATTAGCAATACAACTGAATGCGTCGTGCTTATTTTGGGGAGTGCATTCCCTGCTCTTTCCTCCCAGCCCTCACTCCTGCTTCACAACTGCTCAGTGGGGATGTGCAGAGCTGGTGATCGCTCCAGCCAACTTACATGTCTCCTCTCTGTCCCTGGGCACTTCTTTATGGTCCCTTTTCCACCTACACCAGCCCAAATCCTCCCTGCTTTTTTGTCCCACCATGTGACCACTTTCCTAGGCACAGCCCTTGCTCGCTGCAAACACTCCTAGCAGTGTCCGCAGAGGTGGCTTCATGTCCTTGGTGGCTGTTTAGCCAAAGTAGCCGGCATTTGAATCTGCCCCTTGGAGCAGAGGGCAAGCAGCTGAAAGGGTGTTATGTGAGTCACCATCTCAATTCGTTCATTGATGAAAGTCACTACTGTTGCTTCGGGCACCTGCCCTGACATCAGCCAGGGCACCGATGAATTAAAAGCACGCTGCCAGCAGCCAGGAGATGTGCTCAGGTTTGCCCAGGCCCTGCCATGGCTGAATGATTGATTATTGTAAGTTGTAAATGAAACAGTGTCAGGACAACAAGGCCTGGGGTTCATTCTTCTCTACCGTTACCACCATCCTCAGCGCAGTTTCAGCCCTGATCAACTCAGACTTACCCAAACCATCCCTGGCACAGCTCAGGAGTTGACATGGGCCAGGGACCATCCCCAACAGGCGGTTGGGATGCAGCCACCCTGCTTAGGAGGGTCAGAAAGATTAATAGTGTGGACATGGCCAGGCCTCGGGGCTGGAGACCAGGCTCCTGCATGGGTTTATTCTCTTGCGGAGGTGTAACCTCAGCATCAGCTCCGGCCCCGAGCACTGTGGGGGTTTGCCACTTTGCCTTTCCTGCATCCCAGCTGCTCTCAGCATCCATCTCTTCTGACAGCCTTTCCTAGGAGCTGGCTAAAAGAGACGATCCCCAACTTAGCAGGCTTCTTTCTGCTCCAAGATTCAACTGCAATTTGGAGCTTCCTCCAAGCACCCAGCCCAAGGGCGCTGGCTTGATGGCGGTCCCACAAAATCCCACGTAGGATGCTCACGCACCATGGGCTCTGCTCTGCGCTGGGGTGGGCGAGTGCTGCATCACGGAGAGGCTCGTGAGCCAACCGTTGTCACGGTAACGAGAGAGTTGGTGCGGAGGCGGAGAGGGGATGCCGAGAGTGCGGAGGATTCGGGGAGGCAGAGGGGCCGAGGGGCTCTCCCGTCATCCCTCAATGCAGAGAGCCCCCCGGGGTAGAGATATCTCACTGCTGCTTTCCATGCTGGGGCTCGGCAGCTTGCCGGCTTGACTCCTCCCCGCTGGTGAGGATGAAGTTGATGGATCTCTCTGCACTGTTCCTTCTCCGAGTCAACCCGTTCCTCCCTGTAGCACAAAAAAAAAAGAAAGAAAAAAAAAGAGCAGGCTCTTGGTGAGGAAAGAAGGAGGATCCAGAGACGTGTGGAAGAGTGACGCCAAATTCCCACTGTCCCTGTACCTGTGATTCCTGCGTTGCAGTGTGGCACTGGAAGGCACCAACGTAACAGCATCATCCATCAATACCTGAGTGCTTCAAGGCAAACGCCATCGCCCCTTCCTCTGCCTTCCCCAGAAAATAGCCTGCTCCCCACCTTGCCCCTCATCAGGGAGCTCTGAGAGGTGGCACACCGTGGAGGTGATGCAGGACCAGCATGGTGGGCAGGACACGGCCCTGGTGCAGGGGCTTCCATCACTGCAACTCTGTTGGCCACCCGAATGCTTGCCGGCTTCTCCCAGGGAGACTGCAGGGAGGTCACCAAAGGACACGTCTGGCCTCTTGCTGCGGTTCAAGGGTGGCGATGGCGGGGAGCAGAGGTTTGCATAAAGACATCGGGGCGTGCAGAGAGAACGCTGCAGTGCAGCCATGGGTGCGGCCGTGGGAGCAAGACTCTGGGGAGTCCTCTGGGCTGTGCTCACTCCCAGGTTGAGCCCTGGCTAGGTCTGGGCCAGTATGAGTTGTGCCAAGGACCATTTTAGCAGTTTTGGGATGGATGGTCAAGTCCCAGTGGCATGGCAGTGTTTAACTGCTGATTCTAGAGGAAGCCATGGTGGCCATGGCTCTTGCCACATGGCTGGGGTGGAGGAGAAGGCACCTAAAGGTAGGTGCCACACTCCTCAGTGAGACCGCACCCCTTGGCCCAGCTTCTCCAGATCTTCCCATACCTACATTGCTTTGCTGAGGATGTTCCCATTGCTTCCCATGAATTTTTGGGGGCAGGGCACTGAAACCTGCCAGTGCGCCTTTGACTACCAAAAGGCAAAGTGAGGGAATTGCATTTATTAGGAGTGTTGATGAGACCACCATGAGGAAATGAATTTATATGATCTTACTGTATCACTGTGGGGCTGAAAGTCCTCACGACAGGGGCTGGGTGGAGAATAAGGTGCCTGAGCAGTGGGAGATTTACTGCTGCATTTTTCTGGCTGCTCCGCGAAGAGCAGCACGAGGTCTTACTTGTGGCCCAAACTCAAAATCTCAGCCAACTCAAAGAATGAATCCCCGTCTGGGCTTGGGATGAGTATTTCACCAGCACCGGGATGAGCCCTGGTTTATCCTACTAAATACCAGGTGCTAACCTGAGCCCTCGGTTGCGTGCCTGTATTTAGGCAGGATAAATCCAAGCCGAGGCAGCGGGGGTCACTAACACAGGATAGAGTAAGTCCTTAATTTTGTTAATGCATGAGACTGTTGGCTTTGTCCTTCTGGTTGGTCTGCAGCCCGGCATGACCCCAGCTACAGCCGAAGCGCAACTCAAGTGAGAGGTGAGGAAGAGGATTAGGGTCAGACGACGGGAGAGACAAGAGTGCGGCCAAGAGAGAGCTTCAGCGGCCCTGGCTCAGAGAAGCGGCTGAAATGCATCCGTGGCTGAAAACATGCCTCCACTGGAATTTCTAATCAGTCTCTAAATGCAAGGGAAATCACAGGCATATTTATTCGCTTCCAGTTCTTAATCCTGCATTGAACCTGATGGTGGTGACGGATATTAGGGCTGATTGGACATGGCTTATTATTACTATTATTATTATTTTGCCAGCTGCAGGGTGTCTAACTGGCTCTTGCAGCACTCTGCCTCTTCTCTGCTGCTCAAGTGACTCCTGGGGACCTGCTCCAATTTAGTCTTAGGGACCTGGAATGACTCCGTAGCAGGATCATATTTTGTTATTTTGTTAGAGGTTTGGGTCGTGTCCCCCCCCCCT
>NW_008796220.1:453467-461893 GCF_000699145.1 Aptenodytes forsteri | reverse complement strand
GTTAGAGTTTTGGGGCCCCCCCCCCCCCTTTTTTTATAGGTGGGGAAAAACCCTAAAAATTTCCAGGTTTGAGTGTTTGTGGCGTTATATATCTATATATACTCTATTAGGGCACCAAAATCCTGACTTGAGGGGTGAGGACCTGGTCCAGGCAGTTTGGCAGGAGGTGAGAGTTGAAGAGTCTGGATACGGCCCGACGGGGCCAGGTGGGCTCCAGGACGGGACCCTGGCGTTGATTTTACCAGTAGAGCGTCTTTTTTTAGATTTTACCTCTGCACATCTCCCACATGGGTGCAAGCCTCTTGCACACAGCCATCCATGCCCCTCCTCTTCCTCTTCCTCTTGTTCCTCTTCCTCCTCCTCTTCCTCCTCCTCCTCAGCTTCATTCACTCAAACTCACCCGTTGAGCGTATGCATAAATATTGATTTATAAATATATTTAAAGAGCATCGCCTTGCTAAATGCTGTGCTGAGCTGGAGACAAAAGGGGCGGGAAGGGGGGAAAAAGTTGCTAATGTGGAAATGAATGTAAAGACCAAATCTGAATCACCCCAGGGCTGCAAAGCTCTTGGTGAAGGAACTTGATCAATGCCCCTATTTGAGCTGGTCCACGGCTTTGGGAAGGGTTATGAGGTCATGTTTTTAAACTTTAGGTCTCTTGTGACTGGTTTCTGGCCGTTTTTTGGATCACGTTAAATATATTTTTTCAGAAAATTCTCAAAAAAAGCCTCAAAAAAAAATTCTTCACCCCCCCCCGCCAAAACACCACAACCATCTTGCCCTGAGCATTTTCGCAGCTTTGATTTTTGATTTGCAGTTGATTTCTTTCAGCAGAAACAGGTCTTGGTTATGTCGCAAACTTGTGGCTATGTCATCTGACTTCAGTGCTGGTGCTGAGCCCGTGAGGCACCTGGGGAAACTGAGGCACAGAGGGAGGCACGTCTTAGAGCTCAGGGCTTTTGGGCACTCTGATGGAAAAAATGGGGTTCAAATCCCAGCGGCTGGGAGCAAAGGGTACCAAAACTGCCTGGGTGGATCAGGCTTTTCAATGCGGTATATTTTCTCTTGCAGTGATTAGCATTTAGGTATTGTCTGGGTGGATAGGAAACACACAGCCCCAGGGAAAGTTTCCTCCCAAAGCATAAACAGAGGTTAATTTGTGTCCGGGAGGGTCCTTCTGTAAGCGTGTGTTTGCATGGCAGCATGTTGCATCCATGCGTGTGTGTGTATATACGCTTATTTAAAGTCCAGATCCTTTTGTGCTCTATATAAACATCATTTTTAGAAGTCAGCTGGGCTTTTAATCTCTTGGGCTTCTGAAGAAACGTTATATTTAGGAAACAATACAAAAACCCCAGGCTCCTGACCACTTGTTAGCGCTGAGCAGAAGGAAACCTTGTGCCTCGGGGCTTTGGGGACTTGGGCTTTTGAAGGTGAAGTTTGCAGGGAAATCCTTGCAGCATGAAGTGCAGCTCCTGCCTGATTACACAGGCAGCACTCACGCCGCTAATAAAAAGAAAGAGGAAGAGCTTTTTGCGGTGCTGTGGTCTGGTTGGGGCTGGATGCCTGGGTCGGGGGGAGAGGGGAGCGGGGAGGGATGTGGGGATGGGAGGTGGGGGACGTGGTGCTCACGGAGGGGGCGAAGGAGGCTTTGTGCCATGCACGTGTCTCCGTGCCGAGCAGGCGTTCGGGTAGCGCACGTGCCTTTTGGATGGCAGACTGGGCTCTTCGTCCCCATGAGATGGGGGACACGGCATGCAAATAGCCGGGCACAGTGCTGGGGTGTCAGCGAGGAGGGATGCAGGTGCATAACTTGGGTGGAGCATCCTGGCATCTCCTTGGCTCCCCGTGGCCAGCCGGTCCTGTCGCTCGCTGCTGCAGTGGGGACAGGATTTTTGTGCATGCAAACATTCGCCGTTCCAGCGGCGACAGTTCCCGAAATGACCCCGTCGCCGCAGGACTGATCCGTTTATCTGTAGTGCTGGTGCACTAGAGGAGAGGATGGAGGGAGGAGAGCAGTGGAGGGGGGAGGAGGCTGGGAACTGATTACGTGGGAGGCATTTTGTCCAGCACCAGCAGCAGCAGCAGGGATGCAGATGAAAGAAGCATCCCGCCCTGGGGGAAAAGGCGATGGCGAGGATGGTCCCGTGTGCCCACAGGCGGGCTGGCACGGATGCACCCAGCTTGGCACCCCCACGTCCCCGGGCACCCCTCCACCCCGGTGGGGCTGTGTGGCTGCCGGGGCTCGGATTAAGATGGATAGATTGGTGAGAAGCGTTTGGTGTGACTGGAATAGAAAGCACGGTGGCTTCATGCTGACTTGAGGGCACGGATCCAGAAAATAGCATTGCTCGGGAGATGATTACTTTACTATTGGAGCTTGTCCTTAAAATAGCAAGCTCGCTCCTCGCTGCCCCTCCTTCCCCTTCGCCTGTAAGATTCCTGGGGTGTCCCCCCCAAATTTATTTCTTATTTATTTTCTTATTATCTATGTCTCGTCATACTTTGTAAAGACGTCCTTGAAGGCCTCCTGGTCGGTGCTTAGCTCGCAGGGGCACAGACCTCAGCTCTGACCATCGCATTTGTAGCAGGGGAAGGACTGGAAGGAGCTGGTGCTCCCTGGGGAAAATCACAGCCAGGGCAGCCACGGGGTGATGAACGCAGCGTGGGAGTCCCCACGCCTGGGGTGGTGCTGGGATGTCACCCAGGAGCATCGCAGGGGAACACCAAAGCCCTTCCCTGGACATCTCCTCCTGGCTGGGCGCTGGCTGCGAGCCCTGGGTCAGGGTCCTGCAAGGACATGCTGCAAGCCTTGGTGGGCGACGCTTGGGCAAAACCCCAGCCCCAAGCTGTCCACGCGGTCTGGCTCCAGCCACTGTTTTTTTCTTTGCGTGGGGAGCAGCAATGAGAAAAACAAAGCCGAAAACAAAGTGGCGAGCAACGCAGGGCAGTCGCTGATCCCTTGGAGCCGAAGCTTTCAGCACAAGCACAAGCAGAGCCTCGTGCTGTCACCACGGGGGGGGGGGACATGAAGTCCGTGCCACATCCCACGGGTGCATTTGCGTCTTCTGCTCTGGCATAGAGAAAGCCACCCGTGGCAAAGGAGTCATCAGCATCGGGCTGGAGGGGGAAGCAGCAACCTCTTCCACCGGCTCAGCTAGGAGACCATGAGTCAGAGACCTCAGCAAGGGGTCTGAGCTCATTTCAGGGCTAAACTTAGTTCAGAGAGTCCCAGCAGCCACTCGGGAGCGTTGCCACGTTGGGATGGATGCCCTGTAGCAGCATTTTGTAGGCCAGGCCATCCGGTTATTATTGTTAATGTTAAAAATATTCCTGCTGAGTTATAGAGGCTTTTGCTCTTGCTAGGCTGTCTCCATATGGATGTCTCATGTCTTCCCATGTCCTGGGTTTACATAAAATATTGAGTCCTTGCAAAGGGAAGCGGAATGAGATTTCTGAAACTGGGGATGTCCTGGGAGAGAAAAACTGGGGTCACAAGGAGAGAGGGGAAGAGCCGTGGGTCATCCAGAGGAAAGTGAGGAGAGCCATAGGGTGTCTGTACCAGTAAATGCATCAGTGCTGGGACCCTGACACAGGGTCTGCCATTTGACTGCATTGCTCATTTATTGACCCTGACACAGGGTCTGCCATTTGACTGTCTGCATTGCTCGTTTATCGTGGCACCAGTTGGCCAAGACCAATGAGCACTGACCCACGTAATGCCCAGGCATGGGGCAGGGACCATGACTGTTCCCACAAAGTGGTCTGGATACAGCCCCCCCCTGCTTCAGAGGACACGAGAGTTTAGTAATATGGACCTGCACCTAAAGGCTGAGCTTTCCTCACCCATTTTCCCAGCCTTGGGGCAGCCTCAACCTAGCTGGGGCCATGCAATTCCGGGCACGTCATTTCCAACATGGGAGACACCAACCTATGCAGCCATACCAGACATTAACTGGGACCAAGCTGCTTAGGTGTGGTTTCCACCGTGACAACATAGGGCTATGGTGGTCTGAAGTGCTTCTGGCATCTCCTGCCCTACCTGAAAGATGGAGATCAGCTTCAGCCTCACCTACATGAGCAAATTAAAAGGTACAAGGGAACTCAATCATCCACACTACTAAAATGACATCATGGTTGCTGACACAGCTTTGACCTGGCCGAAGAGGACCAACCCAAGTGGTTGCTGGATTGAGTTTGGGAGTTAGCCCAGCCCAGCCCAGGGGCCATCCCCAACAGGCAGCTCAGGTGCAACCACCCTACTTTGTCAAGTGAGGATTTGGCGGTGTGGAAGTGGTTTTAGGGCCAGAGCTGGATAAGGAGCTCTAAAATATATACATATATATATTTATTTATTTAAAATTATGCAAACAGCTGCATGGACACGCTCATGTTGGCTTCAGCTGGCCTTTTTTCTGCTTAATTAATGATGACGACTCTTGCAGCGTGCTTGGCATTCACTTAAAAAAAGTGTCATAAAGGAGCTGGTTATTTCTTCTGTTTCTTCTTAGTTATACTGCTAAACCAATTTTGAACGAGCTTAAGACAAACTTAGGGGAGCCCTTCGGACACCAGGGTAGGATCTCTTGCAGACAGCCTTGCCAAGGGTTTATGTGACTTGAAAAAATTGTGGACAACCCCACACAGAAACATCTCTGTTCTTCCTGAAAAATGGAAAAAAAAAAAAAATCCAGCAAAAATTCTCTTTGTTGCTTAGTGAAACACTTTATTATCTGATCTTCTGGCAGGGACAGACATTGAGAAGGGACAGAGCAAGTATGGGGAGGGAGCAGAAGGGCAGAGCCCATGCCAGGAGGGGAGCAGGTCCCGAGATGTTGGGGATGGGGCTGGTTCGGATGTTGAGGCGACGTTTGTCACCAGCACGAGGCCAGGATGTGGGACAGAAGAATGACTTTTTCCAACCATGTGGGGATGTCCAGGGAAAAGAGAAGAGGTGGGAACATGGAGGAGAAAGCAATGAGCTAAAGACAATCCAGAACCAACATCTAACTAATGTCCTTAAAAGAGATTTCTGGGGCCATTCTGGTAATTTGGGGATTTTTTTTTTTTTTTTTTTTAAGACTGCCCGTTCTGGGATAAGCTCTCAGGAGAGCAAGGACTGGAAATACTTTTCAAGCTATTTGTGACTCAGCAGCTGGGAAGCGCTGATTACTGGCAGCAGCTGACGTCTGAAAAGCATCTAAGTCTTTATTATATTATCCAAAAAGGCCACAGACTTTTTTTTTATCGCCCCAGCTTCAGAACAACGAGTACCCAAGCCTTCAAGCGAGGCCGGGAACACAGGGCAGAAAAAGGCTCCGTAGGAAAATTTTAATCTCTTTCCCAAAGCTCCTTTCCCAGGTGCCTCCGACCAGTTGCGTTTCCTTGGGGTGGTCCCTTTGAATTTAGGCAAGACAAGCAACCCAAAATCAGCCAGTCTGGTGTTCGGCTGCTCCCAGCTGCAGTTGGCAGATGAAGTTCACGGTGTTTCTAGGGAGCATCGCTTCTGTGTTTTCATGGGAGAGTACCGTCCTTTCTCGCATGTCCCTGGAAGGCTGATTTCCTTGAGGGCAGCATCATCCAGGCCAGAGGAGCACTGAGCAAGTTGGGTCACTGCTCTGTGGCTCAATTTCCCAGCGCTTGTAGACTCAGTAGGCCACATCAGCTCAAGAGTATATCTCCTCTCTGTCCCAGTCTTGGTCAGCAGCCCTAAGCATTACTATAGCATTGCTTTAGTGGTTGTTTATCAATGCCACAACAATCCATCAGGGTGCTCCGGCCTTGGCAAGGTCTTCTTCAATAACAGCTCAAGTCCAGGTCTGATTTGAATGGCCAGGTCCGGTGAGTGGGTGGCCACAGCAAAGTGCTTTGGTGCTGCTCTGTCAGGTCAGGGGCGAGGAGCGAGACCTGCCTCCCCCTTCTCCAAGGACGCTTGGCTGTAGCCCATGCAATGAAGCAGGTCAAGCCACGCTCGCTACTGTTTATCCCTTTTCCCTCAGCCTCTTCTTGCCTTTACAGCTCCTGTTTGTCATTCAGAGACAAACTCCCCTGCAGCTTTCCCCTCTGTTGCAATTATAGACTTGCTTCCTCTGTTTGTCTCCTAACTCAGCCTGCCCAGTAAAGCTGATAGCCAGGAAGTTCCCAGGATGCTGCGAGTCCAAGCCGCCGATCCGCATGAGCGAAAGAGCGATGGGAGTGAGCCAGACGCACGGCCGGGTTCCCTCGGCCAAGCAGAGGCAGCGGCACGTCGGCAACATGCACCCTCGGTGCGAATCTCCGTATGGATGGCAGCGTCCCCCCGAGTCCCATCGCAGGGGCTGAGCATCCCCGCTGCCTGCTGGAAAAGGGGCCCTGCCAAAGCCGTGGTAGGCAGCGATAGCATCCGAGCTGTTGCATCTGACAGGCACAGAAGGGGCACCAGTTTGGGATACGGGCTCTGGAGCGCCTTTGCTCCTTTTTTGTTGTCCCCAGCGATGAGCAGGAGTGGGGATAAAATGAGGGGAGCAAAAGGGGAGAAGGTTTCGGAATAAAGGAGGGCACTTTGTACTGGAAATGAGCGGGAGTGGAGTGGCCCGTTTTGTCCCCAGGGTGCGTGATGTTGGGCACAGCTGGGTGGAGAGCGTGGGCAAGTCACCACGTGAGTTACTGAAAATGAGAAATGCTTGGTGAAGAAGATCAGGACTGAAGCTAAATGAGGTCTGTGCCTGCTTTAAAGAGGGCATAGGTGTCGTCCTCGTTACCAGGGATGGTAAACCTGAGAGGCATCTGCTAGGGCTTGGTTTGCATGACAGGAGCTTGCAGAGGCTAAGGTTGGAGCCCTGCCGCACTACGTTTTTAGAGACAGAAGCACAATTATAATCCCTGTCCTGAAGGATATGGGTTACACAAGGAAAACAACACTCTTCAGAAGGTCAGTAGCTAATGTGGGACTAGGACTTGTGTCCGATTTGGGGCTCACAGCCTGGGGCTGTGGACCAGGTGCCTCCTAAACACTCAGTTCCCTTTAGGATGAATGACTTCAAGGAACAAAGGGAATAGAGTTGCCTGAGACTGTTCTCTAAAATCATGAAGGTTCACAGTGAAAGGACCAAGGGCAATCAGTGAAATGATCAGGAACAAGCCTCAAAAAAGCACGTGGTAGTGCAGGGTGTTATTGCATGGTGGCACTTGGTGCTGCAGGGTGCTGTGGTGGTTGGGACTGGAAGTCTCTTTGAACAGGGAGCAGACATCCATGGAGGGCACGTCCATCGGTGGATGTCAATGCAGCCTGTATATCAGAGGGTCCCTGAGCTGCTGATTTGCAGTGTCTGGTGGGCACAGGAGAAGGTCACCTTATAAAGCTTCCCTACGCCCCTGCTACTGGTCACCGCTAGAGAGAAGAGACCTCTAGATGGACCTTTGGTTTGATGCCTGTCTCTTCTATGAGTCTCCTAGAGGACAGTGGGAACAAGAAGATGCACGTGGATTACAGTAACCCCCAGCTTTCACGTGGGTACTCCTGAACGCACCTAACAGAATTTGTCCTGGAGCCTGTGGCGTGAATCAGGCCCTTGCACACCAACAAGAGCTTGCTATGGGCTCTTTCCAAACCTGTTTTCACACACTTCTCTCCAGAGACACACTGTGTCTTAAACCTTCTCAGATCTTTCTTACGCAAAAACCAAGGGCTCACTCAGAAAGCAGCTGCTGGGTGCAAATCCAGCTAGTTCTTCTTTGTGCCTTCCTAGGCATGCAAACTCATTGGGGAAGACCTTGAGGGACCATGGGTGTGTCTCCACTGGTGAATCTGTGGGAAGATCCTGACCTACGTTAGCACCATCGCATTTTTTTGTCGGGCCTCTGCTCTGATTTTTGTGCCATTTTGATTCTGCCACAAGGCGATTTTGAGTAAGAAAAGGCAACTCCAACACTCTATCAAACCTGCAGTGGCTGCGTGTGCCCCTGTGATTCCTTCTTCAGCCCCATCATCTAAGAGCAGCCAACGTGCCCTGCGGCATGACATGCTCATCCCTCGCAGAGTGGCCTTTGTGAAGGCAGGGACAGCATTTCAGTTGGGCTGACACACAGCCCATTTCAGTTGGGCTTTGGTCCTTCTAATTTTCTCCCTGCATAACCTCACGACATCCTTGTAGTCCTCCTGAGTGGCCTGCCCCTTCTTCCAAAGGTCATAAACTCTCCCTTTTTTCCTGAGCGCCAGCCAAGCTCTCTGTTCAGCCGAGCCGGTCGTCTTCCCCGCCGGCTCGTCTTTCGGCACATGGGGACAGCCTGCTCCTGCGCCTTGAAGATTTCCTTCTTGAAGGATGTCCAGCCTTCCTGGGCTCCTCTGCCCTTCAGGACTGCCTCCCAAGGGACTCTGTCAACCAGTGTCCTGAACAGGCCAGAGTCTGCCCTCCGGAAATCCAAGGCAGCAGTTCTGCTGTCCCCGC
>NW_008796220.1:441774-453415 GCF_000699145.1 Aptenodytes forsteri | reverse complement strand
GGGCGCCTTCCCTAGCTGGCTCCCTCACCAGCTGTGTCAGGAGGTTATCTTCCACACACTCCAGGAACCTCCCGGACTGTGTCCTCTCTGCTGTACTGTATTTCCAGCAGACGTCTGCTAAGTTGAAGTCCCCCACGAGAACAAGGGCTACGGATGGAAATGGATGCAAGAAGTTGACCTTTAGGATATGCTTGTGGAATTGGATTTCTGAAATAGTTTGCTTCAGAAATACTACTAGCAAAATGTATATTTTAGAGAGAATTTGTGTGTGTATGCAGAGCTGTGTGGATATGGATACAAATACAGATATAGATATATAGAGAGACATAGATGTATATAGAGACACATATGTATAGAGACATATACGTACACATATTTTAATTGATAGCCAGGCCTCATTTTGCAGCTATTTGCTGCTATTTTGTTGCTATTATTGCAGCCTTCTGATTCCAAAAAATCAAAACATCCTCCTGTAAAATAAAAACAATGTTTTAGAAGTCAGTAGTCCTAATTCAAAAAAGGAAGTCTCCTATTTTGATTACAGAAGATTTCAAATATTTCTCAGGATGGCAACATTCCAGTGTAACAGCTGATTTTAGCAACACGATCCTTGCCTGTGAACAGCCACCCGGTTGGAAAATGAAATCTCACCAGCCGTAGCGACCTTCAGAGCTTGGTGAGGAGCAGCAGTCTCGAGGCCGAGGCACAGCGCTGGGAGATGGGAGTTGGGATTTTCTTCTGGGGTCTGACACCATTTCACATGATTCATCGCTTCCCAATCACCGCAGTGCACTACTCCTGATCAGAGCTGGAAGACATCCCTTTGTAGGACCTAGGCTGAGATCTCCGGCGCTTCTGTGCTACAGGAGGATGTAAATGAAACTCTTCTGCTAATAACCATAAATCATCTGGGGATGACTGACTCCAGCTGTGTGTTATCCCTTTTCTAAGGAGGCGAATGCAACTACTATCATAATACAAATAATTACGTTCGCACTGGTAAATGAGATGTAAAGAGGCCATCTTCTGAATTAGTAAAATTTCCAGAAATGGCAGAAAATCGAACTCGAGGCCGAGGCACAGCGCTGGGAGATGGGAGTTGGGATTTTCTTCTGGGGTCTGACACCATTTCACATGATTCATCGCTTCCCAATCACCGCAGTGCACTACTCCTGATCAGAGCTGGAAGACATCCCTTTGTAGGACCTAGGCTGAGATCTCCGGCGCCTACAGGCTACAGGAGGATGTAAATGAAACTCTTCTGCTAATAACCATCTGGGGATGACTGACTCCAGCTGTGTGTTATCCCTTTTCTAAGGAGGCGAATGCAACTACTATATAATACAAATTATCCCTTTTCTAAGGAGGCGAATGCAACTACTATCATAATACAAATAATTACGTTCGCACTGGTAAATGAGATGTAAAGAGGCCATCTTCTGAATTAGTAAAATTTCCAGAAATGGCAGAAAATCGAACTCCATCCAAGAGTAAACGTTAATATCTCATAGTTTCTTCTTGGACTGGGAGAAGGGAGTTGAGATCCTGTACCTATTTGTTCTGCAGAACAACCTTTCTCTTTGTGGAAAATCATTTCACAAGTGGGATTTTCACCTTTTGGATGGTTTTTTTTGGATAATCAAAATGTCTCAGGTCAGCTCAGTGTTAATCGGTGTCCACCCTGGCCCCATGGCCTCCTAGGATGAAATTTGAACATTTCAGGTCTCTATCGCTTCCTCAGGGATGAAACCCCATTTTAGACTGGTTTACCCCACCCACATTAAAAGGGGTGACCCCAGATTTTTCATGGAGCGTGCTTGCCCAGCCTGTGAGCTCCCTGCCCCTTATTGCATCAAGAGTTCCTCCACAGAATCTCTCAAAGAATCAATCAATTAGCATGATAAAATGCTGAAGTGATTTAATACGTCTATTTCCCATTAAATCAAGACTTAATAAATTGTCTCTCTTTTTCCCCCACCCTTTTTATTTCTTCCTTCCTTCTTTTCTTTCTTCCTTTCTCTTAAAATTGCATACATTATTGAATTTGTTTGAGATGGAGCTTGTTTCAGAAGCTTTATAAATCTGGAGGAATTCATTAAGCCCCACTGAATTTATTGAAAGTTATAAAGTTTTTAAATCTACAAATGTTTGACATCTTTAAAGAATTATTAATTAATGCATACCATTAAATGCTGTTAAAACTCACGTCACATTTATGAAGCATTTGAGCTTCATTGAATATGCAGGTCAGGTAATTCATCTTTTTAAGCTCCATCAATCTTTTGGTTCTTAAAAAAGACGGGGTTAATGGGAAGGAGGGGAAACCAAAGTTGCAGAGTTCTTAGGGTAGGAGAATTCACAGCCAAAATCAGGATTTCTTTATTTCCAGGAATTTTCATCTGTCTGCTGCATGCCCTCCTGATTTCTGGTGTCTTCAGCTTTCTGTTAGCGCAGTGCCTGGTGGTGTTGCTTACGGCCATGTCCTTGTCCTGGGTCATTGTCCTTCAACCACTGGGGGCCAGTGGGTTGCACTGAGGCGGGATGGTGACAGAAGCTTGAGAAAAGCAAGTCCACGTGTGCTAGGCAGTCACCTGGAGGTGTGAAGTTTCTCAAGGAAACTGGGAGGTGTCTGGAGTCCCTGGATGGAAAGCGACTGTAGGCTGCACAGATGGGTGACAATGTCATAGAATCATTAAGGTTGGAAAAGACCGCTAAGATCATTGAGTCCAACCGTCGACCCAACACCACCATGCCCACTAAACCATGTCCCTAAGCGCCTCATCTACACGTCTTTTAAATGCCTCCAGGGATGGGGACTCCACCACTTCCCTGGGCAGCCTGGTCCAATGTTTCACCACTCTTTCAGTAAAGACATTTTTCCTCATGTCCAATCTAAACCTCCCCTGGCACAACTTGAGGCCATTTCCTCTCGTCCTATCGCTTGTTCCTTGGGAGAAGAGACCGACCCCCACCTCGCTACAACCTCCTTTCAGGTAGTTGTAGAGAGCGATGAGGTCTCCCCTCAGCCTCCTTTTCTCCAGGCTAAACAACCCCAGGTCCCTCAGCCGCTCCTCATCAGACTTGTTCTCCAGACCCCTCACCAGCCTCGTTGCCCTTCTCTGGACACGCTCCAGCACCTCGACGTCCTTCTTGTAGTGAGGGGCCCAAAACTGAACACAGTGTTCAAGGTGCGGCCTCACCAGTGCCTGCTCTGTATGGATATTGAGAAGGTTGCTAGAGAAAATGAGGGGAAACTGAGTCACAGAGGGAGTGAGGTGACTTACCCTGGGTTCATTGCAGAGAAGTGTCCTCTGTCTACTAGTACATGATCTACGAGGAGGGAATGAGGAAGCCAGGTGAGCTCAGCCCAGGAAGGAGTAGGTGATGGGCGACTGAATTGCTGTCTTCTAATACCGAGTGGAGGGTACGGAAAAGATCAAAACACTTTTCTCAGAGATGCCCAATAAAAGGATGACAGGCAGTGGGCACGGGCTGCAGCGAGGGAAATCCTCAGCTAACTGCATCTAATGTCCAAGCTGGCCCTGCTTTTGCGGGGGAGGGGGGTTCACAGGAGACTTATGGAAGTCCCTGGGTGGGTGTGCGTGCGTGCATGCAGGAGAGCTGCTGATGAAAAGCTGACATCACAGCCCCCTCCTCCCTGAAATGACATCACCGAAACCCAGCTCTTGTGGAGAACACGCGAGGACCCTGGGGACAGGAGCAGGGCACGCATGGGGATGTCCTGGCAGCCTCCCCACAGCGTAGGGGAGGTCGGGGAGCACCAGCAGGGTCAGGAGCCGAGCAGACAGTCCCCCGTGCATGTTTGGGGAGTGTCAGATTCGCACCCAGGGTTGTATATAGTGGGGCAGGTAGAAAATACAGAAAATACAGGCTGTGTGCCTGAAGATGGCTTGATATTTGATGAGCCCGAGGGAAAGGAGTGGTGTTTACTCTTGAAAAAATGGAAAATCCTCTTCTGAGATCTTCACGCTGTCACCTGCTGTCTGGGTTATAAAATTGAGGTTTTTCACCGTGCAAAACCTGTCACGTGCTTCCCAAGTGGGTGCAGGGTTAATCCCAAGGGCTCTGGCAGGCAAGGAGACACATCTAACAGCAAAACTGCAGATGAGATGCATCCTGGCCCCTCACCCTGCACACATGACGGCTCCTGGAGGAGACCCTCTCCTTAGCCCCTTCCCGTGTAGGGATAGATGGCACTTCCCATGTTGGTGCAGCTCTGCAGTGACCACCACCAAGTCTGTCGTTGCTGTTAGGTGCCAGGAGCTCCAAGCTCCACCACTAAGCCGTCGGAGAGTCATCCCAGCCCCACTGATTTTGGGGCAAAGCTCTGGTTGATATTGGCCAGATGTTTTCAGTTGTTCTTCTCCAGAATCATAGAATCATAGAATCATTGAGGTTGGAAAAGACCTCTAAGATCATCGACTCCAACCGTCAACCCAACACAACCATGTCCACTAAACCATGTCCCTAAGTGCCACGTCTACACGTCTTTTAAATACTTCCAGGGATGGGGACTCCACCACTTCCCTGGGCAGCCTGTTCCAATGTTTAACCACTCTTTCAGTAAAGACATTTTTCCTCATGTCCAATCTAAACCTCCCCTGGCGCAACTTGAGGCCGTTTCCTCTCGTCCTATCGCTAGTTACTTGGGAGAAGAGACCGACACCCACCTCGCTACATCCTCTTTTCAGGTAGTTGTAGAGAGCGATGAGGTCTCCCCTCAGCCTCCTTTTCTGCAGGCTAAACAGTCCCAGTTCCCTCAGCTGCTCCTCATCAGACTTGTTCTCCAGACCCCTCACCAGCCTCGTTGCCCTTCTCTGGACACGCTCCAGCACCTCAACGTCCTTCTTGTAGTGAGGGGCCCAAAACTGAACACAGTATTCGAGGTGCGGCCTCACCAGTGCCGAGTACAGGGGCACGATCACTCCCCTGCTCCTGCTGGCCACACTATTTCTGATACAGGCCAGGATGCCATTGGCCTTCTTGGCCGCCTGGGCACACTGCTGGCTCATGTTCATGTCACCTGCATCCACAGGCATGTGGATGTGCATCCACACGTTGGGACTTGCATCCACACGAAATCTTCCCCATCTTCCCCATTACCTTCTGGCTCTTCCCACCTCAGGAGCAGATGCATCTCTCAAGCACAGTCCAGGGGAGTTGGATGTCCGCTGCCTGGATAGGACTTCTTGAGAGATGAGCACTGCTACTGGCAGCCCATTGCTGCAAAATCAGAGCATCTCCCTCAGCCTTCCCAGCTTGTGACATGTCCATCATGTCTTGGGGGTTGTAAAACATCTGGAAGGAGAAGAGAACGGCAAGTGAGTGTCCTCTTTACATACACCCAGGCACAGCAATCACGGCGTCCTGCCTTGTTGCACTTCATGTTGGCCATCAGATCGTATCAAGGTCCAATTAACTGTTACTGTTGTTAGGTTTATTTATGACTAGTCACACCAGAACCATTAAAGGGACTCACAGGTTTACTCAAGCAGCAATCAAGACACAGAATTACCCTTCCTTGCTGCTAAAATCAAAGCAATAATTCACTCTGTTGACTTTACCAGAGACTGCACAGTCTGACGGAGAGGCCAGAAACCTCACCTTACCTCTGGGAGATCTCCAAAGGATCTGCCCAATATGGTCCCCTTATTTTATTTACTGTCCTCATGGATTTTTCTAAGGATGTCTTTGCCGTATTTGTATGTTGCAGCATCATTCTTGGTGGCTGTACAAATCACGCCAGTCCAACTAAGTTTAGTATTTATCCTCACTTTGTCATGGTTATATCGCAGTTAGGAATTGCACATGCACTTCATCTCTGACTGAAAACAATTTGAGCAAATAAATGACAAACTGAACAGAATTACCATGTCTCTATCATGGTCCCTAACAAGGTTGCCGAAACTTTCCAGGATGAAAGGGTAGTTTCTGTAAGCCAGCATACCCACAGTCCAATGTCCTCATGCCAAGAAAGCTTCTCAGGCTTAAATTTCACCTGCTTACGCTGCTGCGAGGCTAAAACTCTTCAGTGGGGCCAGCACAGGAGGTTGCTGTAAGAGGGCAGTGTTTGCACCCAGAGCTGAGCAAGGCTTATAGCTAATGAGGGGACCATCGGCTGCGTTTGGAGGATGGGTGAGGAGGGGAGAGGGCTCAGAGGTTAGACGTGCTTTGAAATAAACAATTAGTTCACTGATTTTTCTCAAGATGCTCTTGTCACCTGGGGACCTCCCATGCTGGGGAAGGGAGCTACAACCCCAGAGGTCCCCATCCCTCCCGGTGGGGGTAGCTGTGGCTGAAGTTGGAGGCTACTGATGCTTCCCACCTTGGTGTAATCCCACTCGAGGGTTTTTGTGGGTGGAGGGTCTGTATCGTTTAAATTAAACTGGGGTAATTAAAGACAGTTCAATTTTAATGGAGGCTTAAGAAGTTGAATTTGTATGGGGACACGGCAGAAAGCCTGTCTGAATGTCTTCTAAGATAGGTGAGTACAAACCCCAGATATGCATATTCTGAACAAATGGCCCCTATTAGACTTGAAATGAAATTAAATAAACAAAAATAATACTGAGAGAGGGTGTATGCACGGGGGATTGAATGCAGAATAAGTCACTGGCTTTGAAAATCACACTTTCCATTGGTTCAGTTCAGTTTTTCAGGGTGCTCTCATACAGTCAGTCTTTAGGAAAGCTTGATAAGGTCTGTTTTTCTTTGGCTGAACTCTGAGTAGGTAGGAACTATGATCTGAGTAACTTCCTTTAGACAATATAAGCCTAGTAACTTAAAGGGCAAGATCAAGCCCAAAATGTATGAAGGACTTTGCACGCTGAGCATCCCATTCACAGAGCTGATCTTGAGGGATCAGGGGTTGAAATGAGGCGAAGGCAAAATATCTGTGTATTTCCTGACAGACAGATGAAGAGACAGACCAAGAAAGAAAATCTGCTTTTGAGAAAAATTGGAGATGGCCTTAAGCCTCGTCTATCCAAGGACTTATTCTGGACTACGTACTTGACATTAGTGGTTCGGAATTAATTCCCTGTGTTGATGCTCTTATTCCAGAATCGGACGCACCTTATTTCAAATTAGTTCAATCCACCCGGGACCCCGCCACAAAACCAGGTTAAGAAACTAGCACAAATCAGCTGAGCTTTGGTAACCAGCTGGATAGGCAGGCAAGCCCGTAGAAAATGCAAAGGAATTCAGCTTAATTTTACATATCAGAGAGGAGGATAACAATATAGCAATAGCAATACCTGCCTCTGAGTGAAAAACACACACGTGAGCAATAACCAAGTCTCAACTGATGCACGGTAATATTTTAAGTTGCAGTGATGTGATATAGTGTAAGAGCCCCCAGCACCGCTGGGAAATAGCTCCTCTACTCTAAACTCTCTTCCTGCTGTAATCAGAGTGATTTTTTTTCCCCTGAAAATAAATCTGCAGAGAAAATTTCATAGATCGGTAGCCTGACTAGGAGAAGGGGTTGGGAGAGCTCCGTTCCGGGCATAGTGCTGATCATTTACCAATTCTTTTACCACTTGGTGTACGAGTTAACGAATCACTAATTTAGTGTTTCTGTAATTTTGCTGATTTTTTTTTTTTTTTATATATAGCTGAAGAGCTTTTATATTTGAAACAAGCATGAAATTTCATCCCAGGTGCCGTGAACAAATCTGCTTATCCTAAGAACCAACATAGGTGAAAAATGCAAAAAAAAAAAGGAGCCTATTTAGTAGCACTGTTGGGTGGCTGGTACAAGCTGCCTGAGCAAAGGACCCTGGAGTATCTAAACTCTGATGGGGATGGTCCGTATCTGGGGACTTGTTTGGGTCAGTGCTAATTCACCTACTGTGTGTAGGCATCATTCCAGAAAACCAAAGCATCAAGCGCAGAGGGTGCATGTCCGAGGGGTGACTGCACATTTTCTGGGGAATATTTAGCTTGCGGAACCAGAAGCGACAATGCTGAACCCCTCTTTTCTCTCACCCTGCATCAGATGTCGTGCTGGTGAGTGAGGCAACAGCTTGGACCTTGGCAGAGAGAACCTGTGGTCTCCATCATCTATCACAAGAGTGTGCCAAACCACCATGGGGAATGGGTCTTCCCTTTCGTGTTGCTTTCTTCAGCTTGATGGGATTGCGATATTGTTTGTTGGAAAAAGTGCCCACTGGCATGAATTAAACAAAATCCTGCCTGAGTGCAGGAAGGGGCCTTTTGAACAGTCCCAAAGGAGACTGCAAGAAGAGTCCTGATTTATTCGTGGAGAAAGAAGAGGTCCCGTCAGTAATTAATCTGAAGTGCTTGAGCACAGAACCCCCTGCTCTGCCACAGAGGTTTCTGGCTCCAGAGCAGCGTAAAGAAAATCACTCTGCTACCAGAAAAAGACAGGGGGAAAAGAGAGAGGTGAAAATTTCTGTGAGAGTGGGACTGTGGGGCATTGATGACAGGAAAACAAGCAGACATGAAGCAACCCACCTCTGGTGTTCAGCCTGGTAGCAAGTGATCTTCCTAAGTTATTGGGACTTGCTTTTGCTTCCAGTAAACTCCTGCAAGCTTTCCAGACAGTGTGAAATGTGGTTTCTACACTGTAACAGCCTTTTGAGGTATTTCACTTTGCCACCCTGAGATGCTCCATGAATCAGATGCTCTCTTCTAGTCCTATGGTCTGCAGTCCTCCTGGCCTCGATCTCCTGCAGACTTCCTGGTCTCCAATGACCATGGTATAAAACCAACGAGTCCGGAGTTGTTCCCAGACCTCCTGGTCTCCAATGACCATGGTATAAAACCAACAATGAGTCCAGAATTGTATCCCAGCAGTCATGTGGCCAGGGTGTATCAGACCTAAGTCTTAAAAGTGCATGGAAGTGGCTTGAGATATCAACTGCTCCATCATTTCAGTGAGCCACCTGCAGACTACCGCTGTTTGGATGAATTAGGCAGTGCCAGGACATGATTTGGGGCCAATAGCATCGGCCCAAGTGGTTTCTAGGTGCACTTTTGGAGTTAGCACAGGGCAGGGATAGTGCTGGGGTGGTACTTCAAGGGTGGAAGATCAAAGAGGAAAGTGCTTCTTCATGGTTTGAAACCCCATCCAGGTTTTGCTCTGAACAAATGGCAGGAGCTGTGGTACACAAGGAGCTCTGGGGCAGTGGGAAGGCACCAGGATTAGTGAAATACAAAATGTATGAAGTCAGGGAGGGGACACTCTCTGTAAGATCATCTGTCTCCTGCCCCCGTGATGTGACTGACCGAGACAGCTCAGCTCCCCAGGGAAACTGGCGCTAATGAGGCCTCGGGTGAACTTCTCAAGTGCAGCGAGGTCAGACCTTTTGCATAGCTGCCTTTCGGCTGTGGGACTCAATCTTCAAGAGATTAGGATGATCAGAGATCTTTGTCACTTTTGGAACAGATGATGGTGAGGCCCATCTCTTCACATCAGCTTCCTCTTGATGTACTCCCTAAGGGAATGATTATGATGATGATGATGATGTGAAGATACTAGCCAGGCTTTCTCAGACAGGTCTGCAGCAAGAAGAGGAGTTGTGCTCACTGAGTGAAGGGGCGGTGGTTTGAGGATGGAGCATGCCGAGGTGGTGGGGAGGCCACAGCTCATCTCCCAAGAGCCAAGCTGCAAATGTAGTTTGCTGTGATGGGAACCTACCTCTCATGGATGCTCTTCCTTGGGGACCTCTAGGCGCTTTACAACACAAGGTGCTTGTGGACAGGAAGGATGGTCTAACTCTGTGACCCCACTCACAATTCAACACACTGTTTTTTCCTTGTATTTTTCACTGTAGCTTGATTTGCTTGTTCGGATGATTTGGAGATTTGAGCTGTGTGTTGGAGAGAAGGGGGATTAAGTCACAAAAATGGTGGACTAGCCTTGCCAAAGTTGCTTTGGATCAAGCTTTAGGCAGAACTATCCATTTTAGCATCTCTTCATGTGAGCTATTACAAGCAGAGTTGCATATGTTGGTCTCTCTCCTGGTACTCCCTCTGCACTGAAGTTCTGTACCTCACACCTCTGCAGCCCACAGCCAGAGCTTTTCTGCTGTCCTATGAACTGGTGTGGGACTGGCCAAACTTCAGAGCTGGTGGGTTCAGTGTGGAAGAGAAGCTGTAGTGCAGCTGCGGCCCCTCTACCAGCGTGTGTCGTGAAGTGCAGACACATCTGGCGTGTGGCTTGACAAGACCTTGTCTTAGTGGACAAAAAGTGGACAAAACTTGAACAGCATCTCCATTTCACCTTCCTAAGTCAGGGCAGCTTCCAGAAGCTGTGTCAGGTATGTTGAACGTCAAGCACCAGTCCCGAGTGGTTGAGTCTGTGGGCACTGCAACACGCCAGAAGTTTAGTCCAAGGCCCAGGTTCAAACACTTGAAGTGTCCCTTTGGTTCAGAGTATGTGCAGGAGTTTTGCTAGATCACAGTCAACGGGGTCATGATCAGACCACCTACGAGGTGAGACTAACTTGGGCATCCTGCGTTACCTGGCCACCAGGTTCAGGAGAATGCCAAGTGATCCAGGTGGTCTGTGCTTCACGCTGGCCAGACCTGGCTTCCCATACAGGCAGGGACAAGATGCCACTACAGCGCCAGCAACAACATGCTCCAGGACATCGTCCGACTGCAGGTCCCGGTGTTTTGTGTTCGGAAAGTGGTGTTCATCACTCAGATCCTGGATGTCCAAGGGAGGGTTGCTCGCCCATTGAGGGAGATGCCCACTGCAGGTCAGTCTGTGGCATCCCACCGTCTTTGGTCATTCTGACTAGGGGAATAGGGACAGGAGAGGTGCCAGTGCCGGAGAGATGTGTTCAGCAATAGGACTCAAGACTACATCTTGCTCTGACGGGGTCTACCCACCCTTGCAGTCTGCTCAGCAATTTCTGTCCGAGCGTCCAGGGAAAACTGGACAGCGGGGAAGACAATGTGACACCCACTACTCACCCGTGGAGAGGGAAAATGTCATTAGCTGGCTAATTCGAGGTTTTGCTCCTTGTGTCTCCTGTCCTCTTCTTAGCGGCAGACCAGCAAACCAGCCAGAGTACAGTTCGCCACATATAATGTGCGAAGCGGGATGGACAGGGCTCATTAAATGAGAGCGCATCATAGCTGTAAATAAAGGACCTTAAATGAAATCTGTCACAACTGTTAGGCTACAGCCGCAAGTAAAGGACAAAGAAATATCTACAGGAGCTCAATAATGCAGACAGTAGGTTCTTTATGACTGCCTCAAAAGATGCAGTGAAAATGTCTTTGGCTTTGTGGGAGCTGTGCCGAAAGCCCGTGATAATGTGTGCGGCAATAGTTTTTATAAAAATCTTTGAAAAAAGGATTAATGGAATTTATGCTTTTAGGGCTGGATTTTCCAAAGCAGTTCAGCGCTGGGCTATTTGTTGTGGTTTAACCTCAGCCAGCAACTGAACACCATGCAGCTGCTTGCTCGCTCCCCCCACCCCGGTGGGATGGGGGAGAGAATTGGAAGAGTAAAAGCGAGAAAACTCGTGGGTTGAGATAAGAACAGTTGAATAATTGAAATAAAATAAAATAAAATACTACTACTAATAATAATAGTAATAATAAGAATATACAAAGCAAGTGATGCGCAGTGCAATTGCTC
>NW_008796220.1:417674-441709 GCF_000699145.1 Aptenodytes forsteri | reverse complement strand
GCTTCTTGTGCACCTCCAGCCTGCTCAGTCAGTAGAGCATGGGAAGCTGAAAAGTCCTTGACTAGTGCAAGCACTGCTCAGCAACAACTAAACCATCGGTGTGTTATCAACATTATTCTCATCCTAAATCGAAAACACAGCACCGTACCAGCTACCAGGAAGAAAATTAACTCTATCCCAGCCAAAACCAGGACACTATCTCAGCTCCCACTGAAGTCAACAGGGGTTATGCCTCCAAAATCAATGAAGGAGCAGAGCGTTGCTGATTCTGAGAGCTTTTGAAAAGCTCATCCCTTGTATATTTTTGGCTAACCAGGCAAATAAATAAATAAATACACCCACCAAAAAACCAGCCCTATCCCCAAAAGCCCAGCTCTTCCCATCCTTCCTTGTGGGGAGAGAGGAGAGGATAATTTCAACAATCCTGCCCTAAAGCTGGAGGAACGCTAATCATGCCGGTGGATTTACATCCCTGATCAAGGGGGGCATCCGGCTCCCTGTTTCACAGGGAGCTGATGGGCAGCTCAACATCAAGGGATGCTTCTCCACCACATCTCCTCCTCCCATGGCAAAACCAGGGCTAGTGAGGAGTCCAGCTGCTGCTGTCTGTTCCCATTGCATCTCTCAAAGTGCCTTTGCAGCCCTCCAAGCTCCGGGTGAGCCAAGGGGATGGTTGGGGGACAGGAGGGGATGGAAGCGGGGAGCAACGCAATCCTTTCAGACAGTGTAAATAGACAGAACAGGAGCCTCAGGAAGAGGCTCTCCAAGTGCTTGGAGATGCCTTGGCTGGAGAAAAAAGAGGCCCTCAGGGCATGACACAAGTAGGTCGTTCTGCCTCCCACTCTTTACATCGTTACAGGAGGCAGAGCGGAGAGGCAAGGAGCCATCCACCTTCTCCTGCCCGCAAGGCTTGTGGAGATGCCACCTTCACCTGCTCTTGCTAGTGTGCATAGACCAAGGGCCACTGCCTGGTCTGCCCTGAGCACCAGCGTGGCGAAAGACCTAATGCTTCTAAAATGAAATGGTTTCATCTCTGAACGCATCCTTTTCAGGGCGGCCAGGAATGAGCACAGCTCTCCAGCGTCAGGCAGGCAAACAGCCTCAGGACCCCTCCTCCTTCTACAGCTTGACTTTCTCTGTGCTCCACATGGGCTGTTACACCTTCCTTTTTCATATTTTTTGTATTTTTTTTCCATTGGCAAATGATTGCTGGTTTGCAGGGGCCAGAGGTTACTAATGAAAACCTGGCTGGTTTGGCTTTCTCCTACCTGCCTCTGTGGACTGTCCATGCTCTGCAGCCATGTTGCAAGGAACCAACCTCGATGGGAAGGAGAGTCTTGCTTCTTGGCCTGCCTTCGTGCTGAGCTGTTGTCTAATTCCCTGTGGGAAGCAAGTTTGGGGAATTTCTCTGCATTTTGTCTTTGCTGTCAGACTTTTGGCTGTCTTTCCAAACAAGGCTGCCTGTCCATTGCTTTGCAAGTGATTCCTTGAGCCCACATTCCCCTTTGGCTTTGGACTACACGGGTTTGACTGCGGTCCATGGACACAACCTTCTCCACTACAGGCATTTGACAGAATCACAGAGTATTTGAGGTTGCAAGGGACCTTGGGAGATTGTCTAGTCAACTACCCCATTTTTTCTTTGGGTATCAAAATCATCGAATAGCTATGTTTTGGGAGGTTATCATTGGCACCACTCTTAATTCACTTCTTGTATGATTTTGTCCCAACAATGCAGTGATTTTTTTTTTTTTTTTCCCCTACTTGTTGTTATCAGCCATGTTCACCTCTGCGGTTGGCCTCAGTTCTTCTTCCCATGCCTGTGTGGGGGCTCTTCTCCCTGGCAAGCTTGTGCTCCTGGCTGCCTTAATCTCTCCATGCTGTCTGTTCAGATTATCTTTCTGGATGCTGGGTTGTTTGCCTGTTAATTAGTCTTTCCCATGCTGCAAGTCTGGCGATGCTGCCTCCTGCCACCATGTTTCATATACCACCTGCTGTAATGCAGTATGAAGGGACTCCATGTTTGCAAAACTAAACGGCCTATTTATTAAATGAACTATTTATAGAAATGCTGAAGCCTGGGAGGCAGCACCAAAGCCTGAATATCCACTTAACCTTTGTGTCCTGCTTGATGTGATGCCTCTACGGCTGCGGTAATTCCCCCTCCTGTCCGGTCAGCCTTGCAGTCCAAAGCACCGCCATATTTATTTTGCTAACATCTGAGCACTTTGCATCCTTAATGTATTTATCTTCTTGACACTTAGGGACTTACTGATGGTGGGACCTCAATGTTGCTGGTCATTACTATGTCTTCCCACCCAAGGGATGCTTTGGGACACAAACATCCTCAGTTTGCAAACAGTTAATTCATTTTGTGTCACGCTTAATTCAACCAAATGGGAAGTTTGACAGAACCATATCTTTTGTGATGGTTTAACCCATTCTTTCCCTGCCACCCCCCTGTTCATGTGCTTTTCTCTCTGGTGACACCTTGCCTCTGACCAGGGGGAATCCCAAGGCAAACGTTTCCCTGTTGCACTCTTGGGCTGTGCTCCTGGCCTTCAGTCACGCATTTGCGCACAATGCTATGGATTGATTTAATCTGGCTCACTAAATAAATGCCGGGGAGATCCCCTGTACTAAAAGGCTCCTTAATTTATCAAGTTAAATCACAAGATCCTAGCTGCTGAATTGGCAAAATTCAGCCTGGAAGTCAATGCAAGACCATACATCCCTGATCAAGGGGGGCATCTGGCTCCCTCTTTCACAGGGAGCTGATGGGCAGCTCAACATCAAGGGATGCTTCTCCACCACATCTCCTCCTCCCATGGCAAAACCAGGGCTAGTGAGGAGTCCAGCTGCTGCTGTCTGTTCCCATTGCATCTCTCAAAGTGCCTTTGCAGCCCTCCAAGCTCCGGGTGAGCCAAGGGGATGGTTGGGGGACAGGAGGGGATGGAAGCGGGGAGCAACGCAATCCTTTCAGACAGTGTAAATAGACAGAACAGGAGCCTCAGGAAGAGGCTCTCCAAGTTGTTGCTTGATACTTGCAAGCAACACGGTTAGAGCAGGGGGTTTGAGCTGACCTATGCAACTTTTCATTGCAATGGAGCAGGGGCACAAACTTGATCAGTCGTTTCTCCGCTGAAGGAACAAGACATCTTTCAGTCTGTCTACAGAGGCAGCTGGAAATTTGCTGCCCAAGAGTATAACTTGGAAGCCGAGGGGAATAGATGGTCTGTGGATTTAGAGTTAATGAAGGGAGAGGAAGGTGTTTTGAACCAGGGAGTGACAAAGAAGTGGGTGGCACCTGGGTGAGCATGACTGTTCCTGGATATCATATCAGAAGGTGGCTCTGGGGCTTTGCACAATGGTCTGATCACCCCTGGGACATCACTGCTGTCCTCCGTGGAGCAAAACTATGGCCATCCATGTCCTGAAACTCTTACCTGTGGCCAGGGTACCCATCAAGGCTGATTTCAGGCTACTGTTTTTGGGATGGCAAAGATTTGCCTTAGGTAGGAACAGCCATCTGCTGAGTTAAACTTCCCTTCCTAGTTGGTCTGAATGAAAACAGTACGTATTTGTATTACTAGTGTAGATATAGAATAGAATAGAATTGGCGAATTTCACTAACCAGTATTCTTTCCAAATTTGCTCTTTTGTTAAGTAATATATTAAATCTCTAGAAGATTGTCCAGACAACCCAAATGAGCTTTATTAACTAACTGCCAATAATCCCGTGCTTTTCACAGAAAGAGGGAGCCTGAGGAAATCCAGGCAGGAATTTCTTGTTCTCGTTGAGTTTCTTAGACTGGTGTTTCCTGGGTCACAGCATGTGACCTGCCCTGAAAATGTGATCCCGTCTGGATGCTTATAGATTTCACTGCACCATTGTTTTCCACTGGGAGAGCTACACCAGAGGATAAGCCATCCCTCCCATGCAGCTACCCGTGCTTAGTCCTACCTATGCCATCAGCTGGCCCAAAGGCAGCTATCTGGTTTAGGCACCTCTTTGCAGTCATTGTATTTCTGTGAAGTTATGGTCCAATAGCCAGACATGACTTCGTTTATGAGCCACTGACACCACTCACTGAATATTATCAGTAGACTTAAAACTGCAGGCACACTTTATACACCATTGTGGTCAACGGTGACTGTTGGTGACTGCCACCCATGCTGTGTTTCCAGCCAGCTCTCCGAGATGCTGCTGTGGCTTGTCTTGTTGCGATCCTGTTGGCCTGTCTCAGACACCCCTTGGACATACCACTTATTGGCTCCCTTCTGAGCCTTAACTTGAGGTAGTCGGGATGCCTAATCATGTGAACACCATAATTGCCGTGTACGTCAATCACATCGCATGCACGGTCGGCTGTCACAACTCCACTCCTGCTTCCTAATGGCGTCTGCTTTCAGCCCCATTAATGACCGTAATTATTTTCCTAAGCATAAATTGTTCCTGATGACCGTAGTCATTTTTAGCATGATAGCACAGCAAATGATGCATCCATGGGACAGGATGAAGCCAAGGAACAGACCTTTCAAACCCTGTTAAATGTCAGGCACACATATTATTTACGGGGCGCTTTAGACTGTACTGTCTTGTTCCCATTGTTGGGTTGGAAGTTCAAACAGATTGTCACTTCTCCTTGGCCTTTTTTGGCTGTGATCAAGGGCGGTCTTGGTAGTGTGTTTCATTTGCCCACAGCTCAAAACTAGATATTTTGCTCAGGCAAAGAGAGACTCAATAGGTCTCTTTTGATTGCTCGTCACTGAGTGGTTTGCAAAATTATTAGATATTTCAAGGGAATCCGTCAAGTCAAATTTGTCTTAAATAATTCAGCACTCCAAGCTGCAGATTATAGGTAGCCTTCTTTTTTGAAACCTATGCAGTTTTGGTTTTTCATACCCATCACTCCATCTAATCTTCACTATTTTAGTCTCTGCTTTGGGGCTTTGTCAAAAGTATCTGCAGCTCAGACAGAATGTAAGTCTTGGGTGTAATTTTCTTAGAAGATTTCATCACACATGATTAACTCATTTGTACTCTTAATTAGATCTTGATCCTGGATGACTATTGAAAGATCTATAAGTTGATACTTGATTATTGGAGTAGATAATTGTGCCCTGGGCACAGGCACCAAGGATTGGCTCTGCAGAGTTAGCACTGTAAGCAGAAGCACCCGAGGTAATGCTGCAGCATCCAGGTTAGGGACAGGGCTGAGTGAGACCTGATGAATTCTGCTCTTGGGGCTTCATCGTCACTCAGGATTTGCAATGTTTTTCCTCAAGCTCCAGCATCCTAAAATCATACTGTTGTTGGAGAGTCTTTGCTTCCATTAAAGAGATGTTTCTGTCTGTCACACTTGTTAAGAAAAGCAATTCAAGTGCTGTCCATGAGCTCAAAACTTAAATAAAAAGTCTGTGGTATTATTAGTAATGCCATCCATTTGGAGAGGGAAAGATACATATTTCTGAAGAGTTGGGGTTAACTGTATTTTCTGTGCAGGACTGAAAATCCCAGGGAAGCAGGAGGCTGTGTGTAAGAGGAGGTTTCTGGGTCTGAGTGACTTCCAGACAGCGCAGCCTGCCCTGAGGCTCCTGGTGCTGTCAGAAGTGGTCTCAGCTGCCATTTGTAAAAGATGGGACCCTTTGAGCACCACTGTTGATTGTGGACGTTGTGACCATGGTGACTCTCATCCACAAACTGAGCTCAGACCAGCTTAGGAGCAGGCAGAGGTGGTCGACCTGTGTCTGTGCACATGTAGATGGCTGCCCTGTGCCTGGGATGGCACTTACCAAGTGGTTGTGCACCTTAGGAATAGATTTCCAGATGCATTTTCTGGCCCTGAGGCCAACTGGTGCAATCTGGCCATGCCCTTACTATCACATGTCCTGTCCCTGTTGTCACAGAATCATAGAATCATTAAGGTTGGAAAAGACCTCCAAGATCATCAAGTCCAACCGTCAACCCAACACAACCATGCCCACTAAACCATGTCCCTAAGCACCTCATCTACTCGTCTTTTAAATACCTCCAGGGATGGGGACTCAACCACTTCCCTGGGCAGCCTGGTCCAATGTTTCACCACTCTTTCAGTAAAGACATTTTTCCTCATGTCCAACCTAAACCTCCCCTGGCGCAACTTGAGGCCGTTTCCTCTTGTCCTATCGCTTGTTCCTTGGGAGAAGAGACCGACCCCCACCTCGCTACAACCTCCTTTCAGGTAGTTGTGGAGAGCGATGAGGTCTCCCCTCAGCCTCCTTTTCTCCAGGCTAAACAACCCCAGTTCCCTCAGCTGCTCCTCATCAGACTTGTTCTCCAGACCCCTCACCAGCCTCGTTGCCCTTCTCTGGACACGCTCCAGCACCTCAACGTCCTTCTTGTAGTGAGGGGCCCAAAACTGAACACAGTATTCGAGGTCCTTGTCCTTGCATCCTTCTCGAAACAGAGTGTTTCCATCCAGCCTGCCAGCTGGGAACTGTCCCCCATCCAGGCCACCTCCCAAACCAACCTCAGGAATTGTTTTTGTTCTTTGCTTCTTGGTGTGGGCCAAAACAGTGCTAGGAACAGTTTAACCAGATAGACCACCGAGCTGTAGTGCCAATGTCTTGGCACTATTTCATGGGGATGTTTGCTGGCTGTGAAGCCCTACCTACACAACTAAGGGATGAATGGGCTGGAGAAGGGGTTTAAACTCAGCAAGGTGCTTAGGAAGGGCTTAGAAAGGGCAGAGCCTGCATGAAGGAGAGCAACAGGCTGCTGACCTTATTCCCCCTCCTCCCCAGCACAGCTCTCCAGAGTTTTGGGTTGAAGGACTGGTTTGGGGCAAACTTCAGGGACTGCTAGGTCTGGTCATGACAGTGGGCTCAGACTAACCCTCCGTTAGCTGACAGCCTGGATACACCCCAAAGGAGTGCAGAGGGTCTCCCAAGCATCCTAAAATGGAGAAGCCCCGCTCATCTTGCTTTACACGTGAATACCTATGTGCATTGGGATGTGCCCTGCGTCGTTTCTGCCTGGAGGGAGCTCCAGCTGCTCTGCATTGCATCGCGATACAGCTAGGCAAGAAGGCTGCAACCAGCTGCACCACCTGTGTTTCAAATAGGGCTCGTTTTGTGCGCTGATTCATTGCAGGCAGGGCTAAATCCAAATGTTAGGCAGGAGGTAGGACTGATCCTGTGGATTTCCTCAGCCCGAGGAGTGTTAATTTGATCCATGCTGCTGTGGCAGGGGGAAAACATGGGGGCGGTACGGCTGAACATCGAGATTCTGAAAAGGGTGATGGAGAATTTAATGGATCTTGGCAGCTTAATGCTCCATTTTTCTTGTGATTCCCCCTCGTTTCTTATCTCTCGTATTTACATAAATTATGTGGACTCCAGGGAAGCTGCTAGGCATAGAAATTTAATCAACCTGATTCTCAGGAGCCTGGTCACTGTGCAGCAAAAGAGAAAAGTGGGGTGGAAGATGTGAAAAGGGTGATGGAGAATTTAATGGATCTTGGCAGCTTAATGCTCCATTTTTCTTGTGATTCCCCCTCGTTTCTTATCTCTCGTATTTACATAAATTATGTGGACTCCAGGGAAGCTGCTAGGCATAGAAATTTAATCAACCTGATTCTCAGGAGCCTGGTCACTGTGCAGCAAAAGAGAAAAGTGGGGTGGAAGATGAAAAAAAAATAAAGAAAAGAAAAAAAAAAAGAAAGAAAGAAATCATCAGAGCACAGGAGGTCAAAAGGAGTCACTGTGCAGCAAAAGAGAAAAGTGGGGTGGAAGATGAAAAAAAAATAAAGAAAAGAAAAAAAAAAAGAAAGAAAGAAATCATCAGAGCACAGGATGTGTCAAAAGGAACTGTTAATAACACCAGCCCTGAGCCCCGTTCAGCAAGGAGCTGGATTTCAGGAGCGGGGAAAGGATGACATCACCTTTTGCTGCACACGGGTTTTCTTGCAAGTGAGAGAGAGCTGGCTTTTACGCGCAGCAGGTGAACAGCAGCCAGGGAGGCAGTTTAACTGCTCTCAACCCTGCACCGCAGCACTTTTAATTTGGGGATGCTGATCGGGAGATCCTGGCGGGGGATCTCCTCCCGTAATATCTTTCCCCTGTGGCCGGGCTCCTTTTTTCAGTTCTTCAGCAACGCTGTTAGAGGAGGGCTTGAATAAAAGGGCTAGGAAAGAAGTCGTTGCAGAATTGCCCAGCTCCTCCTCGCAGGATGACATAATGCGTGGTGTGGTCTCTGAACTCATGGTTTGCAGAGGAGGGGTCTGCTGCGATGCAGCGTGGTTGGAGGTACACCCACATATCGGTTAAGGGTGGTGGGTGGATTCAAGCAGGGGTGGAAATTCAGGAGGGAAACTGAATGAAGGGGGATCCGCCCCTGATTTTACTATCTGATTTTGAGTTCTCCTGCCCTCTCCATGTTCGACAGATGGACCCTCCCCTTCCCAATGCAGCTCACCCTCTGCTTTTGGATATTAAAAAAAAAAAAAGTTCCTTTGTTTCAGGGTGATTTTTCTGTTTTACTTTAAGCTAACTGCTGGCATGGGACATTGAAACACTTGATTTTTAAAATGTCAGACTAGAATTCTTATACTTTCCTGCTCTTTCTTTGATGCCTTTTTACTTCTAATGCAAAACTGTTACCCAGATTCATACATCACTTCCCTTGGCTCTAGCCATTTTTCAGTTAAGTATTGTTTCTCCAAGATGTTGGGATGTTCAGACTGAACATCAGGAAAAGTTTTTTTCACAGGAGATTGTGCAGCCCTGGAAGGGGTACTCAGGAAGGTGGGGGAATCTCCATCCTTGGAGGTTGTCAAGACCTGGTGAGCCCACACCATGGCTGACCTGATCAGGTATTGGACATAGTCCTGCTTCGAGCAGATGGTCAGACAGAGACCTCCAGATTTCTCTTCCACCCAGTATTTCTCTGATTCTCTGCAACCTCAACCGGGCAGATCTGTTGGGATGGTTTTTGACCTGAATATTGCATGACACAAAGCCAAGTACTTGACAGAAGTCCTTTGCAGTTACCCTTTTCAACCAAACCTGGTGTCTGAGCAAAGGCAGATGGGAGGATTTTGTTGTGGGGATTTCGGGCTGCCATTGCACACTGCACCCTGCCACTGGTCCTGGTCTTCACCTGCCTGCTTTCCCCCCACCAGTGGCGTGATCAGCAAGCCCAAGAAATACTTTGGAAGAGTCCCATTAAATTTCTTTCTATTCTTTCACTGCCGACAGTCTGGGAAATTGCACTAGCTGTCAGTGTTGAAGACAGCTTTATCGGATGCTGGGCTTATCACAGCTCACCTTATGCATGGTGACAAGCTGCATTGGCTGCATTATTAATCTGACAGGCAAATGCTCCCACGCAAGGGGGAGCAGGCCAGGATATGAACCATTAGATCCAAGGATCTTCCTTGCCAGGGTGTGGAGGGGGAGCATCCCTCCCTGTCTTGCCCATTAGCTGGACCAACTGCTGTCTAGGCTACCGCTGCCAAACTGCTCAGCAGAATTGGGTCCGATGACCAAAATGCTGCTCCAAAGTCCATGGAAGCATGACAAGACCCTCATTGGCACCAGTGAAGAAGTGTTTTGTCAGTTCATTGTGTTCAGTGGTGTTAAATGAGCCAACTGAGGAGGGTTTGAGGAAGCCTTTATCATTAGTCTACTGTTAGTCTAGAGCAGACGTCTTTTATTTTCCTTTGTTTGTTTTCTCCTGAAATATCCCTCTTTGAGGTCTTTATAGCTCTCCATCCCAGTTCTGGGCTAGCATTGATTCAGCCCATATAGAGTTGGCTTCTGTTCTGACAGCAGAACAGAAGCAGTAGGAGCTCCACAGTGACACTCTATAGTGAGAGGTGTGATACAGAGTAAGGTATTACTAACAGCTGATGCCTTCTTGTTTGGTGTGGTAACCCATCCCTTCCACCATGGACAAGATCAAGGCTTCATTTCCCTGTGTGTTTAAAAAAAAATTCAGGGCATTCATGTTTTTGATATATAGGCAGTGGTGGCTACAACATACAGTAACTGGGATTCTTGGATAAACAGCATGAACGGAGCAGAGGGCCATCTACCTTTGGGAAAAACAAGAAGATATAAATAGTGGAAGTCATCTAACCAGAAGCAAACCTCCACAATGTAGACACTTATTTCTGAGCTGTTACCTCGACCCCCTTTACAGTTAATGGAAGGAAACGTGTATCTAAAGTAGCACAAATGCCTTTCTCTCAGCTGATTACAGAAAGGACCAGGGGCAACTAACTCAAAAGTAGACACATATTTTAGTCACCTAAGCTTCAGTTCAGCTTGTTGCATTATTCATTGCTTACTGCTTTTTCAGCTTCAGCATTTTGCCTAAATACAGGTGCCTAGCATCACTTGAGATACCCAGAGACATCCATGTGGGGATGGTGGTTTGGATATAGGACCTATGGGAGTCCCATGCCCTTCTGGACCAGCAGCAAGAGGCTAGGTGGCGTCCTCAGAGCTATCTCAAGGGGTCCAGCACAGGCTACTCAGGGAGATGCCTCCTTGCAGGTGTGAAACAGGAGGGTGTTTTGGAGCCCACCAACAGGGCAAGTTTCTGCAACGTTGGGCCAGTCAGACCTTCCTTCTCGTCGGCAGTGGCTGGTGGTACGGTTAAAGGTAGCCCAGCTCCAGCCCCACAGCAGCGCTCTGCCTTCACACCTTCCCCCTGAGGAGTTTCTTGCAGGTTGCCTTCATTTTTCCTCTGTTTTCTCCCTTTGACTACAGTGTGGGGTTGTGCTTAGGGATAGACCATGGCTTCTGTTCCATCTGCTTGCACGAAGAGCCACATCAAGGCCAGCATTTTACGCACGAGGGTTTCAGTCAGCTCCAAAATGACCATCCTGGCAGTTGCTTCTGGAGGCACAAAGACAGAGTCAACAAAGTCTGGGTGGCCCAGGAGCAGAAGCACGTGCTAGGTGTTTCCATGTATTCTTCATGAACGGACACTAGATTTTATCTCCATAGTGTCACATACACAAGGAAGAACGCTGGTACGTCCTGGAAATGCAAGTCTGCCCAGAAACCTTATCCTATTGAGACTGAAAATATAGAGTATCTGAATCACAGCTCCTAGGAACAAACTTCATGACATTTCTGTAATCCTGTGAGGTTTTAAGCTTTCTCTTCTGAAAAGTTGAATTTGCCTTTGAAAAATGTGGATCAGACCCCAAAAGTTTTAGTAGTTTTAGCAGCTGAGAGGTATATCCCATTCTTGGTTCCTCTTATAGTCCAAATTTCTACCAGTCACTGTAGGAAAATATTTCCTAGAAGAAAGCCAGCCACTTGGAACTGCAGATCAGGAAATTCTGGCTACATATATACTCAATAAATAAAACAGAGCCTTTTGGCCACATCCATTTTATTAAACTCCCTTACCCTCCAAAACAGAGTGGCCGTATCGGGGCTGCTGTCCCTGCCCATGTTAATTCCTGAAGCTTGCCAAAAATTTGTAAAAGAATGGGCAGAAACTATAGCAAGAACGGTCCTAAAGAAGTTCAGATGAAAAAGTGTCAATCTTAAGACCTTGATTTACTAACACAGATGCAATCTGTCTGTCCAGAAGATCTTGGGCCCAAGCGCAGGATCTGTTGCGTGCCTGCGTGTCTCATCAGGATAGGGTGGTTGTGGCACGCTTGTCGGTTGCCAGAGGTACCCAGCATGTGTCCAGCATCACGTTGCCTTGGCTTGGTTCCTTAGCCTGAGAAGCAGGTAGTGACAGCTAAGTTCATCTGGTGGCCCCCTTCAATCTGGAGCCAAACTTGGACCCCAGATCACTTCTGAGGTGTGATTGAACTGTCACAACGCGCCAAAGACGGTAGGATAGGCAGGGCTCTTGAAATGTTTGCAGTGAGTTATCTCCTGTAATATAAAGAGCAGCTTTGTACTATAGTTTTCTTCAAAAGTTTAATTAAAAAGTTCTCTTTCTTTCTTTCCTTTTGTCCTCTGAAAATACGAGGAGAAAGGAGATGGATAAAAATAAAATAGAACCGGAGTTAAAGCATGCAAATGTTGATTAAAAAACATCAACCCACTCTACTGTGAAATGCTAACAATGGTTCCCATGGCTCCTGTCTCCCAAGTCAGAATAGCCCCAGTGGGTGAACTTTTGATTTCTAAAAGCACAGCCACTTCTTGAATGGGCACCGTTAGGTACTCACACTCAGAAAGGCAGAATCTGCTGTAGGACATAAAATCGCCCAGTGAGCTCCCATGTTTGGAAAGTGATGTCACTCAAATTCCAACTTGAAACAAGTTTCACATCTTTGAACAGCGTGGGTAGGTAGTAATAGGAACAAATCACCAACAGGGACCGTGATTTTTTTTCCCATTATTTGCACGGATAAGTCAAACCTGGATAGCTTTCTGGAAGCCAAAACCCATGATAGGGATCCGATGACGTTCTCAAGTGAAATTCCCTACCCCCAGTGCTAAGGGCAATCGCTCCAGAAGCTCATTACTGTCCTGTTACGCCACCTCCCACTCTGTGCATCTGTGAAGGAAAAAAAAAAAAAACAACCCCAAACAGTCATTTATTAAGTATTTAATTGTCACTTTCACTTTGCCCGCTTCACAGCGATATTTAGCACTAACAGAGCACTTCAACCAACCTGTGGAAATTTCACAGTGTTTATTTTGTCTGGTGGCTGAAGAGTAGTAGTAACCTCAGTGTGTTTCTCCAGAGCGTGCTCTTTTACCTCCTCCTTCTTTCTTTCCAACAGGTCAGCAGATTTCTACTCGCAATCAATACGATCGCTAGAAAAACATTAGCCTCCGATAAAGATCCCCTAGTCCATTCAGTAGCCAGCGTGCAAGGCAGGGAGTAAAGGTCAAGAAAGTGGGAAGAGTAGGTTGTTTATAAGTTCTTGGACCAGCTGCACCACTCCCTGCTGCAGAGACCGTAGTAGATGGCTTTGATGCCCCCGACCACCTTCCACCCATGACGTGGCCCCAACATGCAATGAGTGTGCGATGACATTTGCAAGCAGAAGATGGGATGTGGACAAATCACAGTCCAGCCCGCACAGCTTCTCCCTGACCAACTCTGGGGCTTCAAGTGCTTCAACTGGGGCAGCTTTTGAGGGAGCTCTGGGAAAGCCAGGGCAAAGCCATCCCCGCCCAAGATTTTGGCATATTTGGTACCTTTGCTGCAATCACAAGCAGCAGGCGCAGCAGAGGCTGCCCTGTAGATGTTAACTCAACTTTTGGGTGGAATTTGCTGAGAAACTTGAAATGAGCCAGGCTTGGCGTTGAAAAAAATAACAGTTGTGCTGGGCCAGCCAGCTTTAAAGTCCATCGAGTGCAGGTTGAGCAGGAGCAGGATGGTGTAAGAACAAAGCAAACACACAATGCTGCATCCCAGGATGCTCCTGAAGGGCCTTCCTGAGCTAGATGTGGTGCTGTCAATTAAATAACAGAATTTTCCTCAGTGTTTGAATTTGTCTATTGTTTTTCTCTAAACGCTTGGCAGCATGAGAAGGAGTTGCCCAGTTTAACTGTGCTGTATAGAAAAAAAAGAGCCTTCCTTTTGCTAGGTTCGAACTGTCACCTAACCATTTCATATGGTGCTCCTTGCTCTTGCTAGGAAAACCTTTCATCGCAGGGCACTCAATATTTTACAGCTGTTTATCTTATATCACATCAGTTGTCCCTTTTCTGGACTGAAGAGTCCTGGTCTCTATGAAGAGAGCTTTTCATATAGAAACTGCTCTATCCCTCTGATCACCTTCACCACCCTTCTCTGAACCTTTTCTAGTTCTGCTACATCCTTTTGGAGATGAGTGGGGACCACAAACACACAGCACGCAGCATCCTGGAGAGTGAAGCAGTAGCATGGTTTCTTGTTTGCTTTCTTCCTTTCTCAATCCTCCCTTTTATCTGATTTTGCTCTTCTGACCCATTCCCGGGCTGTGCCGGTTGCACAAGCCGCGGTGGCTGCAGGGCTGGCAGAAGCACATTGCAGCCGTCTGGCTGGAGAGGAGGCGGTGCAGTGAGAAGGTTTCCAGCCCTCCCTTTACAGCCTGCAATGCTTTTCCCCCTCTCCGCTCTGCCTAGCTGCAATTGCTCTGCCTTCTCCCGCTTTCTCTGGCTGGCACAAACGGTCAGAGGTTTTTCTGAAGCGGAAAACACAGTGTAAAGACACCAAGGCCACCATATTCCTGCGTGAGGCTCAGTTTTACGGAGGGAGTGGTTGGCCACCGTGGCCATCAGGTGGTGGCAGCTTCTCGTCCCCATCTCTTCCCATTGATCTAGCGTGGTTTTGTTACAAACAGGTTGGTGGATTTAATTAGAAGCAGCAAAACATTTTGATTTATGATTCCTACCCGCCTTACCTCCGCCCCTCTCCCTCTCTGCTGTCCAGCTTCACGCTTGTCAGAGCAGATATTTTTAATATATATATATATTTTTATCACAAGCCGTTCCTTCAGTGCTACAGGCAAAGCTTTTAGCAGGGGAGAAGATGCCCAGCTTACAAGTAGCTCTCCAATTACTATTGCTTGCTTTAGCGATTTTCCAGGAGAGGCAGAGGGCTGTATCCTGGCTGTTTCTCTTTCCTCCGCAGCGAGATGTTCACCTCCTCTCCTGGGTGGTACATCCATCCTTCGCCGTGATGGAGAGCTGTTCCTCTTTGCCCTGGCTTGCACTCGGTCCAGGGCTGTGCTCTGTGTCTGCTTTCCCCCCTTACCAGACATCAAGGCATTAATAAATTAGCCCCTCTGGCCAGCTACCCTTGAGTTTATCAAAAGCTGAACTAAATCCCAGGGCAGGGGCAGCAGGAGGGGAACGTCTCTACAACCACTGAGTTTGCCAGATCCACGTCTGAGCTTCGATTTGATTCATGAATTGATATGAAAGAGATTCCATTATATATATTGGGCTGGGATGCGTGTGTCTATGTATATAATCAAATGAGTCATTTCCACGCTCATTTATAGATCAAATATAAAGTCGCACCTCCCAGACCAAAGACTGGGAGATGGGATTTGTGGTGAAGGGGACGCAGCTCAGGGATGCAGGGATGGGGCGGCTGAGCGCCGGTCCCCATCGCACAGCCACGGCAGGACAGGCTCCTCCATCCATCCCGAGCAGCCAGGAGCAGTGATATGATCTCTGCTGCCGGCGTTGCTGCAGTGGCTCTGGGGAGAGACTGTCCAGACCCGCCGTCTGCAGCTCAGGAGGGAAACCAGAGAAAGGCAGGGGAGTAATGGAAGGACTGAAAGAGGTGCCAGATGGTGAGCAAAGTTTCAGCTCATGTAACGCCTCGGAGAGTGGGGGGACGGGGGGAGGACAGCGAGAGCTTGGCCACGGTCTCTTGATGCCTCCACGTGGAGCAGGAACCCAATAAAGTGACTTTTCTCCTCGTCTTTAGCTGCAAGAAAGGGTACCAAGACCTAGCTTCTTCCTTGGATGACTAGTGAGAAACCCTTTGCCTTTCCAAAGACAGTGATTCAATCTGTATTAAGTTACAGCTGCCCTTGTTTTATTTTATTTTATTTTATTTTATTTTGAAATAGCATTTTGCCATGGTAATATGTTCTACGGTAATGGGTCATCCCACCCAGCACTACAGATGGCACACACTGAATATGAAGTTTAAAAAGTGAAATACAACCAGGAAGAAAAATTTTGCCAAGGAGTGACATTTCCTAGGTTTCTAAAAAGAGCTTTCCCAAATCATTCAAAGGTCTTTTGCACAAAATCTTCAAAACGTTTATTTCTTCCTGCTTGACCTCAAACCTGATTTCCCCTATTTACATCAGACAGCAGTTCCTGGTTTGACCTACTCCACCAGCAGGAGATTGTTTGTATAGATGTATAAATGAATAAATAAGCCATGTATATGGTCATATATGTGATATATATACACACTTATTGTTTATTTATTCATATAAATACATAGGTCATAAATCAGTTTTTTATTCATTTATTTATAGATGCCATATACCTCTATGCATATATATACATGTATATACACCTATAATGAATAAATAAGCCATAGATACGTATGCATCTAGGTTTGTGTGTATATATATGAACCTATTTCTATGTTTAAGGGTATGTATAAGGGTATGTATATGTGTATGTGGTTTATTTATTCATTATATATTTTTTCCGTGGGATACACAGTCCTGTGTGGTGCTCATAAATTAAAAAAAAAAAAAACAATCAAAACTGTTTAAAAATTCATTCCAGAGTCATTACATAAAGAGACTTGTGGGCAAAATCCTGGGAAAGGTGAAAGTGGGGCAACTGTCTAGTGTGATTTGGGTGAATATGTAGATGATGGACAGATGAATAGGAGAACCAGAAGTTTGGACCAAAAGGATAGGTTTCACCTCACCTGACTTGGTACTTTGGCAATGGAGATATTTCCAAATGAGCTATATAATATATAATTAAACTCATAATTCATCTCAGCATAAAGCAGAGCTCTGAAACACATCAGATGGCTCTCACTGTAAAAAACCCACAACTTTTTGTTCCTTTTGAATATAAAGGGCACTGCGCGTTACCAGCGTGGATGGACATGTGGGTAGCGGTCCCTGACTGCCACCTGGAAGGAACCCCATCCCCTGCAGCCATCGGAAGCACTGACAGCCGTTCCTGCTCCTCTGCCCATGAGTCTGGTGTACCACCTCATCCTCCCGCTCTCCGTCCGAGAGAGAGAGGTTCCTCCGGAGGATGACTCAGTGCAGGAGGCTTGTTTCGTGAGATGAGTCACCCTCTGCAGTTGCCCCTTGCTCTCCCTCAGCTGCAGAGGAAGCCCAGTTGACATCAGACGTCTGATGTTGGAGACGCGAATAACCTGGTGCCCTGAGCGTGCACTGCACATCCGCTCGCCACAAACCCCAAGGCGCCGCCAACATCTCATGTCAAGAAGGTGACCTGCAGTACCCAAACCGCTAGAAAAACATGGACCAGAAGGAGAAGCCAAGGGCATCGCCCCATCCCACCGGGGCTGGCTGCACCACAGCATTGCCACCATCTACCTAATCAGAGCTTTCCACATAGACCTCCTCATCCTTGCCTGACTCCTCACGTAACCTCTCCTACTGCCTCTTTGACCCAACCCTCACCTTCGAGGATGGTGGTACCATCCTGCAGCGGTGTCGGGCTGTGGGAACCAGGGGTTAAGCCGCACTGGCTGCAGGTTGCGCTCCCAGCATATCTGCAAAGGGGCTCGTTCCCTTGAAGTCGGTCATGAAATCTTTCCTTCACCGAATGGTGAGCCTAAAACTCTTTGACAGCATCCCTCGAAGGCACTGTCAGCCATGATTGTCTTGGACGTTGCACCCCAGGCACAGGCAGCCTCTCGCTGATTTGGGATGATAGAGGATGGGGCAGGGAAGGTTTTATTTTTTACTGTACTTCCTTCTCCACATGCCTGCCCATGCAACTTCACAGTGGTGTGGCATTGCATGAGTAATCCCCCCAGGACTTACTGTACACCGGGCAGCCTACGAGACACCCTGCCAGCTCCCAAGAGGCTTTACAGAGCCCAGAGCTCTTAGCATATAGTTGTGCTTTCACTGACTGACGTGGCAGGGGTGGGAGTCCCTGCATGTCTGCGCCTGAGCGAAATACTCATTAACATAAGCAAGGCATTTTACAGTGAAGCTGCTTACTCTTCCCCAAAGGAAGATGCCCATTTGTCAAAAGCAAGTGTTTTAGGTGGGAAAACACCGTTGTTGGGAAAGCTTTCATGGGAAGGGTTTTATTTTGGGTCCAAGATGGTCTTCTGGCTCCATATCCCATCTTCCGAAGTAGGTAAGCACGTCCATGTGGGGATGGGGTGCATCTCCCATACCCTAGCATGTACGGGGAAGAGGGGGACCAAGAGGTAGAAGGCAGTTTTGCAGGTGTAGACATAGCCTTTCTGTCCCGTCTGTCACAATTTTATCTTCTTGCCCCCGTTTTACAAACGCCGCCAAGCTGAGGAAGGCAAACCGGATCTCCTGTCCCATCCAGGATCTCCATACCATTGAGGAGGTTCTGTTAAGTCCACGCTAAACGTCCACCCCGGCTCGTCCATTCGCCGATCGCACTGTGCACCCTTGGCGTTAATCCCAAACTCATCTGGCACCTAAAATTCACATATCCACGTACAAAATGCCTGTGAGGAAACGAGGAGCAACGCATGGGCCGATCAGAGGGGCTTTCTGCAACCGGGCTCTGCAGGAGCCGTCCATCCCCAGCCCTCCTCCTTCTCCATCCTTTGGATCAGGCTGTGCCCGCCTGTGCATGCAGGTTTTGATGAGGTTTTTTTGGAGCCTGGGAGGGGACCGTTTTTCCTGTGAAAGCCACTGAACGGCAGGTTTCATCTCCCGAGCTGGCTCTCAAACACAGAGCAAAACCATCCCCGGCTCTCCCTCCGCTCATTAACGCACAACTGGGAGAGAGGCAGGAACTTCCTAATGACTCGCGGCTCGGGAGCGAGGAGCCGGCGCTTTTGTTATTTGTCATGTCGGAGCCGGTTTCACCTTTGATTCCTCTGATGGTAGGAGGGGACTGCTGACAGCAAGGGCTGAAAGCAGGCACCGTCAGGAGAGGAGATGAAGGCCCAGCCTAATGCCTTTTTTTTTTTTTTTTTTTTTTGTCCTGTGCATTTAAAAAGCTGGGCTGGGTAATCTGGGGGTTTGGACAGCATGAAACACCTCGCTTTTGAATGGCTGTAGCAATGTAATTGGGGGAACTCAGAGACAGGTGATTTTTTTTTTTTCTTCTTCTTCTTTTCAGCATGTTTTTATTGAAGTGATTGTCATAGAAAGGGCTGGAGGTAACCGATACATTCTGCAATTTCTGCTCACCGGTGGGAAAACAGGCAGAAAACCAGCCCCATAAGTCCGGGAGTGCTGGAGCAGTTCATTTGCCATGGACGGTACAGCTCTGGCTTTCATGCCCACGTCACCAGAGGGTTTGAGCATCATTCCCCAAATGCAGGAGGATGAATAAGGTCCTCCACCATACCTTGTAATCAGTTGGCGAAGCCAACTGACAGCCAGCAGAAGACCTGGGTTCAGATCATATCCCACATGATTTGCAGGGCGACAGGCTGAAGTAAGCTTTATTTATCACCTCCACCCATTAATACCCCCTCCACAGCACTGGTTACGGAGCTGGCGACCATCATGCACACAGCAGGGTGATGCTTTCGCCATTCTGGCTCCTCCAAAGGGTACGTAAGTGCAGGTGGCACCTGTCCTCCCAGAGCCCCATTACCTGACCCACATGTGCAAGCTGGGCACGACCTCCTTTAGGGTCAGCCTCAGATCTGCCCATGCTTCCCCCAGGCCCGTGTCCACCCCTGCCACATCAATCTGATTTTCTGAGCAGGGATCTGAACTCCAGCTCTTACCCACCACGGGCTACCCCATGAGGATCTGCTCTCACCGCTGCCTCCAGCATCACCTCTCTTTTAGTTTCTTCTTTGGTTCCACCAGTGAATCAAAAAAAAAAAAGTTATCTGCGTTGCTTCACTAGGCCTCTATTTAGTAGAAAGAACACCATAGTGATTTTAGTGGGGATTTTTAATCCATCTAGGTAGGCACAATATCATCTCTCACCACAGTCTCTGATCACCTTATCATATAACCACCTGGCAGATTGAAAGACAAGCTGATTTTCAACCCAAAGATATGCTTCCACCCCCTATGTGTTTTTATGGGAGAAAGGTCTTTTAGAGCCATCCGTGGAGTTTCCTTATGAAAAACCTCACACCTTTTAAAAAGGAGCTGTCTGTTGGCTTTCAAGTGAAAAATAGGTAAAACATGGGTCCCGAAGCCCAAATTTTGTGGCTATGTTTAAGCCAAGGAAGTAATCAGTGCCAGTGACTATTCTCTGAGCTTGAGACTGACCTGCATGGTCTGCTCACGTTCACACGATCAAACCTCTCAGCCACCAAAATGATGTGGCAGCACCCCAGATGTTTTACTGTAAATGGTCCCTGGCTTCGGCTAACTCCTCATCGACGCCTGGGAATTGTCTGGGAGAAGGCTAATTCTCCTAGCGCAAGGCTGTGCCAGGACCATGCTAACAATTTAAGTGTGGACAGTCAGCCTTCAGCCCTTTTCCAGGTTCCCATGCGCTGCTGAGTTTTCTGGCATGGATGTAGCCATACTGTTCCTGCAAAACACCAAGTGAAAGTTATTAAAAGTGATAGCTAAGGTGTGAAAAGTCCCAGTTGTATAATCGTTTATTTTCTACAATGCCCTATGAATTCAAGAAGATACCTCAAAGGGTACTTTTCTTAAATGGCTGGGCATGTTCCTTTCCATCACTGAGCAGATGTCGTCGTCCATTCCAGATTCACCTACCTTCCCTGTGTTTCTCATAGCTGATGTGCTACAAAAGTACATATTTAAATTATAATACATATATCCATTGTTTTTTTCATTGCAAACCAACCAAACCTTGCGGTACGACCATTTAATGCGCTTTGTTGTTTTTGCAGACGTTATATGATTTACTAAAGCGTTAATTTCCTATAGCAAAAGTTATAATGGGATACGAAAGTAAAATTGATTTTAAATTACCATGGCAAGCTTGCAGAAACACTCCGATTATTCAGTAGAATGGGTGAAGGCACTGCAGTTTTCACAGCTGTGAAGGAAAATACATTATTTAAGATCACAGGCTTTTGAGTGGCATTGCCAGTTTGGTGACACCATTATGGTGAAGTCCTATTATTAGGGAACGTGCTCGTGAGAGAGCTTGACTGAGAGCAACCCAGTCCATGCAGAAAAGCCGTGTTACCATAACTTGGTTTGCTTTGTGTGTTATTGAAATGACGCTGGTGGGGATGGTGCTGTGGCAATCACCGAGATCATCCCTGACTTTGATGGGTGTAACAGCGGGAGCTTCAGGCATGACTTTGCCTCCTGGGGACTTGCCCTTGATATTCCTAAAAGCAAGGATTGCCCCTTCCTTGCGACTCCCTCTGTGCATGGACAGCTGCCCTCGGTCTGGCGCTTCCCAAACGAACACCATTTTTCACTTGAAGGTTGGCACCCTAAATTAACTTGCACCGAGGGTGGCTGAAGCCAAGGGAGAGGGAGGGGGGCAG
Source organism: Aptenodytes forsteri (assembly GCF_000699145.1). NCBI lineage: Eukaryota > Metazoa > Chordata > Aves > Sphenisciformes > Spheniscidae > Aptenodytes > Aptenodytes forsteri. The sequence goes on along the minus strand of NW_008796220.1, from coordinate 420,615 downwards.
ATTGCAAAGCCCAAGGGCTCTAGCTGAAACACAAAGTCTGCTTGAGCCAGGGTGATGTTTTTCGATGCAGGGATGCATCGGGAGTTTGATGCACAAATAAGCAGTCTGCGCTGTAAAGAAAATTAGAGCCGAGGACCCTCCTAAGGCCATAGTAATGAATTGTGGGGTTCCATCCTGAAGGCTTTACCCTTCTTCAGGGGACTGTCCAGGAATGAGCAGGCTGTCAGTGCCCTGGGACAGGATCCTGTGCAAGACTAAGGCTTTGTAGAGGCAACAGCTATCTCAGACTGGCTTAAGCTCACGGAGTCAGAGATGCTTTCCCGTGGGAGAAGACTGACAATATTAAATGTTTACAATAAATCGACACGAGGTGTTATTGCATCCTGTCCTTCCTGGTTTATGAGAGCACACTGCACGGTTGCAGCTCCGGCGTAGCTGCCCTGCTGTCTGGAGCCCCCCTGCTCATCCCATTCCCCGCAGGCGCTGGATGTGCCCACCCTGGTTTGAAGGCTCAGAGGGTTCAGTAGCATTGATGTGGCCAGATTCTGCCTGTTGGCCTCAGGGCAAGAGAAGGACCCTGAAATGTTTAGTTAATTACTTTATATGAGGCCCTAGAGACTGGAACAAAGCTCAGTGTAAAAAAACAATTCCTTTTCTTGGCCAAATAAATGACACGAGCCCTAAAACTGCTCGTTCCTCACCTAATGCTTCTGCTCCGTAAACATCGTGTAAGGAAAGTGCTTGTTTGCACTCAGGAGCACGCGGGGACTCTGGTTTGACACGAATAATTCATGGGAGTGTTTGCTCCCGCGACGGCGTGCTGCAAGGAGAAGATGAAATGAGACAGATCATTTGAACTCCCCGTTGCTGTGGCTGCATGCGAAGGCTTACATGCAGATGTTGAGAGCACCCACAGCAGTAAGTTATTTCTTGATATCATAACCATTTCTAATCCAGCATGGATTCTAGGGCAGCGAGGTAAGAAAAGCAGTTACGCAACAGGACGAAGCTATGACCAAATGGAGGCAGGGTGATCTCAGAAATACGGGTTTTGCTGCGTATGACCATGGGCAAATGACGCTGTTTTCCTGCGTTATAGCTATGCTTGCCTGAGGGCTAGACCCCTGATGGTTATGGCTTCAGAACAAACCAGTGTGATGACCACAAAATGTATAGTATGGGCCAGGGATGCCGGGGCACAGTCATGAGGGGTGCAGATACAGCCCTACGTATTTCTCTGTTTCTGTCTCCCCTCCTATGCAGTGTGGCTCAGCAATTTAAATTCTAAGTTGTCTCAGTAGGACTTGACCTTTATTTTTGTTAAAAAACAGCTTTAACTGCTAAAACCACTATTTTATTTTTTGATTGCCGTTTTTATTGGTGTTTGTCACTTCTGAAGAGTCCAAATCTCAACCCCACCATGCTTCTTCCTTGCCTCTTTCTCCCCTGCAGATCTGACCGTTACGAGTTTCTGGACAGTTAGAGGTCACTTTGGGGCCAAAACTGATCAGATTGACAAGAAGTAGCTAAATGAGACACAGGTCTGGATGTGACAAGGCAGAAACCTAAATTTACTGGTGCTTATCAACTAAAATCAAATCCTTCCATACCTAATCTTAACCTCTTCAGATCTGGGGGTTCCACTGAATAGTTTTTCAGTATAAATCCCCTTTGCACCACTGCTATCGTTCAAATCCATCCCTGAGAGTCAAAGTGCTTTGGTAGGCTAGTGGAAAAGGAATTGATGTCAGAGGCCAAATCTCCAAAAAGTAGTACCAGCCTCTGCTTAAGTAGACAGAGTAAATTTATTTGTCTTCATGTGCTTTCTCACACACACGTAGACATGGAGTGTTGTAGGGCATGTGTGCGCAGACAGGTGGGATAATCTCATCATGCTTTGAGATGTCCTGACACCACTCAGAAATGATCGACAAGTCTCACCAGAGTCTTAGCACGGTGTTGTGCCCAACATAGCAAACTTCCTGACGGTCACTCTTTCAGGCAGGTGTTCCCTGAAACCTACCCTTTCAGGCAGGTTTTCCCTAAGGAAAAGTGATTTCAGCTTCACCTTCCTTTCTTGCCAGTCTATAGAAGTACCCGGAGTGGTTTATCAGCCTCAGCCCTGACCCCTCTAACAGGGCTTGGAGGCGACCTGTCTGGGTGAACCAAAGCCAGTTGACAGGGGATGACGATGACACCGGGGGTGGTGGTATCAGAGGGGGCTTTTCTCCTCCCTCACGGTCATGCACAAATAAGGATGGGGCAGGGGCAAGAACGCATTTGTGCTGGGCTGTGGTTTTTGGCGGGGGTCTTGGCCTCACCTGAACCATCAGTGGAGTTCCCAACTCCCCCAGATTCCCAGCATGCACCTTCCCTGACGGCTGAGGCAAGACAGCATCGGTGGGAAATCAAGGGTCAGGTATTGGCTCTTCCACAAGCTCCCTCTGTGACCGCAGGCGATTTATTGCATCTCTCAATGCCTCAGTCCCCTGCTGTTAATAACACATCCTTTCCTTTGCTGTGTTTCTGTCCTTGTCAGTTTAGATTGTAAATCCTTTAGGGCAAGAACTGTCTCTTACTATGCGTATGAACTGGACTCAGTACAATCAAACTCTGATCTCTGATCCAAAACTCTGATCCAGCAGAAGCCTTTTAACATTGTGTTGTGGTTTAACCCCAGCTGGCAACTAAGCCACACAGCCCCGCTCACTCACTCCCCCCTGGTGGGATGGGGAAGAGAATTGGAAGAGTAAAAGTGAGAAAATTCTTGTGTTGAGATAAAGACAGTTTAATAGTTAAAGCAAAAGCCGCACACACAAGCAAAGCAAAACCAGGAATTCATTCACTCCTTCCCATCGGCAGGCAGGTGCTCAGCCATCTCCAGGAAAGCAGGGCTCCATCACGCGTAACGGTGACTTGGGAAGACAAACGCCATCACTCC
>NW_008796220.1:416897-417516 GCF_000699145.1 Aptenodytes forsteri | reverse complement strand
CCTTCCTCCTTCTTCCCCCAGCTTTATATGCTGAGCATGACGTCATCTGGTGTGGAATGTCCCTTTGGTCAGTTGGGGTCAGCTGTCCCGGCTGTGTCCCCTCCCAGCTTCTTGTGCACCCCCAGCCTACTCGCTGGTGGGGTGGGGTGAGAAGCAGAAAAGGCCTTGACTCTGTGTCAGCACTGCTCAGCAGTAATGAAAACATCCCTGTGTTATCAATGCTGTTTCCAGCACAAATCTAAAACACAGCCCCATACAAGCTACTGTGAAGAAAATTAACTCTATCCTAGCCAAACCCAGCACTTTCTCCCCCCCTTCTTCCGTACCATTTACGTCATGCTCAGGTCTTACACTATCCAATACAACCTCATTTAACCACCACCCCCCTTCCCATCCTTTGATATAATACACAGATATCATTCCCCTAGTCTATGGACCACCCCTGTGAAATGTCTGTAAAATGTCCACAAAATATCCACTGAGTTCATTTAGTCCATGACCTCGGGCTCTGTCTGTGATGGTGGTGGCTCAGGACAGGAGAGGTGGTGTATTGCGTGGAGTTATTGGGCACCCAAGCCAGCTCAGGTCGGGTCACTGCTGCACTTGCACTGCTTCTTGT
>NW_008796220.1:411200-414648 GCF_000699145.1 Aptenodytes forsteri | reverse complement strand
GGACCACCCCTGTGAAATGTCTGTAAAATGTCCACAAAATATCCACTGAGTTCATTTAGTCCATGACCTCGGGCTCTGTCTGTGATGGTGGTGGCTCAGGACAGGAGAGGTGGTGTGTTGCGTGGAGTTATTGGGCACCCAAGCCAGCTCAGGTCGGGTCACTGCTGCACTTGCACCGCTTCTTGTAAGGCTTGTCCTCCATTGGTTCAGGTGGTTCCTGCTATAGTAATTCCTATAACATGCAACTCAAATCATGGGTTACAATAATTTAAAGGTATTTCCATTCCAATCTCCACCCCTGGTCCCTTTGGGACCAAAACCAGGACACACTGCTATAATATAAATAACAGTGATACCTGAGAGCCAGGACTCCTGGGTTCTGTGCCCAGTTCTCTCAACGCTGCATTGCAGCCAGGGACAAGTTACTTTACCCCTTGGTAGAATAAAGCATCTCTAAAATAGTGGTCGGAAGGACTGGCTGAATGGCAGAGGAAAACAGGATCTATTTATGAATAACTTCAATGTAGGATTGATGGGGTGCAAGAGTTGAATAACCAGTTGTGAATAACTAATATGAATTAGATTTGGCTTCCTACAGAACTGATCGCTAGTCCTAAGGAGAAAAATTAAAGGCGTTGCTCTTGCCCATAGGGCTGATCCAATACCGGAGCGAAGGCTTTGTGGACAGTGTCTTGGCTGTACTGCATGACTGCGATCCTGCTCCCTCGTGCTTCCCAACCTTCTCTGTTTGCTGCCTTAATAACAAAGCTGTTCAGGGAGATGTATTCTGCCCATGTACCACTCTCTGCTGCCTACAAACCTACCGAGCGAGCTCCCAAACCTCCTTTATATGCTGCTTCTCTTTTCTAAGCACTGAACAGTGACATCTTTGTCAAAGAGCATAGCTGGTGACAGGAGGACTAGCAGCCCTGGAGGTTGCAAGGACAGAGGGTCTCGGTAGTTGTGGCTTGCAGGGATGTGCAGACTCTGCTGTCAATCTCACAGCGAGGGTTTCTTCCAGCCGGTGCATGCAGTGGGCAGCAGGGGCCAGGGAAGGGCAAGATCTCCAGGCGTGAGGCGAATAAACCGGGTGGCTCCCCATGGGCAAAGTGTAGATGGAGAAATGAATAACGTGGGGAGGAGGAGAGCCTGCTTTCTTCTCTGTGGCAGGGTGCAGTTGGTCTGCCTGGCTTGGTGGCCTGTTGTCGTAGAGATTCCCCCTCTGGGCTGAGACCCAGGAGCTCCGTTCAGTTGTCCAAACCGGGCACCCAGCACCATTCAAGGTGCTGGGGGTGTCCCAGTGCACCCCCAGCTGTGGGTCTAGAAGGGCACAGGTCTTTTGCATGCCTTGTATCCTACCTGCCAGCAGTCCGTGGATATCTTTCATACCCTCTGAAATGGTCCCAGATGCCTGGGAGTCTTGCCCCTGGTCTCCAGCTTCTTCAGGGATGCCTTGGAGAAGCCAGCTGGGGGGTTATGTGTGGGATTGTTCTCCATGGGGTCTTTCATTGAAAGGCAAGACTACTCCTCTGGGTGGGGAAGGACATGGAAGCTATGGGACAGGGTCTCTTCTAGACGAGAACTTTTCATGGCATGTGTCATCTTCCCAAGGCTGTGTGTTTGCTCCACAAAGAAAAAGAAGGCCAAGTTAAGAGATGGCTGGAACAAAAAATATCCCAGCCAGCTCTGGGAGCTCCTACTCCAGCTGTCAGATGGGAATGCATTCAATTTTAATGTGAACTTTACTTCCCACAGGAAAATCCTTTCCTACCTGTTAGCATGGTCCCTGGCACTGCCCCAGTCTCCATGTCCCCCAAGTCTTTTCCATGGGGAATTATGTGCATCCAGCACAAATGAGTCCTCAAAATGGCATATCAAAATGATGGCAAGGAGGTGAGAGGCATCTGATAGGAAAGTGATGCCAAGGAGACGGGAGACGTGGTATCAGCCATCAGATCTCAGCTAGTTGTCTGCACCCTTCTGTAGTCAAGGGAAGTAGACAGGAAATCTGTAGGTGTTGTAGACACTTTGGGATGGGATGAATGGCTTTCTGGAAATCTCTCTCTCTTTCTCTCCATTGGTAAAAGATGGAACCGAAAGGATGAGTTTAAATTAGCTTTCCCACTTTTGGACAGCTGAAGTAAGAAAAGAAATCCCATTCAAGGAGACTTGGATCCACTTCTGTGGCTCCAGAAAAGATTTTTAGACAGCTGAACTTGAGCTTCAACAAAAAGCTGCAAACAACTGGAGCAAACTCCTACTGCATCTAGGGCCACCCCAGATGCTTGGGGGTATCGGAGGGGAAACATTTGACACAAAATAGTCCTCACAGCCCAGAGAAAAAGGTTGTGTGAGGAAAGCAAGGGAAAAGGGATTCATTCACAAAGCTACCTTAAAAGGCGTAGGATCGGTGTCCCGCTTTTAGCTGTCACCACAAGAGGCAGGGTGTGCAGGCAAGGGGGGTAGAAGGTGGAGGCTTAATTCCCTCCATAGCCTGGAGATGACTCAAGCCTGCAGCATCCTCTTTCCAACAGGGTGTCCACATGAGACCATGTTCATAACTCAGCCCGCTGGCACCCGGCCACCCTGTGCGGCCACTGTTTCCAGCTGCAAGGAATTGAGCCTCAGTGTTATCCTCTCCGGGCCACCCTTCGAGCCAGCAGACGAGTCTTCCTGACACGCTGCCCTGTCTCAGGAGGTGTTTAAGTGTTAGATATCCTGCACAGCAGCCCCAACACAGGAATCTGAGAGCTTTGTCTCCTCTGTTGGGTCGGGGTGGTTAATGGGTTTGCCTGTGATGTTCGATGGCCAAGGTCAAGCCCTTCCTTCATGTCTAGCAAAGAAGGGATTTGAACCCACAAGAAGGGGTTTGAACCCACAAGAAGGGGTCCGAACCCACCTGGGCACTCTCCTGGGTGGCAGGAGAAGGCACAGGGACTGTTCCTAGTTGGGTGTTGAGGTCTGGGCCAACATGTGGGATGATGCATTGGAGGCAGGGGAGGATGGAAGAAGAAATTATGAACCTTTTGGTGGTCTAGACCTTTCACTGGTGTTGGATGGGCCCTCCTGTGTCTGCCTGCCGAAGCTTACCTGCTTAGGGGACTCAAATACCTGAAGTTTTAGACTAGGATTTGAGGGACTTACATCCTGGGCTGAGATGCTTAGAGTCAGCTGCAACCTTTTAACCAGTCAGAGCTTAGCTTTGGAGGCAAAGGGCAACCTGAGTCAGATTCAGAATTTGTAATGGAGGGGTTATGTCAAATCCCAGCTCCCTAAGGTGGCAGGTGGGACACTGAGCTCTGCAATCTCAGGTTTATGGGTAGGACATCTCTCAGAGCCTGTTCAGACTGGTTGCTGATGGCAGGTCTCTCCAACATCATCTCTGCGAATGTAGGTGACATATTCTTTGCCTGTCGGAAAAGGACCTGGGGGTGCTGGTCGCCAGCCG
>NW_008796220.1:394495-410405 GCF_000699145.1 Aptenodytes forsteri | reverse complement strand
GATCTTAGAGGTCTTTTCCAACCTTAATGATTCTATGATTCTATGATATGCTATGGCTCATGACATTTGAGGTCCTAACTCCTGTGAAGGGCAAGGCAGGACTTGTAGGAGCAGGAGAGCTAACAGTGTCAGGCTGCATCTGGGGACTGTGCCTGCAAAAGGGCTCTTTTGAACATGTGCACAGGTAGCTGGTATGTCCCTTAGCTGCAGAGCAATTCCCCTAAGCCACGGCCGAAGGCAGCTGGGCAGCCAGTAGCAGGGAGGACAGATCACTTGCATGTGGGGCAATGGGAAGAGCAGGGTCTCAAAAGCAGGAGATTGGCTGTGGCACTTCACATAAGCTACGGAGACCTGGCTGGGGAGAAGCAGACAGTGGGAGGGGGTTACCTAGGGAGAAGCCAAGGGAGGCAAGCAGAAAGGACATTTTGGGCTAGCAGTGAGACTCCTTGTAGCCAAAAGAGGACATCCTTTTGCTTCTCAGCTGACCCCAGTGTACACCGAGGTTTTTTTGCTTCAACCCATAACTGCAAAACCCCCAGCTGACTTCCTTCAGCTCCTCAATGACCACGACATCTGCTCTGCTCCTGTTTAAGAGCAGATCCCTGGAGTGCAGGAATCTCTCCCAGGCCCATCCCAACAGGCAGGTGCACCACCTTTCCCAGCCAATTCTGCAGCATCTGACACAAAGCCTGAGCTTACCCAACCACTCTGGCCACACACCTTTCTTCTTGGGAGGAAAACTTTCATCTTCTCCATTGCCTGGGATCCTTGCCTCGCTGCACGAGGTTAATCCTCCCTCCAGGAGGCAATGCTCTGCAAGATCAGAGAAGGCAGGAGAAAACAGAAGAGCCAAGGCCAGGGCTTTGGAGACCGTGTGCAATGCCAGCAGGGAGAGGTTGCATGTTTGCACTTCGGAGAGGCATTTGGGCAGTAAATGACAGAGGTGCTGAATTATTCCACAGGAGAGGGAGGGGGTGTGAGTGCAGGAGGGGAAAATCCATTCATTCATTACAGAAATCAATAGCCCCCACGTGTCATTTAAGCTGGCCTTCCCCTGGAGAAGTGGAAGATGGAAGAGACCTCTACTACTTTGCTGATGAGAGCAGAAACTCTGCCCGGGCTCAGCCAGAGGAAGGTGCCTACAGAGATTATTCAGTGGTGACTCCTGAGTCACGTCTAGATCAATGCGTTCAGCAATTTATTGGTGCTTCTGGGATATATCTTGTCTAAGCATTTACAATAGTCAATGTTAATGCAAACATCCTCCACGCAGTGCAGGGCAGCTGCGTTGGCTGTATCAGGCATGCAAGAAGCATTCGATTGGGCTGGGGAAGTATTTTGAGTAGCAGGAGGTCGAAAGGACGTGCGTGAAAACGAAGGGTTTTATATTCTTTTGTATGAGGCACGCACCTTGCACTTCCAAAAGGAGAAAAGGAGCCCATCCAGCAGGGACAGGGAGACAAGGACCTCCTGAATTAGAAACCACCAACCTCCACAACGATTTCCCCCACTAGCTCGGGGACAGTCGCTTAACCTCTCTGCCTCCATTTCTGCACCTGACTGTGCATGACCATCAGTCCCTTGGGCTGGGCTGCAGGATCCCGTACCTCGCAGCCCAGATGCTGTTCACTGGTAGAAAGCTCCCGTGAGCGCATTTGCATCACTTGGATAAACTGTCCACCGGCACGAGAAGACTCAGCTGTACCTGGAGGGTGGTGGAGCGAGGACATGGTCAGGTGGCTTCACTTTTATTAAGCTCCAAGCGGAAAGCTCCTTTTAAATAAGTAGGAGAAGAGGAAAAGAAGAAAAATTACTGTAATACTGGGTAATACTGTACCTGGGCTGTTTCTTCTCCTGACCATGACCACTAGAAAGCAGTCCTCTCTGTCCTGTTATTTAGAGTTAGTCTTAATTAGGAATTACCTATTAAATTAAACAGCTGCAAGTGCAGCCACCCGTAGGCCCCTGCATAGTTTGACTTGCTTTGTTGTATTATATCCTTACTGGGAGCCCCCGAGCCCCCAGCAGCTGGAAGAAATACTGCAAATAGGTAAAGCTGCCGGCAGGCTGGTGGTTAATCACGGGCCTGGGAGGAGACTTGTAAAATAACTGCAAGTAAAGCAGGGAAGGATGCTCATGTGAACTTCCTAAGCGTGCTGAGGGGGAAAGGGGTGTTTCTGCAGGGATCAGCACAAATACGCTGAGGTAAGGGCTCCTATACCTTCCAGAAGCGCTGTGTCTCCTCTCCTGATGGCTTACTACATCCTTGTGGCCTTTGAAAAGCCACTGTGAGGGGGTGGTTAGGCTCGTTTGATTCCCTCGTACCTGATGCCTCAAAAGCCCCAGGAGACTGTGATGCCCAAACGCGGTGCAGCGTGTGCGTGTTTGCAAGACTGCTGTTGTACTTATAGCCCCCTTAAAGAACAGACTACGCACACACTTCAGAACCCGCCAGTACATTTCCTCTGGCCAGGAATAGCTGATGAGTAATACAAAGCGGCAGAGGTAATAAATATTAAAGAGCTGGAAAATGTTAAAGTGCACGGGCAGCGGAGCTGACATGCACTGTGGGTGTGAAGTGCAGAGATCGTCTGCGTCCACCTCGCGCAGGCATTGCTTTTCATCCTTCCGTGAAGGAAGCAGCGTAGAAATAAACATTGCAATTATTTTCTGTTAATAGTGTGTTGAAAGGCATCGTGCATTTCAGCGAGCTTGTGATCTCATGCCCTATCCCTGGCCCCATCCCTGGCCCCATCCCCTTTATGGGCCCTTTATGGGTCCAAGCGATGGTTTTCCTGGCGTGATGTGTCTGGACAAGTGGAGACACAGCCAGTGGGAGGAAGGAGATGCAATGCCAAGCAGCTGAGGAGCCTGTGTGGTGATGAGGTCATCTTTCCCAGGAGATTGCGTGGCTAGAAGATTGCAGACTAGGATTAAGCACGTCATGGTGGGTGCATTGAAAGCGATACGTGGCAATTCATGAATGGCATTGTGACAGGTCGTTGGAGTTGAGGCATCAACTCTTGGGTCCTGCAAACGCTCTGAATTCCTTCCTGCCCCTCTCAGCCCCTAGTGTGGCTGTTTCCACATGGTGACGGGAGTCAGACGCCATTTCTGTGCAGGAGTTTCCTTCCAGTCCCCAACTGATACCAAAGATCCCTGCTCCTCCCACCAGATATAATGATATAAGGGCCATGGGGCAAAGACACCCCCCAGTTCTTCCTCCACCTGGCTAGAGCCAAAATGGCCATGAATACCTTCCTACCCCCTTTTCTAGTCCCCATCAGTGTCCATATCAAGGTGCAGCTGGATGGGGCCAACTGCGGCGAGATGACAAGGGTTAAACTCTTTCCTGGCAGGCTGGGAGGACGCTGTGTGATTTCTCAGAGCCATGCGCACCCAGAGAGGAAGGCAGGCCCTTGCTAATGTATGCGCAGCTTCTGCGAAACTAAAAATAGCTGGGATCTGAGGCCATTCTTCCAGGATTTCACAGGCGCTCACCCAATTTTTAGCTCCTTCTTCTCAAATGGATGGTAAAACGAAAGCGACAGTCTCAACCCTCGTGCAAAGCCGCCACGTCGGGAGCCTTGCTCCAGGGATGCCTTTGACCCCTGCGGCACAGACGAGCCGGGGACATGCTGCTGAACGTATAGTCCCAGGTCTGTGACGGTCCCTTGCAAGGCTGGGGTGAACCCCAGCGTTCCTGATCGCTGCCGAGCAGCGCCCGGAGGATTTGCTGGCCCTGGGGAGCCCTGGTGCTTTGCTCTGCAGCGGTGTGTGCCAGGAAGGGGATGCAAGCGGCGGGGAGAGCACATTGCAGCCGGCAGCAAGCCTACAGGTCTGACCCTGGCAGCTCTGCAGCAGGCAGGGGCTTTTTTTCAGCATCACCAGGTCCTCGAGAATCAGCCCCCCTTTTCCTAAGCGGAGTCCTCTCCCCCTAAACTGCTCCTGGCTGGTGTTTTTCTGGCATGCTGTTAAAAAATCCTGGAACGTCCGCCTCCTCAGCTCTACAAAGCCACCGTCCATGGGGGTTAGGAGAGACTTCACTGTACGGAAAAGTCTTGTCTAGTGATTTCAGGTCCTGCTTCAGCATCAGTGACCTTGATGGCCAGGGAGAGAGTAAATACTGTAAATTCAGTGAATACTATCCTAGAATCCATATCAGTTCCCTGATCTGCCCGTGGGAGACGTGACCCCCCCCTTCCCCAGCAGCCAGAGCCTGGTGATAGGAAATGTTTCCCTCTGAGTGAAGGGACCAGCTCCCAGTCATGTTCCTCTGGCTCTGGGGTCCACATCAGTTTTTGAGGGTTTAGACCCCAGGCAACCTGCTGTCTCTGTTCAGATCTTTGGACCTGCTACTCCAAATTGGTTTGTTAAATCACTCAGGAAGTGGAAAACCTTTAGAAGAGAAAACCACCACAGTATGTCTCCATCTCCAGGGGACTCACTGCTAGTTAAAGCCATTGCTTTCCCCTCTGCCCCTCTGCACCGTCCACCAAGGGATCTTGGAGACTTGCAGAGAGCTGTGAGGAGTTGAAGATGTGTTCCTGTCTTTGACTGGCCTCCCAGAGCAATGCAAACTTCTCCTCTCCTGAGATATCCTGTGGCGCTGGTGAGTCCACGTGACGCCAAATCACCTCCCAAGACCATCCGGGTTAAATACCGCAATGTGGCCCATCCTATAGAAAGGGCAGAGTGACTATTCCCATGTGTCCCTGTAGCATCATGCCCTTGAATACTCACATTTTAGGAGCCCTCAAGCACCTCTCTGGATTTGCCCTGAAACTTCCCTTGCTTGGAGCCAAGACAAGTCAATCGAAGGACCTCCGCTTACTCTCAAGGCCTTCAGCTGCATCTGTTCCTGTGAGGCTCACTGGACTGGGACCAGTTTTATTTCCAAAAGGAGAGCCCTGACATTAAACCCTATTAGCTCAAACACATTTGAAGCAAAAATTCAGTCTGAGTTCAACTTCTTTCTTTCTGTGTAAAGCTATTTAACAGCTTTGATTTAAAACAGAAGGCTTTGCTGGAGGCAATAGCACTAGGTGTCGGAGTATACTTTAAATAAATAAGTATGTGTAAAATAGGAAAGGGACTGGGGCTTAAGTATTCATAACTAATTTGGGGGGGGGAATCTGTGATAAACGAGGGCATTTGGCTCAGTGCTAGGATGCGAGACCATCCCACGTGTGATAGATGCTGTGACATGTCTCTGCAGCACCCATCACTTTGATACCCACTCCGGCAGCCCCTGCTCCCCTGCCTGCTCCTTTACCCAGCATGGAGATGCTTCCCACATTAAAATAAAAAAAGGGCATTCATACCCTGGTGCTGAAGAGCTCTTTGGGTTTTTCTCTGGTTTAGGACTCTACACCTCACAAAATAATTGACAAGTAAAAACATAAACATGATTTCTGTGAGCCTGGGTCGAAACTGTAGTAGCTCCCGCTACAAAGCTATTCTCTGATGCTGTATTGATTTACCGAGCAAAGATCTGGAAATAGGGATTCTGCAGCCTGGATATCCAGGGAACCCCGCAGCCCATGGGGACGCAGGCAACGAGAGGCTGGCTGGGCAGAGCTGCTTGCAAAATTGGGGTCGTAACAAATATGCCAATGACACATTCATGACTATTTTTGCAAATAAAAAAGTGCTGGCCAGGCTCTGGCTAAGCATGGATATTTTAGTAACAGCCCAGATTTGGGAAAGTTTGAAAATTAGTGCCAGAAAGTGGGGCTGTTTAGGGCTAGCGCTTTCTTATGATTTGCTTCTCTTCTTCTGGTTGTGATCTTTCAGTCTGTGAGTCAGAGAAAAATACTCTGCAGCTAGGAAAGGAGAATAGTCACCAAGATGAGTCCCAGAAATGCCCCCCAGATTGAGCAACACGGGTACGGACAGCTGACGCGTTTTTGGCCTCTGGAGCTTTAGTCGCAGTGATGCCCTTGCCCCAGTTTTCTGCCCCATGCATCTGCTGCAGGTTATGACCCCAGTATCGGTCAGCAGGATGAAATGCACACCTGCAGCTCTGCCATGTGGTCTGGCAGTCCCAAATATCTGCTTAAACCATCAGTAAAAAGGGAATTGAACAAAAACCACGACCCATGCCCCTGAGGAGGCAATATAGGTATATTTCCCATTCGGCAGGCATTGCAACCAAAGCAATAATTTTAGAGGAGCTGGGAACATTACTCTGAAATTAGCAATCGCAGCTCCCTGTTTTGTGTATCAGAGCCCCCAAATTATCAGCCACAAGTTAAATCAGCCTGCAAACATCAAAGCTGCGGGAATCAGATCCTCAAAATCCTACAGCATCATGATTTTATTGTCTCTCTCCAACTATTTGATGGAATTTACTCCTCTCAAAGAGGGGTTGATTTATAGACTCTCTTTAAATAGTGAAAATGATCTCAGGCTGAAAATTTTTTCTGCAATGATTGTGGCTAAGTGCTGGCACAGGTTGCCCAGAGAGGTTGTGGAGTCTCCATCCTTGGAGATTTTCAAAACTCAGCTGCACAAGGCCATGACCAACCTTCTCTAACTTCAAAGTTCTCCCCACTTGGAGCGGAGGCTTGGTCCAGAGACCTCTAGAGGTCCTTTCCAACCTAAATTATTCTGTCACTCTATGATACGATCCTCCCCAACGTACATTTTATAGATCAGATGCCTCTTTTGTGGTTGGTGTATAGTAAAGCCATCTGTGCTTTAAAACAGCTTTAATCTGGCTTAGAATATGAAATTATTATGGTTTCTCCTGTGCAACAGAAGACTGGCACTATCATTCTTTCTAGTAGATATTTCAGTTGGAAATAGTATTTTGCAAAAAGCAAGACTTTAATATAAATGGACGTTCAAGTATCGTCCCCTCTCAAATACGTGTAGTTAAAGAATAGGGTTTTGAATTCACATAAAGACCAGTATTTTCCCTGAAGCGGTGGCTATCATGCCTATGAATTAGGGGTGTTCAGAAAGTTTGACTTGACTTGACCCTTTGGCTTTAAAGAGAACAAATCTTGGCTAAAGCTTTTGAGAATCTCACTCACAGAGAAGTTTTGAAGCAGAGATAAGGAAATAATGAGCCAACAGGAACGTCTGGGTGCTAGAAATCATGAAAAGAGATTGATGCTGTAAACTGCGCTACAGTTTAACTCAAAAATGTTAATATAGGCCAAGTAATCCAATTTTCTCACCTTGATGAAATCACTGTTGTGTAATCTTGTGAGTGACTCCTAAGCCTGATGCTGGATCACAGTGATGTGATAAGTGAGGAGGTGGATAAAGTCTCATATTGGTGTTCCAGGTTCGGCACTGAGACAACGATAAACTCTGTGTCCAAAGAAAGACAGTGTCCTCTGTGACCTACTAGTCTACACAACTCATGGATGATGTCATGCCACGCATTTAAGCTTTTTAAGTGTCTCTAAGGCATGGAATAAGCTTGTTTTGTGGTCAGTGACATTCTCCTCCAATAAGCAAGACAAAGCATGGAATGGAGATTATTAATTGTTTAATAGGAGCTGATAGAAGCAATTAACTAAATAAGGGGTAGTTGCACACTGAACCATGTTTACCAGGCAGAAGAGGGCAGAAACTGCAAGGTGGAGGACTGAAACACTTGATGAACACACTTCTTGTTGCATTTTATTCGTTCTTAGGTATAAACCATATGAAGAAATGCCAAAAGTGGCAAGATTTCAGAAGGGTCTGAGAATCCCAGTTCTGAAAATCAGGGCCCTGATGAAGGCCATCAAAATGATGAGAGATTTAGTCATATGTGGCTGGGATGACCTGTGAGGATGCTGGATTAAAGGAAGGGTTTGTGCACTGCTTGCTTAGTCCTATGGGAAGAATTAAGGTGCCCTTTCTTGCTTTTGAGATGGCAAGTGATCTTTCCCAGTTTAGCAATGGTCCCCAGCATAGTTTTGGCCCAACACAACTAGCAGTGGTGTAAATAAGTCCTGCACACCCTTCGAGGATTAGCCCAGGCCGGGAACCATTCCCCAGAGGCGGTTTGGATGCAGCCTCTTGTTCTGGAGGAGTTTGATGCCGTGGAAGGAGCCAGACGAAGCTGTGGTATATCAGCACCTGGATGGGGCTCCGTAGTTACTACTTTGATACTCGAACTAGGAACAATAATTATCCATCTGTGAATCCTTACCGCTAACTTGCAACGTTATGACAAAGAAAAAAAATCGCTAACAAATGTTGATATTGAGCACGTTAATTGCGATGGCAACTGTAAGTTTGATTTTGATTTTTTTAATAGACAGCATTTTACTTTCATGCTCCCCTGTTGCTTGAGCGCTGCATCTTATATTTCTTTTATATCTGTTAGAATGAAAATAATTCATTAAAATTAAAAAAGCGGGCCAAAGCCGCAGCTGGTGTAAATTGCTAGGGCCCTGTGGATGCCAGCTTGCTCCAGCTGAGATCTGGCCTTACATAACCTCATTTTAAGGGTACGTTCAGGCAGCCTCCGCTGCAAGCCTTCCAGCTGAGCAGTTACACATGTCCTCATTTCCTCCCTTCCAAGGAGTGGGCTTTTAATCTGTAAACACCCTCTGGTGCATAGGGATAATGGCCCCTTGCAAGAGTTAGCAGGAGTGCCTGCAGAGGAGACAGCAGGAGGGTAAGCCGTCAGCCAAATAACTCGCCCCATCCCACCCCTCTTCTTTCAGGAGTGAGCACCTGGGAGAAGGCTGGTGCCACGGGATGGTGAGGGAAATGGTGTCCATCCGTACGGTGTGCATTGCTACCATGACACCTAGGATATAACCATACTGCCATGGCAAAGTAGGGTTGTCAAGAGAGAAGTGGAAGAGGTTATTGAGATGCCGGGAAGGGTGTTGTACCTGTTGCCCTCCTGGGCTTGATAAATCCTACTCATCCAAAGGGGCATGTAAGGTGCTGCAGGTGTAAGTTGCAACCTACTCAGCAGAGTTAATTTTCTGAGCTCCTCCTTTCCCTAGAGGTCTGCTTCTGACTTTTCAAGCATGCTCTCCCATTTTTCAAGCCAGCGTTTGCTTCTCTGAAAGCAGTAGTAGGCTTGGCTGTGCTTGGTCAAGAAGCGTTTCCCAACCTGGAGTTGCTGGGAGTGGACTGAGTACCTCAAATCCTATTCCTTTCCGTCTTTCCATATACCTATGCCAGCAAACTAGGCAATTTCAAGGCCTGCTCTTGGGCACTGTAACTTCATCATGCTGCTACGTTGTCAATATAATCACTAGATTGGTCAAGGCTTACTAGCACTCTGCCAAGTAATCATAACCTGGGCAGGGTTCAGGACTCCATAGGGGTCAGGGATCATTCCCAATACTGAGTACGAAGGCAGCTACCTGGTTTTGGGGGATGAGAGAGTTAATTTCTGTGGTCAGTCTGGGCCTATTGGCCTCAGGAAAAGTGATCAGGCCCCTGTCCTTTGTTGACTATTGTAGGTATAGTCTGAGATTCCTGACCTTGGTCAGCTTGTGGTTGTGTGGGACAGGCCATCAGGACTCTTCCTTCCTCAAAACATAGCCTAGGGCCTGTGCTGTCGTGCCTTTCCATGCTCCTGCAACCCTCTTACACATCAGCATCCTCTTTGTTTCAAGCCAGCCTGTTGCCTGAGGCATCCTCCTACACTTTCTGCTGGTGATACTCAGAGCCTCCTCTGTAAATCAAACAGTGCCAAGGCACAGGCAGGTTCCTGTAATAGTTCACCCTGTTAAACTGTCAGCACCGTCTCTGGCAATTTTGGCCAAGGCCAACTAGCATTGATGTAGCCACGTGGAGTCAAGTCATGACAGCTGGCCAAGGACAAAGGCTGGTTTTTGGTCTGCTTTGTTTAACGATATGGACAGAACCTCTGACTCCATAATCCTATCTCTGGACATTTCTGCTACAGTCCTTGCTGAGACCGCTGAGCAGCCTTTGACATCCACACGAAGCATCTTTGTCCATAGCACTTAGGGTGGGGTTTTTTTTAATAGTAGGAGCATCTCCTTTTCTCCTTCCTGGTGGCATCCTGGGGCTCTCTCCAAAGACCACGTTTCTGGAGCCGATGGCTTTGGCTCCTTAAAAACGTGCTTTGGCGCAGGGACAGCAGTGACTATGCCCCGCGCAGTTTGTGTGCTACTGCGACATACGTAGTAAATAAGCGTGAGGGTAATTATACCAACAGGAATTCTGGGAACCCTGCCAGAACGGAGGGGACAGCCAATCCTTTGTGCATTTAAAGAAAATCGCCCCGAATCCCCCTCCCTACCCCAAATTAGTTCTATCTCTTGAAGCCATGATGGGACTTAGAACTAAAAATACATATATACACACAAATACACACACTTGTATATAAAAATAGCCAGCATTCAAAAAATAAAAAGGCCAAAGTTAGGCTCCTGTATCCAAAATTAAGCTCTTAAATAAATAAATTAGCCTGATTTTCAGAAGCACAGAGCAGTGAATGGCTTTCACTGACATAAGAGGAAGCATCGTGTTGCTAAAGATTGAAGATCAGGCCTGAATATGGATTTGAAAGTCTAATTATAGAATCCTGTTTGCTACCAGCTTGACCGAGAACAACAAATTTCAGGTGAAATGACATCGATTTTTTTTTTTCCTCAGAGTTTGTCTACACTTAAGCAGTGTTAGTAAAGGTAGGAGAAAGCCCTCAAACAAGTAAATAGAATACCACAAAGAAGAAACAGATATACTGGAATAAAACTGCTTACACTGGCGTTGTACATTTGTGTTTGGAAAAAGGGTTAAGCATTACCAATGTTACAGCCGGGTGAAATTTTATATTGATTAATTAGACAGGTATTTATTAGTTGTTGAAAGCCTACCAGGTAGAAAGACTGCTTTTCGCAGTTACTCTCGCACTTTCTTTGCTGAAAACTCACAATCGACTGGCATCAAGGAGGAAAGGGCTTTTACTCCCCCCTTTCCTCTCTTTGTCGGACTTGGGTCTGAAGGATGCTAAAGAGAGGGCACCATATTTTCACATGGACTGAAAAGAGAGTGCAAAGGGACTCTCATTTCTGAGTTCATTTCCCTTCAGCTGCAAATGGTCCTTGCAGCTGTTTTGCTCCTGCGCTGTTCATTTGGGAGGCCGTGACCTTTTGCTGGCCAAAATTATGCCAAGAGATTCCCGAGGTCACAGTCCCATGTGGCAGTTGGATAGGGACAGATCCTTCTGGGTCTTCCAGTACAGATCAGATTGGGCAGGTCTGGGCTTTATGGTGTCAAGTTCAGCTGCAAATGGTCCTTGCAGCTGTTTTGCTCCTGCGCTGTTCATTTGGGAGGCCGTGACCTTTTGCTGGCCAAAATTATGCCAAGAGATTCCCGAGGTCACAGTCCCATGTGGCAGTTGGACAGGGACAGATTTGTCCTTCTGGGTCTTCCAGTACCGATCAGATTGGGCAGGTCTGGGCTTTACGGTGTCAAGGAAGTATGTGGACCCTGGGTGGAGGACCATCAGCAGGCAGAGTGATACTCCACTCATGGGTTTGTGTTGTGGTGTTTAGATGCTGGGGACAGCACTAAAAGAACTGGGTTCTTCTGCCAGAAGACTTTGGGAGAGCCCTTTTGATGCTCCATGACTCAGTTTTCCCATCTATGGAAGGGGCACAATACAGTTGACCTTTGCAAAAGGCTGTGGGCTCAACAGCCAAGAGAATTTGGTGTTACTGTCATTGCCGTTGTTCTGGCCATTGATGGAGACAGGATGGGAGACAGCATAAATACATTTATCCAATGCATTTTTACGTCCTTTTATGCATGCTGCCTCCATGAATAGGTGGCATGTCCTCCCACTGTGGCCAGTGAGAAACATTCATGCTTAAACTGTGTGGATGGTGGTGAATCCATAGAGATCAAGGAGAAATCATTGCAGGACATGGTGTCCCTTCTGTTAGTTTCTTAATCTTTTCGAGTGACTCAATGCCATTGTTATAGCTTGGTTCTGCCAACCTGGAGCGCTCAGAAAAATAAAGACAGTCTTAAGAATAAACAGAAACTGGAGACAGCTGGTGGGGACAACAATGTGGAAGAGTAGAGGTCTAGCAAATGTGAGCTGTGAGAAAGGACTGAAAGAAATTGTTTTTTTTTAGTCTGGAGAAAGGAAGACTGAGGGTTTACATGGTAACTAGGTGCAAACAGGTAAAAGACTGCTGCAGGGTGAAAATGAATAAATTCTTCTCCTTGTCCATGGCTGGGATCATGAGAAATGGTAAAAGACTGCTGCAGGGTGAAAATGAATAAATTCTCCTTGGCCATAGCTGGGATGATGAGAAATTAGTGGCTTAAACTTCAGAAGAGTAGTTTAGTTTTCATGTACTAGCAGGAATGGGAGCTTCTGGGAAGGGAAGGCGATGCAAGACTACAGGACAGATTTGGTAAATATCTCTCTGGCAGAGGTGACGCTGTCTTTGCCCAAAGGCACTTGGGCAGCACCTTATGGGCACCACCACCTTGGTTTTCGGCAGCCCTGTGTCGCTGATATTATAAAAACCAGTTGCACGCTCCTTTTCTCTGCTTTGTACTTGAGCCATTACAACTCACTGTCCCCAACTTTGCCTTTCCAGCTAAACTACATTTATTTAATTGCTTGCATGCGTGAAGGGAAGGCAGGATTCCTGTGTCATCCTGCAGCTTCTGGGGCTGGGGTCTTTCAGGGAAATGCCGAGTACATGCAGTGGCCTTGGGCATATTGGGGAGTGGGAGGAGGACTGGTGTCCACAGGAGAGCAGGTGGTCCACAGGCATTTCCACCCCATTCAGGCTCTGCTGGGAATGTCACACCAGTGTCACCAGTGTCGTATGTGACTGGCGTAGCATTTTCTCTAGTGTCGAGCCCCATCTGGTGGCTTTCCTGCGACATTTTTTGTGTCCTTGTGTCTTCTTTCGGGATTTTTCGTCTCCTGTGCTTCCGAACTGCAAACGGGAAGGAAGGACAGGGTGCTTGAGAAAGGGCAGGGCTTGCAGAGCTACCTTTGCTTCTCTCCCAGCTCCCTGTCCCTGAGTGTAATTTGGAGATACAGAGGCTGTCGAGGCTTATGTCCTTTCTTCCTGCTCTTCCTTGCTGTGCAATCTCACCCCGAGTGGCAAGGAATGATCTAATCGTTTTGGCGAAACCCCAGTTTGTGCTGTGAGCCCCTCCCGGAGCCTTCAGAAGGCATTTCATCCCACCGTCATGCTGGCATCTGAGGTGGGACAGATGAACGGTCCCAGGAGGGGACATTTCTATCCATTGACTAGCTCAGATGACCAACTTTAGGGTCGGCATTAGGTGAAATGATTCCCATCCCAAATTTCAGAGCACAAGGTTACAGCCACCGCTCAGGATGAGAAGGAAAAAGACCCAATATTAGATCATTAATATCAGTAAGCATTAGAAAGGACTCTGTTAGGAGACGCTTCCTTTCTTAAATGGCATGAGTCCTGTGACATCTGGGCACCTTGTGCTACCCTGACTGGATCACCTCCATTTACAAAGGTTGGCCAAAGGTTCCCTGAAGGGAAGTTGTGTCCCCACGGTGAGGTTTGCAGTTCTCCTTGCACACCTGATATGGAAACAGAGGCAACAGAGCGGTACCTGTCCATGCATGAGACACCTCCTTCTAGTCCAACATTGCCCAAAGTCTCAATAGTTGACCAGTGGCAAGCTGTGGCCTTCTGCATTTGTGGGTCACACATGTGCTGAAGGTGAAGGTGGCATCTCATTGTTCCACCTGTGATGAAATAGGGTCAAATCTCTGGGGTCCGTGGGGGAAGCTCCTTACTACAGTGCTGAAGGGGCTTAGATGATCTGTCAAGCCACTGCCAAGTGTCATGACCAGCATTTGTCAAGTAGCTTCTCCTCTCCTCATCATGAAAACAAAGTGAGGGAGTTGTTTTCTTGTGCAAATGTTTCATGACCATTTCCTAGCCCCACACTTCACATTTGGGTGGTGCAAGTCGAAGGTTTCCTACTCTTGCAATACAAAAGTGGTCTTCAGATCTTGCAGGAGATGATAGTTTTAGAGCTGTGTAGACACCTGTGTCTACCCCAGATTCTCTTTCTCCCAGACAACCTCCCTTTCCCCAAACAACTGGCCCACAGCCCCATCCTCCTCAGGTTTTGATGCATGCCAAAGTCTCACACTCAGCTTTTCCTCCTGTTTCCTGCAGGTATATCCGAACTATGTACCTAGGGATCCAGAGCCAGAGGCGGAAGGAACACCAGCGGCGTTTCTACTGGGCTATGATGTACGAATATGCAGACGTAAATATGTTGCGCCTCCTGGAAACTTTCCTCGAGAGCGCCCCTCAACTGGTGCTACAGCTCTGCATAATGATCCAAAAGAACCGTGCAGAAACATTACCATGTAAGTGGCCCCCTCGTCCCCCCCCTTCCCATCCTCCCGGCCTCCCCCTCTGATCCCATGCTCAGCTGCCGATGGATGTTTTGCTAACCGTCCGCCCTACGCAACCTGGCGTGTGAGGGGCTGCCACTTGGGACAAATCTCATTCCAGCTCCGCGCTGTGTTCGCTGGGTAAAATTTCTGCTCATTCCGCTGAGAAACAAAACAGGATCAGTCAAAAGACGAGATGCAGCTCTTCCACACCCAGTCCAGTCTAAAGAAATGATGGTGTTGTCAGGAGGAGGCAGGCAGTCTCTGCTGCTATGGCAAGTGTCGCCATTCGTTTGCCACCTGGCACTTGGCAAACACAATCATTCCCTGCCTCAGTTTCCCTCCTTACATAAGTAGGATGATAAAACTCGCCAGATTTGAATTTGTGTTGCGAGGACAAACAGTTCAATGCCTGTGCAATGCTCTGATGGTGTGAAGTGTAGTATAAGGGGTTTTTTTAATAGCTAAATGCTGTAGGACCTTTTCTGAAGAGTGCCCAAGAATTAAGGTTTAGTCATTGGTACCATCGTTCTCAGCAAGTCGAAGAAAAGAGAGGGGGGAAGGCAGTGGAGGGGGTTGTGTAGAGACAGAGATGTTGTAGTGCAGTTATCATTGCAAAGGTAGATAGATGAGCAGAGGCTTGGAAGCAACCACAGAGAAGAGTTTGCCAATTCTGATGTCCTTTGCTGCAGTGATGTCCTGGAGCATGGAGCTTCTACCCCAGTCAAGAGGCATATGCCCCTGTCCCAGCCCTGGGGCGAGCAGCTCTACCAGCCCACGCCCATGGGAATGCTGGCTGCCTAAGAGTCACCAGCTCAAGGGAGAACTGTCCTTTCCAAGGACCAACAGTGGTACCAGCTGATGAGCTGCTGGGTTATTCAGCTCCTGCTCAATCCACACACCAGGGATGACACTCAGATTATGCTTCCCAAAGACAGCCTGTTTGTGGCATGCCATTTCTGGCAGACCTGAGGAGTTTCTTGGAGCTGGGGTTGGAACTTGGCAGTTCTTCAGGGTTAAATTTTGCTAGTTGGACCAAGGTCACCACTATCTAGAGCATCAGTAAGTTGGACTGCTCTCCCCTTCCTCCATGCTTTAAGCATGTCCATCATAGTTGTTTAGAGAGGCCTCCCTTCTCCTATTTATGCAGTCTTTTTCTGAAACCTCTCATCACGAGCTCTCCAGGCCTCCAAAGTGCTGACATGATGAACATGCCTTTCTACAACTCCTGCTAGAACTGCTCACATTTGCCAGCACCCTTTTCCTGCTGCTTCCAACATTATTAACTCTACTAAAAATGTATAAATCATAACCTAAGAGGCTTGCCAGGGTGTTATGCAGATTGTTGGACTCGCTACAGAAAGCACTGGGTGAAGTTTGCTGGCCTCTGTTGTGCTGGAAGTCAGACACCACGGCCGAATAATCCCTTTAGGCTTTCAAATCTGCGTCTCTTTCAGTTTGCCACTTCCAGGCATGGCTGCCTAATCCACCGAACAAGCTGCATCATTTTCCAACCCCCCCCCCCCCTCCCCCCCCTCTTTATTT
>NW_008796220.1:389512-394457 GCF_000699145.1 Aptenodytes forsteri | reverse complement strand
TTGCCACACGAAAGGAGCGAGGGCTGCCAGGTGTGGCTGGGCGCCGCCCTCCCCCTCCATCCCCCCCCCCCCCCCCCCCTTTTCTTCAGCTATGCAGTTCCTCCGTTCCTCCACCACACCAAGCAAGCTGCGCTCTCTTCCAAGGCAATGCACGTCCCCGCCTGCCTCCCGGAGCCCTGGAGGGCTCTTAGCCTGCCACGCTCCAGCAGCCAAGCTCTCAGGGTCCCCAGTGCACCTTTTCCCTCCCTCCCCCCCTCCCTGTGCCAGAGATGCGGTCGCACATCTCGGGGCTGCGTGCTGAGCGGCGGGCGCTGCTGATGGATACGAGCAGCAGAGCTTGCTCAGTGCTCCTGACTCAGGTGCAAGGCTTCCTAGAGCTCCTCCATGCCCGTTCAGTGCTTCTGTCTTCCTCCTCCTCCCGGCCAGTACATAATTATGTAAAAGGAAATTAAACGCAGAGAGGAGCCGTTATGAAAGGGAGCATCAAAGATTTCCCTTAAAGCAGGCAGAAACCAAAGGAAGATAGATATTGTTAGGAAGACAGTGTGTTTAAAAATCAAATCAAGTCTCTCCTGGCTCATCGTGTCTGTGTGAGCGTGGCTCGTTACACGGTACAGGAAGAGGCCAGTTCTGCCTCTGAACAGCGACAGTATCAGCTGCGTCACTCAGGGATGCATG
Organism: Aptenodytes forsteri; assembly: GCF_000699145.1. Classification (NCBI taxonomy): domain Eukaryota; kingdom Metazoa; phylum Chordata; class Aves; order Sphenisciformes; family Spheniscidae; genus Aptenodytes; species Aptenodytes forsteri. The sequence goes on along the minus strand of NW_008796220.1, from coordinate 393,779 downwards.
CTGGCAAAACAGCCCACAGCAGGGCTTATAAACCCAAGTACAGCCCGTGCTAGTATGTCCAGACTCCGGCTATTTCCATATGGTTCACACAGTCTCTTATGGATTCATTTAGTGCTACAACAAGGTCAATTTACCATTTTATATGGCATACATCCCTCCTCCAAGCCTCAGTCCTCCCTGCTCTTAAGACTGCAACGCCAAGCCCAGTGCAGGAAGCCAAGCCAGGCTCCAGTCTTCTCCAAATGGGTCAGCTAATGTCCCCTTCTCCTATTTAAGGAGCTGTAGAAGGGCTATCCGGAAATTTTGCTTTTTTCTTCTAGTTCCCATATTAGGGTAGCTGTTGAGGTAAGAAGAATGAATACACTGGAGGTCTTTACTCAGACCCAGAGCGTCTCCTCCAGAGATGTTTAGGAGCATGGTGACAGAAAGGGCTGATCTTGCCTATTGTGGTTGCAGTGAGTAGGGGAGCACTGCGAGGACTAGTAGAAGGGGATGCGATCAGGCTAACATTTAATTTCCTGGTTTCTCTATCTATTGGGTGGGCAGAAGAAAGAAAAGCCTTACCATGCCTTGCAAGAACCATTTTACCCTGAGGGGTACCTGTTTGAAAGGGTTGGGTGGAACCTGTGTTTATTGCTCCTTCAGTGCTCAAAGAATGGACCAGTTTCACCAAGGAGCCCCTGCTCACCCAAGAGTTAGCATGGTCTGACACCACCAGCAGCAGAAGTGCTGGAGCTGGAATTTGAGGTCAAATCTAAGCTTCAGTAAAGCTTGGTACAACCCCCCCTGAGATTTCATGATGGTCTGGTTTCGTTCCTTCATCATATCCCTAGCACAAGACAGACCAGATCCCAGATTAGCTGCCAGCACCCGATGACTCGGGAAGAACAGAAAATAGCACAGGGAGAAAAGAAGTAAGAACTCGGTGTACTCCGTCGGGTGAGCAGATATGACCTGGAAAGTGCACGCTGAGAGCCTGAGCTGGAGTACTTTGTGCTGGGACAAATGGGTCGACATCAGCTCCTGAACATGCATGTGGCAGAAGCTGGTGTTGGTATGCAGGTCCTTTGCGAGCGATTCATCTGCTACAACCACAGCTATGTGGGTCCAAAACAGAATCAATGGAAGGTGGGGGAGGTAGGATGCCTCCAAAACATGGATCAGCCCGTGTCCAAAGCAGCTGAAGGAGGTGAGGTGAGATGCTCGCCCTCCAGCAGTGCCTTTCTCCAGGGAATCTAGACAGAACCTAGGTGATGCGTTTAGACCTAATCCTTAGGGTTAGGCAAGAGAAGGTGGTGGGACTCTGAAGAGGACGCAGCCCTGTCCCTCGCTCACCTTAACTGTCTCCGAGATTTAGGAGAGGATGGGATGAAATGGCGGCCATGTCTCTCAGATTCCTGGACAGCACTGGCCAGAGGACTCCCCTGATTTAAATAACATGGTGTATTTGTGGGGGGAAACGTAATATTAACGACAACAAAAAAAGCCCAGCAACCCAGATCTTCATTTCGTAATCACTCCTAGCAGATAATCCACCTCACTTCTTGCAGAATAAACCGTCCTTAACCCACTTCACCCTGCAGAGGTGCCTGTTCCTCTGCACTGAATGGAAAGGAGCACATATAACCAGCTTAAAGGAAACACCCAACTTCTAGGCAGTTAGTGAGGTGAGAGGGATTCCAGTTTTTCAGCATAAGTCTCCTCTTAAAGAGGTTTCCTTTTGCTTAGTTTTTTCATGTGGCTACTTTAAGACTTAATGCGATTTAGCCGAACCTCTAACGTCCTTCCACTCATGTCACGAGTGCTTTACGCAATGCTTTTGCTGGGAATTTGCCTGCGTGAGGCTGCAGTTTTCAGCGCAGGGTTTCCCCCCACAGAAAAGGACTGTCTGTCCACCGATGCTGTGCCCGTCTCCTCTATAACCCTGCTGTTGATCTGAAAGAGATTTGCAGCGTAAGCCTTCATTATGCAAAGTCCTGTTGAAATCTCTGGGATTTTGTGAGGTGTCTGCACTCTCTGCAGCCCGCAATAAGTAGTCTGAAACTGCTCGTATGTTTAAGAAAAAGCAACATAAGCTTCAGCCTGTCTGGGGGGGTCACATTTTTAAGCGGAGTGATACAAGTTAGGCACTAAAAGGGATTTTAGACATCTCAGCTAGAGATGTGTGTTGGCTGAAGGGTTATTCTGGTGGAGTTCACAAATGATGTAGCCAAATTCTGTTGTGCCTCCCAAAGCAAAGTCCTATCTGTTTCATCATGTCCTCGCTCTTTCTGTACCATGTCTGGAGGCCATTTACGATCAGGGCTTGTCCTTTTTTGCAAGGGCACTCTAAGATGCTTTCCCCCGTCACTTAGTTTAGAAAACTAAACGGGTCTTTGTGGGGTATTGGAGGACAAGCAGCAGTGGTGGGTTAGCCGTTGTCCTCACTGCTCCAAGAAGGCATTCCCCGTCGAGCTGGTTTGGGATGAGCCAACCTCAAGTTAAACACTCCTGCACCTGAATGAGAGGTTTCCTGTGTGGGTGATAATGAGTTAAGTCTCATGTGGAGATAAATTTCTCAGTTAGTTTTCCCCTGATGGCAGGCTGATAGTTAACCAATAATATGCTGTGAATAATGGATATGCTGTGGACTACATATTGTCTGAAATGTCCTGTTAGATATATTCATAGGGTAGGAAATATCCCAAGGCACCACGACTTGTTGAGGAATGTTTTGAGATCTAAAAGCAAGGCCATATCTAAAGGACAGCAAATGAATGGATTACTTCTTACTCAGTCCTCTTCCCTCTCAGGTCCCAAAGATCAATGTAAGCTTCGTAGCTGGGGCAACCAAGTTAGAAAGGGAGCCTTCAGCCTTCAGTTGCCCAAGGGTGTGATTTTGAAATGTGTTCAACAGTAGCCTGAATCTAACTGAAGAGGCTAAAACTCCCGTGGCTCCACTGAAAGTGGAGAAGAGACTCATTAGACTTGAAAGTTTATCCTACAAGTAGCACTGCTAACCTTGAAGGAGCACTAGAAGTTAGTGCAGGATTCTTCATGCTGGCCTGGGCCGAGCAGGTACATCCATTGCAGAACCCAGCAGAAATGCAGTTCTGGGGTGCAAGTGGACAGGCACCAGCAATGGGCATCTAACATCACCACTGCTGCCCTGTTAGCATGGGTCTGACATGGTTTTGGCTTGGACCAGCTGACTCTGAGCCAAACAATTCCCAAGGACTGCTTGGGAGTAAACACAGACCAAGGACCATTCCCAGCAGGCAGTTAGAAGTGGCCACTTTTGGATGGCAAGGGGCGGAGTATGGATGGGGCCAGGGTGTGCCTGCTGGCCTCAGGGCTGGAGAACAATCCCTGCTAATCTACTAAGAACACCATGGTTCTTAGCGGAGATGCAGCCACAGAGGACTATGGATGGGAGATGCCATGCTGGATGGAAAACCATGTGTGGGTAAAGTGCTTGTTGTGGGGTGTTGCTGCCTGTTTTCCACAGATGTCTTTCAATTTGGGTGTAACTAAATATATACATTCCAACAGTGCTCAAAGATGAATCCAAAACCCCAAGTTCAAATCTCTGTGACCTCAGTACACAAAATTGTCCCCATTTGTGCAAAGTCCCATAACCACAGTTACCCATCATAAATAGGCCGTGGTTCACCCTTTCTACACCGGCATCAGATTCCACAGGGCTCAGTACAAAAAAGACCAACATGTCATCTACACCCTCTGTTTGGGATGGGTGAGACACTGATGCGGGCCTAAGCAAAGTCCTTTTCCTCCAGAAGCAGGAGTCCTTCTCCCTTTTCTGACCGGTGTATTTTTCCTTAGATCCAGCAAGATAACTGCAATGCATGCCTAAAAAAGTCTTTGCCTCAGAGTCCTCGGTAACAGGAGATGGGGTGGATGAAAGGTCTACCAGAGTCACACTCTGGGCTTTGGCTTGGGCTGTGAGACAGATCATAAGGAAAAAAGATGCTAAAACTTTGTCCATGGGGTTGAAGACATATTCTCTCTCCCTCTCTCTCATGCCATTCCTTGGGGAGTAAAAGAAATGGGAAACATCCATCACCCAACCCTGGTTCCCTGTGACAGAAGAGGCATGAGCAGAAAAGCAGTTGCTCGTTGCCATGTGGGCAAGGGACCCCACCAGTTGTGTGCTTCCTGAAGGGTCTTGGCAGGGAGGAACCAGGGTAATCTGCTGTCGTGGTTTAACCCCAGCTGGCAACTAAACCCCACACAGCCGCTCGCTCACTCCCCCCCGGTGGTATCCGGG
>NW_008796220.1:356604-388833 GCF_000699145.1 Aptenodytes forsteri | reverse complement strand
ACTGCTCACAGGTGGGGTGGGGTGGGGACCAGAAAAGGCCTTGACTCTGTGTCAGCACTGCTCAGCAGTAACGGAAACACCCCTGTGTTATCAACACTGTTTCCAGCACAAATCCAAAACACAGCCCCATACCAGCTACTGTGAAGAAAATTAACTCTATCCCAGCCAAAAGCAGCACATCTGCATTGAAAGTTTATCCTGATTCAACCACAGTTTCCCTTTAAATGTTCATCAGCAGACCAAGGAGGCACCTCGCAAAATGCCCAGATAGCTCCCAACACATAAGCAGCTCGCCTGGGAGGCCACTCATATGACTCAAGTGCTTTGCCAGACTGGGGCATATGGCTCTGTTCCTGTCTTCCCCTCCTTCTCACCAAAGCCGGATGACAGATAGCAATTTGGTGCCCTGCTTGAAATGAGTCGCTGGTCTTGGGCCAATTCCCAGCAGCATTAAAAAGCCATCTCCACAGTTGGCAGTGGGCACTGAGGACGTCTTGCTCTGGCATGCTGAGAACAGGCCAAGCCCGAGGCACGCTGGCAGTGAGCGGCATGGGGAAAGCTTGTCCTATCATCAGCCGTATTGTCCCAGCGTGGCGGGGAAGGATTGGGTCCAGGAGCCTTTGAAGCCAGTGACGGCTTTCTTTTTATTCCGATGGGCTTTGGAGCAAGCCCAAAGAAAGACGTCATCCCTTAGCCCATCCCCACCTGCAGCTTCTCCATCCACCACCTTGCCATAGCTCTCGCTCTGTTATTTTGGAGTGCTGATAAAAACCCTTCTGTTCCGTATCATGTGCCACCATCACACATATGACATGCCACAGCCAATAAAGATGAGTCACCATTCACGGGGCAGCACTGGCAGGTAGCCAGCGCTGCCAATTTTAGGCTTTGTAAGACTGTGGTAATCACTGGGAGGGGGTTACATCATCAGAGCGCTACACAAGCATTAGCTCATGCTGTTCCTAGGAGCTGCAGGCCAACTGGGAAACTGAGGCACGGAGAGAGAGGTTTGAGTAGCCAAAGGTCTTGGGGAGGATCTCTATGCTGCAGGCTCCTGGGGAGCGAATTCATGCCAAACAGATTCCAGGCAGGATATTAAGGCTTTTTCAGGTAATTTTATGCTGCAGACTTTCTTGGAGACATACCTCTCATGGCAGATTCGTGATTAGAGCATAGGAAAAGGTGGCTGCACTCTGCTGTGCAATTGGTTAGTAAAATGCATGGAAATTCAACTCTTTTCATCTTCAGGTTGCTCTAGTGTGCAGCTCTGGTGTTCACGTCAGGCATCCAGGGCAGCATGCTAGCTCTGGGTAAACAGAGAGCACGTAGACATTGAGATGTGCAAAAAACTTGGGGAAGATGCAGGGGTGATGCTAGGGACTTCTCTGTGTTTCTACCCCTGATGTAGATGGAGCAGTTCAGGTTTATGCAACTGGCTCAAAATTGCTGAGTATTGGAGGAAAGAACTTTCTCGTTTCAGAAACTATCAGTTGTTTTAGATGATTAGCTCGAGGTGACAGTCCTGAGTGCAGCAGATATACTGAGTCAGTGGAAATCTGCTGAAATGACTTTTGTCCTAAGTGGCATTTGACCAACCTCATGCTCTCAGTGCCCTCAGTACGTTCACGTCTTTGCACGGACGCTCACTGATGGGGGATGTCCACCAGGCACGGCTGTTTCCCTATGGCAGGAGCCCGTATCTGAAATAGCCTAAGGTGCAAACAGACGTTTGCAGTAGGGGAACGGATGCATGGTTTGATCTCAGCCTGTCCTTGGGGAAGGTGATGTTCATTAACCTGTTGAAGAGGCAGTCTCAACTCCATCTTGTACACACACGAACTTCTGAGAAGGCAAAAAGACCCAGGATAGACAAGCCAACCTGAGCATGACTTAACCGGTGGATGCTGGCGTGTCATTGAGTTCTGGCCTGCTACACATCACTTAGACTTTTGCAGAGCGTACAAAGCATGGGAAGCAGAGGAAGAAACACGTTCCTGCTATTATCCGTGGAAATCAGTGTCCCTGGTGCCTTCAGCTACCCCACTGCGAGACAGCACCAGCTGCACCACATCCGTTTTTGTCACTTTGTCACTCCCCCTCACAGAAATTCTCTGCCAGACTCACTCTAGTGATGCCAGCCCTGTATACTCTCCAGAAGTGTTGAGATGCTCCTTCTTTTCAGGAGACCAGTCCCCTCACCTGCAATTATGCCGAGACAATTCCACCAATGGCCCCCTACAGAATAACAAAGATTTACAAACCGTAAGGTTAGCAAAGTGTGCACTGCTGACACATCTCCTCTAAACACACTGAATGAAGACCTCTTACCTTGGCCAGTGAGCGTGAACCAAGTTGGGTTTCCTTCCTCTTCTCCATGAGGGCAAAAGCATTTCCAGGACTGGGATGAAGTTGTTTCTCTAATGGCCTGCAAACTTTCTGTGTCCAGGCCAAACCACTAACCAGAGCTGGTTTGCAGGATCCGTGCTTGGTACTGTCACAGACTGTTTGAAACATTGCCTTGATGTTGCCTCGTCTCCAAGGAACAGGCCGTGGGAGCTGTATTTATAGCAGGAAGTTCTTTCACAAAGCCCTGGCAGAAGATGTTGCTTCCCCAATCTGGAGATGAGTCTGTTGGGTTTCATCTATGCTAATAAACTGAAACACATCAGAACATGAGCACAGCCACCAGATCTCGGTCATCCACGTGGTTCAATTATCATCACAGTCCTTGGCACATTTATAGCTCACAGCAGCTAGCACCAACCCAAACAATTCTCAGGCTTGGCTCAGGTGTTAGCACGGGCCAAGAACGATTCCCAACAAGCAGTCTGGATTGGGCCACCCTGTTTTGGAGGCTGAGACAGAATAATGACATGGGTGTAGCAGTCAACAGAATTAGGCTTTGCTCAGTTACTGATCTCTAGGCACAGGGTCCCAGGTTCAAAAGCTGCCCCAGACCTGTGCTAGGGGAAAGAGATTCTCATGGTTACTTTCAGAAGCAAACAGCAGAACTCCTAGGGCTTTCCTTTCCAGTGCTGATGTGCTCCCCTATTTTTCAGGGTATTTTAGTCCCACTTGCAAGATTACAACATCCTTTCAACTTGTGCTAGGCAGATTTAAATTCTTCTCAATGGCTGCGGTTCTCATCTGAATTAAAAAAGAATGCCAGGATAAAGATGCTGTAACAAATATCAAATGTACGGTGTTAAAATGCAAGTATATTGTATGTTTTTGTGGAGTCGTGTTGTTTCATGCCAACTATCCCTACTCAGAACATAGAAATGGGTGGGGAAAGATTTTATTCTAAATCAAGCCATGTGTTGTTTTCCTTAGCAAAGGGTTTTTTCCCCATTTCAGTGCATTCTAGTAGTATCATAAGGTGTGTTTCTCTTCTAAAGGTTCCTAGCGGTAGAGTTCAAATATCATTAGGTCTGAAAAAATCTCACTGTAGGAGGCTCGTTCTGCTCTTTGCAGAGTGTAAACTGGGAGCGACTCTGCTGGAGTCTGTGAAGAGTTTCAATATACTCAAGAATCTGAGCAAAGAATTGGCCACTAAAAGTTGTGTCTAAAGTGTCCTTCACAAAGAACCAGCTGTTGAATGTGCAACATGATTTTTCCTCCAAGAGTAACTCCTCTTGGATTTTGCCATCTTATTCTTCCCAGTTAAAGTAATCCCGTTAGGGTTTTTTTCTCCTGTTGCTCTGGGAAAGACTATTTTAAATAGGAGTGGGGAAAAAACCTAGATCTCAGCAATCAACGACCACACAACACTGCACATCTAACCAAGAGGCTACCAGAGCAGCACAGTCATACTTGGGTGTCTTTAGTCTCTAGAGATCCATGGTAGATCCATGCTGATGGTGGTGCTTACCTCTCCCTATTAACTATAAAGGTAGCTTAGGTTGACTTTTTTCCCATCTCAGGTGCCTGATAAGATTTGGATGCCTCTGGGCCATGCTGATGGCCGTGTAGATACAAGGCTCTGCTCAGGCTACTCTGATTTCCAAACTGAGGTCAGAAGCGAATGAGCACAAGAGGAACCAGAAAGTACACCAAGAAAAAGCAATGGAAGTCTATAGAGATGACTTGTACACTTCTCTGCTGGCCGTGTTCCTTTCAGGTTGAACCAGGTTTCTGTGATAGACTCTACTGCCCTGTAACATTGCCTACAAAGAGGGATTTTGCTCTGCATGCGTAGATTTAAATCCTGTCCTTGCTGGAGGTGTTGTCAGGACATCCTGATGGAGCATTTCAAGTGAAATCTCTTGGGCTCTCTCAAGGAGCTTCAAATCCTCTTGTCTGTGGCTGTTCACTTTTGGGGATTCAGGTGGGGTTCTTTTTCAGTGTGATTCTGAGACAGCGGTTAAAGGCATTCAGATTAACAGGAATTTAACTAAAGTCTTTATAATTACAGTGATGACTGTGCAGAGGGTATCTCACTCTGGATAGAGTGGCAATTCATACAGCTTTTGACAAAAATAGACACGTATAAGGGTTCTCGTGCTCTATTTCCAAACAACCTAAACTGTGCCCAGGAAATCATGACTGCTGCTCTCCCAGCACCTTTTCCCTGCAGAATTAGCCCAGGTGATTGGTACCTGGATAAATTTAGACCAGGCGCAGACCAGACCGTCTCTCGTTCCTGTATGTGTGGCATTAGAAGACAGAGGTGCACACAGCTGTTGGTTCTGAGCGTCTCTGTGAACCTCAACGCGGCCCTGCCCACATGAGATTCAGCATGCCCTTTGGAGGATGGACTGGGGAAGGATGCACCAGGGCATGGTGGGAAGGTCCTGGAGAGATACTGGCACTTGTGTAAGATAGCCTGAGTCCTCACTGCTGGGGGTATGGGTTACCAGGCTACGTGAACCCCAATTTAAGTGATAACAGCAGCTATTCTAGTTGGAAACACCATGAAATGTAGCCCCACACCGACATCAAAAACACCATCAGTAAGATTAATGAGATTTCTGGTTTACTAGCCAAAAATCACAAAGGAAAGAACTGTTCTATATTAACACCCTCAAAATAGCATCCACTGAATTTACATTTAGGGGGAGTTTCAAAATGGAAGAGCCATTTCAAAATAAATAGCTTCATGTCATAAATAATGTCATAATAATTAATGTCACATCAAAAGGGACTCCAAAGGCAAGATTAGTCTTGTTGTGTGTCCCCCCTCTCCTCTACTCCGTGATTGCCTCCAGCTTCTTTAGGACTGAAACTATTCACCAAACTCACCCCAGATTCCTGAGTGGTCTTAGACACCTGCCATGCATTGCTCCCCCTGAAAAGTGTGATTTTGAAGTTAATTGCCTTTGACTCCATCATTAGACTCCCATCAGAGACTCTGGTGGCTGGATGGACCTTCAGAAGAGGGCTTTTCTCCATAAGGCAGGGTTTGCCCATCTAGCTGTAGCAATAGAGTCACGCTGGCATTTTCCTCAGACGTAACTTTGAGAGCATAGCTGAGCCCAGATTCCTAGAAGGATTAACCTATACTGCCAAAATAACATTTTGCTGGCATAAAGCTGTCTACACGTCTGTGTTACACCTTACCTAAGCTCTAGCTGCCGTGCCTGGGCTCCCCAGAGCTGTCTGGACACAGCAGCCACCTGGGTTAATGTACTCTGCCAAAAAGCCCAGCCTGGAAAATCTGATAATATGAGAGGCTCCGTCTCCAGGAGTTGAACCACAGGTCTCCCACATTATTTTTAAAGTGATGAAGGGGATTATATGACCATGTTTGTGATAGGCAGAGGTCTGTGCACGGACTATGTCTATACCTGTAATGCAAACAGTGCTGGAGCCCAAGCACTGGCACTCAAGTGGTTCTGTTAACATGATCTTTGGTACAGTTTTGGCCAGCTAGCCCTTTCCCAAAGCTTTCCCAGGCATGAGAAAATGAGTTCACATAGTCCAGGAGCCATTCCCAAAAGGCAGATTGGATACAACTACTGAGAGAGTTTAATAGTATGGACATGGCAGACTCTGCCAGCTGGGCTCAGGATCAAGGAATAGTCCTGGCTCTGTTTCTCATTTGCTAGTTTAGATGTCACCACAGTGACCCAGGTTCTCTCAAGGCCTGGGTTCCCATGTGCGCTTCTCCCCTCTACTGTTTTTTTATGAGCTGTTATCTGGTGGTGAGCCACTATACAAGATCAAAGATCTCGGTTAGCTAAGTGAGGTGAGGCTTGTTTGAAGATCTGTGCATATATAAGGACTGAGATTTCAGCTAAGTGCTGCCAGAAATGTTTCAGCTGTGGAGTGAATGTCAGCAGCTTTTTCGCCTACATAAACAGGTAAAAACTGAGATACCTGTGGTCAGCATCCTAGGAAAGGGGCAAGGCTATTATGGAAAGCAAATAGTGGACTCACATGCCGATAAGGACTGTGTACATGCATGCCTGTTGAGAACAGCCGCCTTCTCATTGATGTAGCAGGAGGATATTGTCTTTCTGCTACCACTTTTTTGAGGATGGTGATAACTGTCTGGCTGTTCAGTGAAATGCAACTTGAATATGTCCTCTGACTGATCATGGCACCCTTCTCTCATCAGGAGGGTGTTGGGGGGTTGTTTTGCCTGCTTGGCCTTTGGTGGTATAAAATCATTGTGCTGCGTCACTTGAATTTGCCCATGTTATGTTGGGTCTGTCAACTTCTGCTCTGCAGGAGCCGATGCTAGCTATTCTGCTCATCTTAGAGCCAGGAACAGGTTTCTCCAACCCTCCTTTCTGCTCTCTTCAGCTTGCTGGGACTCAAGGCTCTCCTCTGAGCTCCTGTGGACAGTTGGTGGATGCCAAACCACTGCTGCCTAGGGTACTTTTCATCTTACCCACTTCTCCTTGTTTGATCATCTCAGTTTGATCATCCACACTCCAGGTAGAGTCAATGGAGAGACAGAGAGGCATTTCCAGAGGGCAACTCATCCCATGTCTCAGACAGCTCTCCTTGGGTGAGATAAACACTGAGGCACATGATGCAAGGAAGATCTTCATTAAGAGTGTTTTAAAAGGCTGGGGGGGGGGAGCTTTGCCAATCCTTATGTGGTGGGTGATAGCCAACATTTTCAACAGGAGATTTGACACTTCGCTGAGGGTATTCAAGGACAATCCATAACAGAGGGCAGATTATCCCGTTTCTGCTTGGCCTGGGGTGCTTGTGCCTCCTGCAGGAGGATCAGTCGCTGGCTTGCATCCAGGAGAAGATACAAGACTAGATGGCCCCAGGGCCTGAGCCGGTTTGGCAGCTCCTGAGTTCACAGAGGAGATGAATAGGAGGAGACATGACAGAAGCAGCCGAGATAATGAGAGCACAGATCAGATGAATGTGGCCAGGCACCTCTTCTAGCAGTAGAGAAAAAGGGGCATTTGGGAGAACTGAAAGGCAGCAGGATGAAAGGGGAGAAAAGCAAGTCCTTTTGAAACACAATCCATAGCGAACCTGTGGACCTCAGTTCCTCAAGGCAGTGCTAAGGCGAAGGCTGGGGTGGAACTATAAAGAGATCCAATGTTCCTGGGGTCAGTGAGGACATCTTAATTTAGCCAAAAGAAAAGGTTTTAGGAAGCATTCACTTTCAGGACATGAACAAGCCTTTAACTGGCAAGGGGTGGGAGGGCAACTCTCCATGTGAGCAAACTGTTCTGAAGTTGCCTTGCTATGGACTTTCTCACTTTCACAATAAAAGGTTTGGGAACGTGCACGTTCCTCTGGTCTAATGTGGAAAAGCCCTCCTTGTGCTAGCTTGGACATGGACTACCCTGTATAGAAACACAATGCAAGCCTCGTGTCAGGAAGTCCCAGTGGGATTCAGTGGTAGAAGACCACCTTCTTCTTGTCCAGACTTACTTGGAGATTGGTCCCTGAGTTGACTTACCTTTGTTTCCTGCCTTTCCCAAACAGTCACCAGCAGTTTTCTATTTCTTATGGACTCGTGACACTGTGTCCTGTGGGAGTCAGATCCCGGGGAGAATGGGGCTGTGATGGTCCTTGGAGGAAGGTCTCAGAAGAGCTCCCTAGCAAGGGAGCAGATGCTGAGGATTTGAAACTCACCTCTTGCCCAACGAAACCAAAACATTTTTCATGAGAAAAGAGCAAAGGACAGGACACCGGTGTAACATGTCTTCCCAGTGTGAGGCTCTGGTTTTTCATCCCTGGTCACTCCAGCTCTGAGTAGAGTACAGAGTTGTCACATAGATGTGAGGAGGCCATTCCCGGGTCAGACTTATGAGTGATGTTCACCAAAGGTGGAATAGTGCTCATCTGCCATAATGGACTGGTGACACACTGGAGAAACTGGTTAAGGAAGTGTCCTGAAATCCTATGAGGAAAATGAATGACAAAATGGTCTATGCAACCCTTTATTATTTATATAATGGTAATAATCCATATTTTTCCATGTTCAAAGTGAAAAGGAAAGAGGGAAAATGAAGGAAAGAAGACAAAAGTCATTCCCTCCTCTGAAAGGAAAGAAAAAAGAAAGATCAAGCATTGAACTCCAGCAGGAACAAATGAAAATCAGACCTGGGGTCCGATTCTGACCCCTTTTACTCTGGGGTAAGAATAAAAACAGATTAAAAAGTAAGGGGGAGCGACTTTCAGGCAATGTTGTTACAAAAGCAGACTCTGGCGCGCTCTCTTTTGTATATAAATGCATTTTCACTCCGTGTGCATCAAAGTGAAAGCCTGTTCCTAGATTCATACTGAGCTTCAGGGAGGAACGTGCCACCCAAAGGGGAAAACACAATAACAGGGTTCACAGCACAGAGGCCTGAGCAGCCAGCGAGTGATGGGGAGGAACCGAGACGGGGCACTTGGCATTAAGCAAGCGCTGCCTTTGCACAGGGGTTGATGGAAGGTTTCATGTCGCACTGAATATTTGCTGTCCAGCTCACCTGGGAGAAATGTTGGTATCTTCCCATTTTGTTTTAGCAGAGTCTTCAGGAGAATTAATGTCAGAAAAGAAATAGAGCACCATTTAGGCATCATTTTCAGGTTTAAAGGGACAGGCACCACAGTAAATACTTAGGGAATATGCTACAGTAAGTGCATTCAAATTACTTACAGCCAATAACCTGCAGCTGGATTCGTGATGAAAACTTTACATAGCCCTAGTGAAAAACCTCTCTCCTCAGCTGAACAACACTGCGAGTAAGGGAAAAATGGATATATTGTTCATTTTAAATATGCAATTTTTGGGGGTATGATTTGTCTACAGCTTTTATTAGACTAGTTGTAAAACCATGTGTAATCGCGTAGCATGAGTAGACCAGGTAGACTGGGATGGCTTTCCATGCACTGTTTTTATTCCTGCACATATATGGGCTTTAAAAACAGCAATGGCAATTTAAGGGGAGTCATTGTTTTGAGTCTCTCTTATGAATGTGGATTTTTCAAAGACCCTCATTATATTTCTGAGGTGGCCTTTTCTTTTTCTGGGCCATCGGTAGAAATTAGAGGTTGAAAACCGAAACAGGCTGAAATTCAGCCTGCCCCTGCGAGCTTCAGCAAGGCTCCAGGGCCTTCCCTTGAACTCAGAGTGGTTCATGCTCCTCTCCTCTGGTATCAGATTGCTACCTGCATTATAGTCTAGTCTACTCATGTTTTCATGATCCCAAGCAATGGGTCTGGTTTCTCCTTCTCAGAAACTCTATTCCTTGGTCCGACACTCTTCTCAGAAAGTTTAGCCTTTTATAGAGATGCCTTATTTCCCACTGCTTTCTCATTTCTCTCCACCATTTACTGTTGCTTAGTCTCTGTGCCATGTGTGTTTACCACGGAGGACTGTTCATTAGGTCCCCCTGAGAAAGGCAGAATTACTAAGGCAAGAAGTCAGCATCAAAGCAGTTCAAGATGGTGGGCAAGTTCAGCTCCAGATTCAGACACCTAAACAAAGGTGTCTTCGATGGAGGTGTCTCCATGTGATGGGGGTGTCCAAGCTTCCCTTGTGTTCAGTGGAGTTGTAGGCAATACATGGGTCTAACCAACGACCTTCGTACGGCTCTGGCTCCACTAGTTGTAATGACTCAGGAAACAATTTGGTTGACTTTTGCCTAGTGTCATTTGAGATGCCGTGAGTACCCTGCCTCAGCCCAGCTCCCAGCTCAAAAATGTTCTTGTCTTCTCTATGCAAGTTTGTCACATCTGCCAGCTCCACATGGAGGTCTGGAATGTCCTAGAGCATCTCAAATGTTGCTGGATTCCCATCTGTCATGGTTGCACTAAGCCTTAATTCTCCATTGAGTAAAGTAAGAGACATCACTCACCCATGGACACCCCGAGGTGAGTCGCTACAGTAGGAGCTGAATCCTGTCTGAAATGCAAGGTGCACTGTGATGTGAAAGAGATCTGTTCCCTGCTTTAGCATGGATTTTATATGAGACCTTGGATAAATCCTTCACATCTTAGTGCTTCTTCTGTCAAATGGGGACATTATAAAGCTCTACCTCACCGTACTGAACGTAGGTTAGAAGATGTCTCACCGTAAGGACTTCAGGGCGCATTACTAAAGGGATCTGGGGGACTAATTCTTGTGATGTGTCATTCAAGACACATGGGCTTGACTCCTCCATGGTGCTGACTATGGCCTGTGAGTCACTTATTGCTTCTAGCAGGTGATAGGAGAAGTTGAAGGGATATTGTACAACCCCGTGCAGAGAGTCTGAAGATAACCCCAGTCTATGCCAGTCTGACTTGTTATGGGCAGGTGGGATACAGAGCCCACACATGCAGCCACAGGGCTTCCAGCCCCATGGTAGCTGATGTCCTCCTGGCTTGAGAATGCCCACAGAGAGGTGGCAGTGCATGGCGGGTATTTTCCGCTCCCAAGACTAAGCACAGAGTGGGAGGAGTGGGAGTGGGTTTTTTGAAGTGACTTCAGTTTTAAACCAACCCCAACCCTTTGATAAACAAACCTTGGGAGGGAGTTGAAACCCACTCATGCTAGATGAAGGTGCGTCAGTCACCACGTGCAAAAGTCAAAATCAAAATAAAGAAATACTTCCCATGTGATCCAACTTGCCAGGACTTTTTGTTCTAGTTATAATTGGAGAGATCTATCTAGTTGCTTAGAAATAAGGCCTGGAGAAGTGGAAAAGAAAGGAAAAGTTTATCCCACAGTCTATAAGAATGATACGTTGTATGAAGACGTCACAGGCTAGAAGTAACAGGGAAAGATGGGAATGAGAAACTCATGGTCAAGATGACAAAAGCCAAGGCGTGCTTTGTCATTTAGGTCTGCATAAAATAGCCAGGGAATAATTTCTGTGGCAACACAGTAAGAAGTACTGGAGAAGTCTTTATATGGCTCCATGGTTCCTGTTGATGTCCACCTACTGATCACACCGCCCTTACACCCAGGTCCAGATCCTGCTCATCACTAGGATGCCAAAATTCACATTTTGCACAGAGTCGTGAATTTTTAAACAGCAGCAGGAATATGTCAAAATGTCTAGAGCTACTTCATTCCCCCCCTCAGATCTTAGTGCAAATGAGGAGGCAATGAACTTTTTTGTAAGGGTAGGACTCATCCTGCCTGACTGCTGGTGTTCGCAAGTCCCCGCACTCCCCTGTCAAGGGATGGAGACAGACACTTCGGGAGCATGAGTCAACCCCCCTTGTCCCACACATGGATCTTAGGACAGGGTGAATCACTTTCTGGGGGTGTCTGCCTCTCTCTGTTGACTCGAGGAGACATTCAGATGACTATCAGCAGGCATGGTACCGTGCAACATGAGTGACTCAGCACACATACTCTCAGCCAGCTCTGTGCAATTTACAGCAAAGACTGTGATTAGTGTAGGTTTCTGCACTGAAAACATTACAGTGGGAAAAGCCTTTATGTGTATACTGGGTTTTTGTTTCTGGTGTATTTTATTCCTCTCTCTATTCCAGAATAAATGAACCCAACAGAAACATTTTTAAGCCAGTGTGACACATCTGTCTCTTGTGGGTTGGCGCTACTTGAGTTTCAGTATACAGGTACATCTAATGCCGTACAATTTTCCAGTATAACAGCACTAAAATAAGACAATACATGCCTTTTTTTTTTTTTCCTGCTAACCATGGAAAGTTTTTAAACTGAATAGCTAGAAGATACTGCAACAAGCAGTACTTATACACATAGCAGCACTTACCTTACGAATTGTGTGGCATTGCTCAGCCTTCCAAAACTGTTGATTATGTCTACCAAAAATGTAACACATCTGGTAGGTTAAAAATAAATCTAATCTACATCTGTTTGGGGCTGAGGCTATTCACTTTCAGAAGTTTCCATCCATTAGGGTCCCCAGGTCCTATATGCAAGTGTTTCTTATCAACAGTTGAGGACTTAGAATTTGGGTAAAAATGTGGTTTTCTCAAAGATGGCGGCCTAAAGCTTTGATAAGGTCCCTGATCTTACTGGTTTGTTGTTTTTTTTATATTCAGTCTGAAATGCTAGTGCATGCATGAGCCCAAAGCCAAGGTATTCAGAGAGAGACTTGAGAGCTGGTGGAAAGGCATAGTTTTGGTGGACCTACAGGCTGGGAGAATTTCAGTGAGGGGCAGAGGTGGAGGTCTGCCCTGTCTTCTTGGACACCTTCTCCATCACCTCTCCTCCAGACATAGCTGGGCTGGAAGGGGGCAAATCTAATCCCACCACACTGTGGGGCAGGTTCCTCAGAGAGAAGACAACAAAGTCTTCTTTAGATAAAGATAAAGAGTCAGTGGATCTTCCTCCTGTCCCCATGGGAGCCAGGTCCGTGTGGGCAGAGGGAAAAGAGAGAACAAGATAGGAGAAGAAGAAATTTGGAGTTTTCAGACATTTTAGCTTTTTAACCCTGAGCAGCTGCAGCAAGCTGCTGCTTGGGTTTTCTTAAAGTAGTAAAAGCAAAAAAAGAGCTGGACCTATTTTCCAGTACGTTAAACATCAGAGATGGAGGGGCGTTTGTTATTGTTTGTTTTGTTTGAAACCACTAGCATTTTTCCTTTAGTTTTTATAGGTGATGCTCCCAGATAAGTCTTTGGCAAAGGTCCAGTCAAAGTCTAGCTACCAAATTATTTAGCTTCCCATCATGGATCTTAGTCCACTGCCTGTTCCCTCACCTGCAGAGCAGTTGTCCAGTGAACAGCAGTGGGAGCAAAGGAATGAGATGCCAGTGGCCTTTTCTTTTCCCAGGAATCTGTCAATTAATTTTTATTATGATGCTTTGCTCAATGAGTTGTTCAATTTACCCTTGCGATAATCAATGGTATTGTATTTTTAAAAGCTCCTGAAGTGTGATGGGGCACTATTTTAGCCATTGGAGCAAATAGTTGAAGTGTTGGTTGTAATGGGGAATAAGTTCAAACCCCTTTGGAATATCACGGGGTGCCTGCCCCATGCCAGGGCGCAAGGGGATGAGTTGGAAAACAAGGGTGACCCCAGGGCAGGCAATGTCCTCACTGGTGGGAGCAGGACCTCAGGGTATGAGTGCACGGGGCAGAGCTGCATGTTGGTAATGACTCCCTCCGCAGTCCCAGACAAGGCAAGGGGATGGACCAGATCCGAGGTCCCTCCAGGGGATCCCACCAGGAGCAGAATGAGACAGGGCTGGAGGCAGGGCTGGAGACACGACTGTGACTTGGATCTGTGGTCCATCCAGAAGACAAGGCTGGAGATAAGCTAACTCCAATATAGGTCTTCAGTCCATCCTGGAAACAGGACAGAGGAGTTGCTGGAGGGATCAGGTTCTTTGTTTTGGGACCATTTGGAGGGTATTGATGAGTCTTCATGTTCCCTGTATTTATACACTCATCTGCATGGGACCACAGGGTGACAAAAAAACTGACCAATGGCCTGTTTTTCCCAAAGGTGAATACAAACAGGGATTCCTGATTAAGGCAGAATCAAATACAAGTCAATGTGAATGTTGCTTGTATGAAAGTATTTTAGAATAAAAGAGATCCATGCAGTTACAAGGAATATAGATGTCCTGCTCTTGCGATGGTGCACGCCAAGATAGACCCCTTTCTACAGAAAGCAACCTTCATACTTGGGCTGCAGCGTTTAGATGGGCTCTGGATTTTAAATTCTCAAATGTGGATCTCATCAGGATGAGGACAGAGGCTGTTCCCTGTAAGAAGAGAAGAGCTGGGGTGGGGTGGCAGAGCCAGCGGCTCAGGAATATGATAAACATCATGTGCTGTGTCAGAGAACTCCTGAATACAGCATCGTTTCCGATTCCCACACTGATATTTCTGTATTTCTCTCCTCTAGACTGTAAGGACAACCTGACGTGAGTTGAACCTTTGGGCTACTGAGCCTGCCCCAGATGCAATAATTTAGTGAGCAGATGATGTTTTCAACCAAACCTCCTGTCTAACTCAGTGGATCTGTGTGTCTTCCGGCAGGTGTGTCCTCTGTGGCCTCCCTGATGTCCCTGGCTTGGGTGCTAGCCTCCTATCACAAGCTTCTTCGGGACTCTAGGGACGACAAGAAGAGTATGAGCTACAGAGGGGCCCTCATCCATGTCTTCTGGCGCCTCTTCACCATCTCATCCCGAGTTCTTTCTTTTGCTCTCTTTGCTTCCATCTTCCAGCTCTACTTTGGGATCTTTGTAGTGGTCCATTGGTGTGCCATGGCTTTCTGGATCATCCATGGTGGGACAGATTTCTGCATGTCTAAGTGGGAGGAGATCCTCTTCAACATGGTGGTAGGGATTGTGTACATTTTCTGCTGGTTTAATGTCAAGGAAGGGCGGACTCGATACAGAATGTTTGCGTATTACACGGTAGTCCTGACGGAGAACGCTACCTTGACACTCCTTTGGTATTTTTACAGAGATCCTGACACTACTGACTCATATGCCGTGCCAGCACTGTGTTGTGTCTTTCTTAGCTTTGCTGCTGGGATAGCTTTGATGCTGTTATATTATGGTGTGCTGCATCCCACGGGGCCAAGAGCTAAGATCCTTGTCAGCTCCTGTTGCGCCGAGCTGCTCTGGGGCATTCCTTTGCCCCCCGATGTTGAGCCCATGGCACCCCAAACCCCTGGGTACCGGGGGGCCCAGGCTACGCCCACCAGAGCGGTCACGGAGCAACAGGAGGAACTCACAGCTGACACTTGCTTGCCCGTTTTCCAGGTGAGAGCAATGGTACCATCTACTCCATCTGGGCGACCCTACCCCCCCGAGGGGCCTCTCATTAAGATTGACATCCCAAGAAAAAGATATCCTGCATGGGATGCTCATTTTGTAGACAGGAGGTTAAGAAGAACTATCAACATCCTCCAGTATGTCACCCCCACAGCTGTAGGTATTAGGTATAGAGATGGACCTCTCTTATATGAGTTGCTACAATATGAATCTTCACTTTAAAAGCTCCTTAAAGCAAAAGTAAAAGAGGGGACCTTATTTTTGTTTACGGTAAACACAGATCATGAAACAAACACAAACCTTCAGATAAGCTTTCTTTCTGGTTGCTGTATGTATAAAAAAAAAAAAAAAGATATTCTCTATGTTTTGTAAGTAAAAACAAAAAGAAAAACTTTTCTTTTGTTTTTTACACACAAGAAACAGTATTTCAACTTCCACACCTAGGATTCACAGGTGGAGAAGGAGGCATCTCCACATCAGTTTTATACCGTACACCAAGTGTAGAACATTATTTATGGGATTGGTGCTGATTGAAAAATAAAAAAACAAACAAACAAACCTACAACTGCCTTATGCCCTTAGGTGCTGAGTTTCATTAAGTACTGTCACCTTTCTCATGCAAAAGTCTTTGATGATTATATGCCAGGAAAAAAACAACCAACTGAAATACAAACCTTAAAATTAAAAAAAAAAAAAAAAAAAGAAAAGAACAACAACAACAAAAAGAGAGAAATGGATGAAAAAAAATCTTGTTGCTCTTATTGGATTTAGCAGAAAAAACCCAAATGTCTAAAGATAAGAAAGCAAAGCCAAGACAACCCCCATGGAGTTTGATTCTTCCAACAGTTGAAAGACAAAATCAGGTCTGTAACTCAATTTGGCAATGCATTTATAACACCATTTGGCCAAGCCAGCAAGTCTTGACCGAGTCATGTTATAAACGCGATCCCACCATGTAACTGTTTTCCTCGTGTAAATGGGCCATGCGTAATGGTCGGTTTGCACCAGATTAATACGGTAATACAGTATCTGATCTTGTTTCGAACAATTGCACACGCTAAAGCGCCACTGACTTCAGTGGAGCAAATAACAACCGTCTGAGCCCAGAATAAGGCCTGCCACCTTGATTTCTGGAAAATAAGAAATCTGCAAACATTGAAATTGTATACCAAAAACATTACACTAAAGTACATTTACACATATCTAATAACTATTTCAGTAATAATAAAACTCAGCATAGTAGCAAAAAGCGAGTCAATTTAAAGGCACAATACTTGATCGGTGACTGGCAAAATAATTTGACCTACTGTATCATTTTAAGGCATACATGTATTATTTGTAATCTCGTGTAAGACCTGTCACGTCTCATTCAGTGCGAGCCTTAAAGTGATTGTAAAGCATCCTTCGTTCCATTTTGGGGGTTTTGGGTTTTGATTTTTGTTTTGTTTTGTTTTGTTTTGTTTTTAAGGAAAACAAAACATGAAAATCGGGATAAAAAAAAACAAACAACAACAAAACAACCAACAAACTTCTTCAAACGGTAATAACCTGTAAACTGACTCACGTCTTGAGATGATTTGGTGCTTTGTATTTTTGTTGATGTTGTTGTTGTGATTTAGCTGAGAATTCTTCAACTCGGTACATGTGGGGAACTGCTGATAAAAACTGTCTCGTGTCACCCTCTACTGTAAGTACATGGCGAGAAACAACACCAGAGGAAATTCAAGAGTGTAGCGAGAGCATCGTGGTTTAGCTTAGCCTTCTCACCGCAAGGAGATGCTGCCACCTCCGATGATGGCAAAGCCTAGACGGTCACCTGCCGAGGGTTGTGTGGTTGTCTTGACACTTCCAAATAAGCCGCTCGGCATCTGAACATTCACATCTCTCGAATTCTGTTTCTGTGCTGGAATCTCTTGTTTCGAGTTAAATCACGGGTTTGCGTCTATCCAACACCCTTTTCCGTTTCGAGAGTATTGCTCCTTTAAAGGCATATTCCCGTTTCAGGGCATCTTTTCAATCCCACCATCCCTCTACTTGGGAGGGGAAAAACAACAACAAAATGAGATATTTTTAAGTGAATGCTGTAGTATTTTCTGTGTGTACTTGCAATTTTTTATTCCAGAAATACTGTAACTGTCTAGGGTGCAAAACTCCCATGCTGACCTATTCTGAAGAGAAGATCAGCATGGGGGGGATATTTTTTAATTATGATTATGATTTTTTTTTAATTTGAGGAATCAGTTGGTTTTTTTAATTATAATAGTATTTAAAGAAACTAGTACCAATTTTATATAACAGTTTAAAGAAGCTGAATGCTTTCTTCGCCTGAATATACCTGAAGAGAAACATTTTTTTCAATCAGTGATCCTTTGCAGTGTTCTGAGAAAATGTTGGGGTTTCTTCAGTTGTTTCATTTTTGTTTTGTAAAGAAAACTTTTAACTGGTGTCTGTCCCTTTCAAGGAGGGCAGGACTCATTCACGCCAAACTATAGACACACGGCAAAGTTTATAAGAAGCCAAATTGTCACTGGTACTGTAATTCCCAGTCAAACTCCATTTCAGGCAAATGTTTCTGGGCTCTGATTACAACCAATATGATGGTCACATTTTCATGCAAAGGGAGGGATTTTGTCTTGTCATCCCCTATCTAAATTCCCACTCCCTTGTTTACTGTGTACATAAATACATATATATATACACATATATATATTTGTGAAAAGCTTTAATTTCCTTTCTCCATTGTCTGTGTCCCATAACCAGTCGCTTCTCAAGTGTCCTACTAACATTTCACCCTGTTTCTTCCCTAATCAGTATGCTGTCTCCGTAAAAAGAGGTAATTTGTGAAGTGAACTTGCTGTCCCCAGCTACTGAGTCATAACAACAGAGGTGCCCATCCTCCAGCAACAGGCCTGCATTTCTCCTCCCAGGACTTTCTTTTGACTTACCTTTAATACTAGTGTAGACTTACTCTGATCCAGCTCCCTGAGACTCATGCCCTGTGTAAAGACTCTCCTTGGTCCTTCCATGCAGAGCTCTCCTCTACACATCTGCATTTCATTGGCATAAGCATGAGAAAGGAGTGGATGACAAACAACCCTGCTGTTCCTTGGGGACCTTTCCTCCAGGAGATAGCATCCTCATTTTCAAAAGCAACATGAGAAGGTTCCCCTCCCTGAACTTGTCAGTCCTGAGGTCTGGGGCCCTCACCCCACTCCCTGGCCCCACTGAACAGCTGGACCCTGCCGCTTTGCACCAGGACACTGAAATGAGTCAACGAGCTGAGGCACACTCATCAGGAGTCGAGGAGGAGACCCTTCAGTGTTGCCTCTCATGAGCATCTGCAGCCTGCCTTCCCTCAGGAACGGGACCCTTGCTCCAGACCGCCACACCAACAGCCGTCCTCTCCATCCCGTTACGGGAGCGGAGGGGCAAAACACTCTAGAAGTGACCTTACCTCTCAATGCAGTGCTAATTTCTCACAGCCAAACCAGCTTGACTAAGGGCTTGACACACCCCTGTTCCAAAGTCCTCCTTCTTCGTGGCTCGTGGTATGGATAACAATCAAGGCAGGTGCCTCCACTGCTTGTTAAGACTGTTTCATTACGCTTAGTTGCATAAACTTTCTGCCTCCGCTATTAGTCCTTTCTTTGAATGATATCCACTGACATCTTGATTTAGCAAAAGATTTCCAGTGAGAGCCTGTGTCAGCCCTGAAGAACTATTTCTCTTTGAAGGACTTCATTACAGCCTTAACATAAAGCACGTGCTCTACCACTACACCCAGCGAGTTCATGGTGGACAGTTTGGTGTGGTGACCATTTCCTCTTGGGATTATCTGTGATCTTGTTGCCAAACAGCGCCTTTTGCCAAGCCAAAAGCTCGGGGAAGAAAATTACCCCCAGCTCTTTTTTGGTACTAATCCCAATGCTAAGAGTCTAGTCCTCACCTCCTGGTTTTTTTTTGCTCAGGGTCTCTTTGATTTTTGGGGTGCACTTTGGCAGGATGGTCAGTGACTTGTTTTGGTTTCACTTGGTTTTTAACTCCTCAGCTTCTCCCTGGTAGCTTAGTTATACCATGTCCCACCTTCTTGCCAGAAGATACTGCATGAGGGTTTTTTCAAACTGTCATGGAGAAGGTTGAGTCCATATTTATTCACATCACAAGATCAGTGGGCAACTTCTCTGGCACGTTTGTGCTGCTGGATTCACCCTGGGATCATCTAAACCAGCCAACTATGCCGTGCCAGGGCAAAGCCAGGGCACGAGGGCTCCACCATCCTCACTGTTATGTTGTTCAAACCTTCCCTGGCATGGTTTTGACCCACTCCAATGAGCCCTTGGCTCAGGCATAGCTTGCACAGGCGTTGATCCTGGCCAGAGACCATCCCCAATCGGCAGTTTGGATGCAGCCGCTCTGTATCAGGGGTGAAAGATACAGCACTTGTCAGTTGGCTTCATGACCAGAATGGATCCTGGCAGTGCTTAATTTGCTAATAAAGACGTAACTCTATGCCACAGACCAGGATTCAGGACTTGGTGGAGTACATCAGCTCCGATCTGGCATTTTTTCTATTTTCTGCCCAATTCAACGGACAAGGTATTTTTCAGTTCACTTTGTTCTTTTTGCTGAGGTTATAATGCAAACAGTGTCACTTTTATCATGCTGATGTCAACCCATCCATCCATCCCTCCATCCATGTCAGATGGCTGGCATGATTAGTGTGATAGCGTTATACATCTGTAGGCAGCCAATTTGGAGACAGGAATGATTCAGAACAGACCTAATCAACAATGGAAATACAGGAGTTGCAAGGTCCCTGCCCATGCCCTTGTCATGCTTTGCCACCCACACAAGGCATTTTTCATCCGCAGCGTATCCAACCTGAACTGCAGAAGAGGAGCCAATGTTGTATAATTACCAGTGGAAAGTGCAAGCGAGCCACCGATTTCAAGTGTAAATATATATTATTTTCAGTGTTGTGGATTGCAGCTAATTGTCTGCTTCATCCTGTCCTTCTCTGCATCTGCCAAAAGTCAGTAGCCATTTGCATGTATTTTTATTTAAAGCTGACTAGATGAAACAGGACAAAATTAATTTTGGTCTTTAGTCAGTGGTCTGCTAAAACCTGACTGATGCTGCTCACGAGGGGAGCATTGCTATTGACTTTCAGAGAGCAATCATCCTGTGCTCTTCAGATATATTTCTGTACACACAAGATTCACTTCACAATTTATCCCTACCCCTCATCCCTACACCGAAATGCATGACACACCTGTCACCCACATACCTGCAGCATGAGTAAACCTCCTGAAGAAAATGTGGTCTGACTGTTCGTCCAGCATGATTTCACTGAAGCTCAGAGGTGCTTTGAAAAGGAAAACTTACTACTGTGCATTTGCAAAACCTTTCAGTGCCTGCTTGCTGGGCAGCTTGGGCAAGAGACAATTTGGAAGCTGCCGGAGTCAGCGGAAAATTGTGGAGACAGGCTTTTCTAGGATATTTTCTTCTTTTACTGGGTTAGCTTTTCTCTGGATTCTGTTCAGATCGAATGTGGTCATGCAAAAAACCCAGAAAACAAAAGCCCAAATAACCACAACAAAATAAGGTCTATGCCAATCCCCATAGAAGCTGAGGTAGTTGACGTTAGATGGTAGGGATGATGTGAACTCCGTTGTGTACCCTTTGCTTGCTGAAGCTTGCATGTTGTTATTTTAGCAGTTGTCTAAAGCCCTGGGGCTTTGGGGATGGTAGTTTCCCGGGGTTATGGTTGCTGTTTTTATTTTTTCTTGGAGCTCAGGTGTATTCTGGTGCAGAGAATCTCAGCCTGGTTTGAACGAGAAGATTTGAGGCTATCCCAAATAGACGTGGGCAAACCTTTCACTGTGTGCAGAACGCATTTCCAGACCTTTGGGTACCGCTAGAGATTGTTGCAACCCACTTATTTCTCGATGCGCACCTTCAGAATCTCTTCATTGTTCTGTTGTGTTTGAACGTGGGAATAACGGTGTGGTGGCTCTTTTCTGTTGAGGTGTGATGTGAAGAAAGGTAGGAGCCTTCCTGCTGTGCTAGATACTGCCTGTGTTCAACCCTTGTTCCTTACTTGAAGCTCAGACAGTAGGATAATGAGAAAGATGAGAAAATGAGATGACAGATAGCTGCATATGTTCCATTGGCTCTTCACTGATGAGGAGGGAGGAAATTGGTGACAATTAAAATAAATCTGCATAAACCATCTGGACCGTGAGGTATATTCAGA
The DNA here is from genome assembly GCF_000699145.1 of Aptenodytes forsteri. NCBI lineage: Eukaryota > Metazoa > Chordata > Aves > Sphenisciformes > Spheniscidae > Aptenodytes > Aptenodytes forsteri. The sequence continues at coordinate 367,464 of NW_008796220.1, read as the reverse complement.
TGTACACACAACCCAATTGGAAAGTGATGTTGATAAAATACTGTGGACTATCGTTTCCTGTTGTATATTAAAAAACTAAAAAACAAAACAAAGCAAAACCCACAACAAAACAAAGCATTGCAAGCAGACAAAAACCATTTGAGAGCATAAACTTTACTCCCCACCCCCCCGCCTTTGGGACACATGCAGCAAGGCAACCGTTTGAAAGCCAGGCACTTTGTAATACGCGGAGTTATTTGGGTTTGTGCAATGCTGTGTTTGTCAGATGGTCTTTTACAGCGAGCGTAGAAAGTGGCCACGGTCTAAAACTCATTGCAGATTTCTGGGTGAGAGTACTCCTGGGTTTTGACCCCAGCTCTGCCACGAAGTTGCTGTGTAACCTTGGGCAAATGATTTAACCTTTCTGTGCCTACAGTTTACCCATCTGTACATGGGTATAATAATATTTACCTACCTCACAGGGGTGTTGTGAGGCTTAAGGAAATGCGTGTGAGAGGTTGGAAGTGCGAGTTGCTGTGTAACCTTGGGCAAATGATTTAACCTTTCTGTGCCTACAGTTTACCCATCTGTACATGGGTATAATAATATTTACCTACCTCACAGGGGTGTTGTGAGGCTTAAGGAAATGCGTGTGAGAGGTGCTGGAAGTGCGCCGTAAAAATTTCATTCTTGCTGGGTCTGTGCTGTTATTGGGAATGAGCAGTAAAGGGGTTTGTTACAACACGCAGAAGGAAAACCTGCTGGTGCGTGCATGTGTCAAGAAAGTGATCTTACGTCTTTTCTCTCCCCAAAAGCAAGGAATGGAGAAAATTGTTGTGTGCCAACTGAATAGCCTTGCTTTCCTGGTCAACTGTAATGGCACTGTTTGCAATATTATTTTCTTACACAACAGGTGACCTTTCCCTTTTCCTTTCTGTTTCTGGAAACTTGAAACTAAAGATCACAAAAGTATTTCTGAACCGAACAGATTACTGATGAATACTTGAATTTCTTTAAAAATTGCTCTCATCAGCCACGGTTAATGTGCACTAATCTTTCAGTCATCAGCTTCCATCTGAATACAGTGAAAAATTTGCTCACGCTGTTTTGGAATAGCCTGGACCTTATTTGGGAGGCTGGTATACTGTTTGCTGAGGACTCTTGTAGGCATGGGAAAACTAGAGTCTCAACTGATAAACACGTGAAAAATCTTTTTTCTTTTTGTTCTTGCCTTTTAAGTTTCTTGACTGCCTAAGACAGCACAATAATTGCAGTTTACTTGGTTGTACAGTAGCTTTTTTTTTAACTGTTTCCTTATGCGAAGGGTGAAGGTGGGTTGTGAAAGGATAAACTAGACTCAACGCTGCTCACGCGCGACTCTTCTCGAAGTACCCGCTTCCCTGGAGAAAAATCTGTGCCACGTCCAGAGAGACTAGACCAGGCCTGCCTTCACCATCCTCCCGCAGGCAAAACTTCCCTTGCCGTCAGCGGGAGTTCTGACTGTCGAATATGTGTCCATCGAGGTGGATTCATCCCTGGTTGAACCCCAAGACACTCGGGTGAAACCCAGGATAACTTTCTTTAGAACGAGGGAAGGGATCCAGTTCATTGCTCCAAATATCGCCACTGGTCAGATAATTTGGAAGGGAAAAAAAGCATGTGGTGGAAAGCCTGGGGGTTTTTTTCTGTTTTTGAGCCAAGTGTTTTTATTGTCTAAGTGTCCTGACCATTATATAATGTCTCTTTTGGAAATGCAATGCGAGGCAAGACTCCCTGCTCCCTTTTAGAAAAGCTTTTTGAAGTCTACTCATGCACTCCTTACTCAGGCAAAACTCCTGGGTTTTGTTGTTGGGTCTCGTTTTCTCTCCTGAGTAAGGACTGTGAAATCTGGCCTGCTCTGGATAACCGGGTGGTGTTTCAGGCGGCCGTTGTCTTCTCTAACCCAAGACTTGCCTTGCATGAAGCAAGAACGAAGCTAGGAAACCCTCCTCCTCCAGCTCTGTCTTGGTCTGCCACGTACCTTCCCTGTACCTTTTCTGTATCCACCATGGAGAGGTAGTTCAAAATCTTCTGGCTACATGGGCCAGGCTCTTCCACACGACTAACCAGGCAGCTGCATATCTTCCCGCTGGGGCAGAGCAAATTCAGAAGCCCTACTCTTGAAGATGAGCCACTGCTCATCTGCATCGGCTTTGGGTCTGCTCCTTCCCGTTCTTCTCCCCAGCCATTTATTTGCCCTGTTTTAAGCACTCAGCTCAGTGCTTCTGGGTTCTTTTTACTGCTTCTGTTCCAAAAAGATTGAAGCTGGGAAAAAAACAGCAATGTAACTCCTTCGGTGCTATGCTAACTGCTTTGTTCGACCTAACCAAATGCTGGCCAACGTATAGATTTTCCCTCTTTGTCCTAAGAAGCACCACACATCTGTGTCTTGAACAGGGATGGACTGAGAGGAGTGGGAGAGGGCAAGTGCAGTTTTGAAAGCAATTAGAGTCTCGTGTGTATCTAGTAGAGCAAAAAAAAGATGTAAATGCAGACTGCTTTCAAAGCTAGTTGTCGCCCACCTCGTGGAAGTAAATAGGATATAGCCTAAAAGGTATGGAGGGCATTATATATATATATATATATATATAAAAAAAAAAGACAAAAAGTTCTCCTTATCAATAAATCGCCCTTTAATTTTCCTGAAAAGGTACTGTTCAACAGTAAATACACCTGGCTGTGCTTGCACCCGGTTGTTTTGCTTTGACCCACTTCAGCAGCAACGGCTACTTTAACTGCAAAGGTAAAAAAGCAGGAGGAGCGTGAGAACTCCTCCTACTATATATTAGGCCTGATGTGAAGTGGATGACTATGAATTTTCAGGATTAAAGGGACTAATCAACATGTATGTCTGTGTCTATATACACAGTCCTGTAGAAATATAGAAAAGCATACATGCCATGTTACTGCAACAGTATATATGTTTTAATATATATAAACACATTGTGAATTCCAAAGGGCTTTTTGAGATGAGGAAGGTAGTTTCTGGTGTGAGGTGCTAGCAATTTGGGATTTGCAAGCAGGGTTGAAATAAATATTCCTTGTATGTTCTTTTTTAAACTAAAAACAGAGACAAAAGACCATCAGAAGCTTAAGATCCTTCTGAGGAAATGCTGTACCACCTGATCTTCCATTTCTTAAGAAATTTGGAAGCCAAAATCAGACCAAAAATGAGGGCCAAACACAGCGTCAGTATAAATCAGTAAAGCTCCATTGATGTCCAGGTGCCTCCTTACACTCCCTATGCTACAAATAGTCATTTCTGCTGGTGCCAGGGGAGCCCAAACTGGGGCCTACTGTTTTTGTTTCTTAACCTGTGATAACAGATTTCCTGTCTGAGCTTGTAGATTTTGTCAAAACCCAGGCAAAACTTGGACAAAATCAGGAGTTTCTTTCCAAGCGGAGCCATCTGAGTGTAGCACAGCCCTGACCTACACGGGGGCTTTGTAGCTTCTGGCTTTAGCTGAGGAAGAGGTGGTTTCCCCTTCCGCCAGTATCGCCATTGCAATGAGAACAGCCCTGTTAATACTCGCAACAAACCGGGCCCTCTTTTGCAGGGATTAAACCCCCCAAATCTGATTTCAAGCCCTCAGAATTCAAATGCCAAATGCCACTCAAAGGGAATGATTATTGTTTTCTCTCCAGATGTCATTCCCGTTCATCAGTCACAAGGACAAGCCGCTCATATTTTCCTTTCTAGCGGTATTTACCAATAAAACACACTGCCAGTGCCAGAGCCTCCTTCCCTCGGACCCAGCTGAACACCACCTGCATGCCGCCCCCGTCTTTCCTCCCCTTTCCTCCACCTTAAAAACAAACACTGTTCTTTCCCACGTAGCGAAAATCCAGGACAAATGCCAGATGATTACACCTGCAATCTGTTCGCTTTAGGATTTTATTTCAGTTTCTGAGGGCATACGGGTACACACAGGGACACGCACCCGCAGAAATTTCAGTAGCCTGAAGTTGAAGCCACTTGACTTCAATGGACTTGCTCGGAGCTGACACTGCTGCAAGAGAAACTATACACCAAGTGTACCCCAGGCGACCCCCTCAAATTACTACAGTTTCACACCATTCCCATATAACCTGTTTTTTTCAACAGTTACTGAAGCCTGGGTATCACTGGGTATCAACAAATTTACAACGGATAAGTAGTAGGGGAAGTGGACTGGTTCACACTTACCCATAGACGCCCTAGTACTAGTCGAGCAATTAAACAAGCCTTAAATTGGATGTAATTGCAGCCATTTGGAGAGTTGTGATGCGTGTTTTCTAAAAAAGTGTCTAAATCGGTATCACAGCCAAATCCGTTGGCCCCCATCTTCTCTATGTAGGGAGAGTGAGCGGGAAGAGATTTTACGTTGAACGTCAGTTCGCCATTAGCTACAAAATGTGCCCCCTCCCAAAATGGATCTAAAACTTTTTTCTTTTTTATGGAAAACATTTTCCTATCAGAAAAAAACAGTGGTTTTGGCTAATGTTTCCACTCTGCAAACTGTTTTACCATTCCAGCCTTTTGTTCCAATGAGGAATGGGAAGTAGTTTCGAAAATGTTTAAATTACTCAGGGAAGGACTATTTCACATCTAGGTCTGGTGACTTCCACTCATGTCATCGGGCCAAGTTCAGACCATTCCACTAGAGCCAATGTGATTACCCAGTATGAAACCAGTATGAGATAATAGCCGGGGTGAGGCCCTCGCGTGGTGTCCTGTGTGTTCCCTATCACAGACTTACGGTGATGTGCTCGGGAACCTGACATAGCATGCCCCATCATGGAGCTGTTCCCCTAAAAACAGGATTTTCACAGAAAGGCTGTATATTTTGGAGGCTTTGAATGACTTTTTGGTTACAAGGAAATGTCATCCCTTCGGTGTGTATATTTTTGGATGCGCTGTTGTACACAGAAGGTGAAATCATGGTGCCTGAAGATACACATTCTCTCTCCATCTCTGCCGTGGGCTGTTGGTTGGGAAAGCCAAGGGGATTTTAGGGTTGTCTCTGCTGGCAGATGTAATATGTTCCCTAGTACCATTGGCCTGTACTCCAGGGCATGTGATATGGGAATGGTGAGGCTGTTGCCTGGCTTCCACCACCGATTCCACCTTCAGCCCTGCCACGCTTGCCCCAGGTGTCGCAAGGTGGGTTTAAAGATCCTTGTCTACCCTGTGAAAGTGCTGGGAGGACAGACTAGTGACGTACTTTGTGCAAAGTTCTTGAGCGCCTTCCGATTGAAAGGAATTCTGAAAGTTCACAGTATCTTCTCAAATTAGCTTTCATCCTAGGAGCATTTTTGATTAGTGAATTTTGATAGTACTGGAAAATTGGCACAGCCATAGAGAATAGCACAATTTAAATACTGATATTTCAGAAGTGCCACTTTTCCCATAAACATTGAAATTTGACTAATCACTGCTAGAACTCGTTGTTACCATTCAAAACCCAGAAAATACTCTTGCACTTGATTCCTCAGATAAACCTTATTCAAGGAGAACAAATTCCCCAATCACTACAAAATGCTAAAAAGAAGCTATTAAAGCAGGACACCTGGGCTTTTCTAATGTTTTTGAATGCAATAAACTGTATCCACTCAATGTTGTCCATTTGCCTTGCAGTAGGCACACTGGGACTGCAGCCAGGCTTAGGATCCCCTTGTGCTAAGGACTTTCCCAAAGCACGGAGAGACATGGACCTGCCCTAAAATAGCCTTCAGTTTCACTGTGGTTGGTTGTGTGACCTTGGGCAAGTCGTGTAACTGCTCTGTGCCTCGGTTTCCCCATCTGTAAAACGGGAGGTGTAAAGCCTACCTCACAAGGATGATGCGAGGATTATTTAGTCGATGCTGGTGAAGTGCTTCAAGACCTTAAAATCAAAAGCGTTGCAGGACTGCAGTGGTGTTGGGCAGAGCAGGACAAAGCAATGCATCATGTCACCTTTCCCCTGTCTCCACACAGCCCAGCAGAGACAGAGAGGCAGGCTGATCTGAATTTGGGTTTCTCGAGGAGGACTAGCACAACCCATGCAAGATGCCACGCGAAGCTTTTGGGGAGTGTTTTTCTCCATCCCCTGAAATGCTCCACTCTCCCTTTGGAAAGCATTCGGGGAAGTCAACTGAGAAGCCAAGGATTTAGCACGGTCCCGTTGGGTCATGGAATTGGAGAAAGCAGAGATGGAAAGAGCACGTGGGTCATCAGGTGCATTCCCAAGAACTCATGCCACAGGCATCCCTGTGTCTTATTCTCCCACCCTAAATCCTGTCTGGTTGGAAATCTTCCAAAGAAGGGGTTTGCTCCCCCCAGACCCTCTTGATCAGGCACGTCAGACAGAAATAATGGTCTAAGCTTTCCTAGCAAGTACATTTTTTGTTAACTAAGCTTGAAACTAAGTCATGCCCACGCCTTGAATCTTGCCTTATTAACCAAACTCAGCCCGTTCTGGACCCAGGTCATTCATCTGAAGTTGTCCTTCCAGTGCCGTTCTGACCCAGCGTGGCTTGCAGGTGAAGATGCCTGTCCATCCAAGTTAGGATCAAGGAGCTGGCAGTTAGACTGGGAGATGGCTCCTTCCTAGGTCACTTCTGCATCTGAGCCATCCTTAGTGGGGGTCGAGAGAGACCGAGATCCAAATTAGACCCCCAAAAGTAGATCTGAATGAACAAGGAAAACTACTTCAAGTCCTGCCACAGGCAACTCCTTTTCTCCCCCACAGTGGCATTTCAACACCATTTCTAGCTTCTCCCAGCAAGCTGCACACGTGGTGCTCGGGAGATACAAGGACTGCCAACAACCCCTGCTCTGAGCTGGCCAAAAGAAGTGGCCGAGGGCAAACCTGACCCTCCTTTCGCATCCAGCGAGCGCGTTTCTGCCCATCTCGGTGGCGTTGCCCTTGATTTGGTGCAATGCCGCCGAGAGCAGGGGCAGGCTGTTTGTCAGCAGCTGTCTGAAAAACTACGGTGGTTTAGATGGGATGGGCTGACAGGTGTCAACACGATGCAAAACTGGTGCTATTAACTTGGCATAGAGTGCCTGCGAGTCTCTTCTTTTTCTTTTTCGATCACCAAGCAATTACCTTACGCATGGGAAGCCCGTTGTTTATAGACAGTGTCTGTAGCGACTTCTCGTTTCACAGGAGGGCTCTAAGTATCTACTCTGTCTTATTCCCCAGCTCTTCCTCTGATTTCTATGTCTTGGAGGGCAAGGTGTGCATGCGTGTGTGTGCTTGAGTGTGAATTTATGAGCAAAAGAAATAGAGCGAGGGCCAACCCAAATATTTAGTGCAATGGAGGTTTTGACCGAGTAAGGAGTGAATGAGCAGCACGGGCTAAGACGTCGGAAAACCACATGTGCAGATTTTGATCTCCGTCTCAGTCCAGCGGGACTTCTATAAATCCATCAAGATCATTGTCTGTGTCCAGGACAATTTCTTCTCTGGGCTCCCAGGGAGTGACAGATTGCGATATTCAGGGCAGGGCTCCACAGAGGGATGAGATCAGACTCGCTGAGCGCCTTCGACTTCCCCCGGTTTAGCGGAAGCTGAAGGCATCCAGCACATCCCAGGAGGCAGCCCACGTGAGGTTGTGCCCTGTTTGTGTTAGATTATGCTTTGAGCATTCAAAGTTCAATTCTGTTTTCCTTACACCGGTGCAAGCATGTTGAACATGACAAGATGTGGTCATTTTAATTTAGGAAGGCTGTAAGTGTCCAAAGTGCTAGATAAGAGCTCGCAAAATCAACGTGCCCCTTAAAAGACCAAATTCTGGTCTCGATTTCACCAAGGCACCAGCCACCCTGCATGAACCCCACTATTTTTTCTGGGAATGCCCTGGTTTTTCTGCCATCAGCGAGGCCAGAATTTGGCCTGGCCCCACCCGCCCTCATTAACTCCAAAAAGCCCTTTATGTTTGTTGATGACGGCTGTGTTAGGGCAGCAACATTTCGATTCTCAAAACCTTGTGGTGCCTTTTCTTGTGGTGCTTACCCTTCACAGGACTTCAGTCAAGGCAACCACTTGCATCAAACAGCAACGCCAGTACTTTTCCTCTGTATTACGTGCCAGTGCAGTAACAGACTTTAATGTATACGTATATAAATATAGATAGATAGATATATTGCTATAGTTATAATTATATATATATAATTGAGGTTCTGATGCCGCTGTACGGGGAATGGGCCATTCCCCTGCAGGATTATACACTGCTCGAGTGAAACCAACAGCTCAACGTCCTGTAAAGCATTGCAACCTTGGCAAGGAGCTTCTCTTTCTCGCGTTCGTTTTCCGGCTCCCTTCTCTCCTCCTGCCCTTCTCCTCCCCGCTCCCAGAAACGCACTCCGTGAAAGCTGCTGTTTCGCACCGTAGCAATTTCTCCAAATAGCTCTCCCCATCGCCAGCATATGCCGCAAGGCGACGGCTTCCCCCCACCGCAGCATGGGGAGGTCTCCCCTTGCCGCGAAAGGAGGATGGTGGGGCCGGCGGGGCAGCATCCCGGGGCAGCATCCCGGGGCAGCATCCTTGCCTTTTCTTTGCACCAGGGCGATACAACCCGCCAGGTGGCAAGTGGCGTTATTCCCCGCTAGCAAAACCATCCGCTGGTGAGCCTCTCCATCTCAGCTTCCCCAGCGAGACAGCAACTTGGTGTATTTTTTTTTTTTTTCTCTTCGGATGCTCTCTTTCCCGCGCTGCTCCGAGCGAGCCAAGCGCCGCAGCCCTCGCTGGCGGGGAGGAGGGAAGCTGGCGAAGGCGGTTTGCTTTGCTCACGCGAGTAGTTCTGCCTGACTTCAGGGGGGACGGGACTTCTTTTTGTCAAGGGACTGCTGGGTTGGGTCAATCGTCACCTTATCGTTACCTTTGAAGTATTGCTGAAACTACAGACAGATGATAGAACAGATGTTGAGTGAAGGTATTTTTTACTAAAGGGAACAACACCAATAATACTGTAAAAGGTGCTAGAATCAAACCTCATTTTATATACTTCGGTTCTTAGAGAAAAACAAAAAATACACAGAATTCTTCCTGTGCAGCCTTACTGTAGATTGTTATAACCAACTCTTTATCCAAAAAACAAAAAAAAGTGAAAAGGTTAAAAAAAGGACAAAAACGAAGCGATCCTGTACAAAGTGTAACAAATATGACTTTCCTATATAAATGTAAATGATCAGACATATATTAAAATGCACTTGAGGCAGGCAGCAAGCATGAAAAGCTTTTGAAGTATCCTTTTTAATGCACTACACCTGTCTTTTTTCGTTTGGCTGGTGCAAGAGGGAATGTGCCAAGTCGCTTTTATTTCCTTTTAATTCTGTTTGTGATTTTTGGGAAAAGGGAAGAGGGATGGAAAGAGGGTGGGAGGTTTAGCTAGCACGGAAACCTGGAATATTCATCTTAATTTTGGGGGTATTTTTTGTTTTGTTTTGTTGTTAGTTTATGACATTGGTGACAGCGTTTGGACTCACACTTCATTTCTCAAATGCTTTTGAAAGCTTTGCTGCCTGCCCCAGGTGCTGAGCATAACTCTTACCTCAAGAACGCTTACAAAAGAAGTCAATTGTTTTTTCCCATCTCTGGCAAGTTAAAGCAAACAAATGACAACAACAACAAAAAAAACCAAAAAAACAAAAAAAAAAGAAAAAGCAAACAACCAGCAGTGAATGAAGGAATGAAAATTAAAAAAGAAGGAAGTCAAAGCAGAGGTTTGGTGATCAAACCGAGCCATTCTGGTGCTTTTCCCCTTTTTGTGTTGCTAATGATCAAAATTACATGAGATGGGCTTAGACAAGTTTGTGGTCTTAGGATGTAGCAAAAAATGTATTTAAAAAGAATACAAATTTGCATGGAAAAAACTCTGATGGAACATTTAAAGAATGGCTGTTTCAGTGTCAGACGTTTAATGTTAGCATGTGTGTGTGCTGTATATACCTTTTCATGTGTGACATGTACAGTTGACTGAGGAAAAAAAAAACATATGGAACCGAACAAAAAATAATAATCAAATGCTATTTTATCAGATGATGCACTTTTTCACCTTGATGAGAAGCCACTGTTCACAACTATGCAATCTTCCAGTTTCTCTCTCTATCTCTTCTCTCCAACCTCAAATTTCCCAACTATTTTCCATAACCTAAGCCGTTTTTTCTTTTGTACAAAGAAACACAAGAAGTTCCAAACTCTGGTTCAAGGTGAGAGTGCTACTGTGACTTTTCTCAAACGATAAGAGCTAACAAACAGACAAACAAAAGGGGTTTGGTTTGGTTTTGTTTTTAAGAAAAAGGAGGTTCGGACATGACCCTCTTTATGTTCTCTAAGTGAATCGATGTTTTCTACATGTGCCAGGCTTCTGTTGACTGTTTTTGAGTTTGGTTTTGTTTCTTGATTCATTTTTCTCTCTCTTGGGTTTTAGGATTTTTTTAAGTTTGTTTTCTTATGTACTTCTTTTCTTTTTTAATTCTGGTTTTGTATTGTAGGTATTGGGGATGTGAAGATGAAGGTGAAATTTGGCTTAACTTCAAGTGTTTTAGTACATATGTGTGCTATATGTATATAGTTTTCTACATAGAAAATTTTACACGCTTTTTAACGCACTTTACGACTTGTATGTACAAAGTTGTCTATATAGAAAATGTAGCGAGTGTTACCCGACCTTCAAAGAAGAGAGTTTTGATTAAGAGGAGTTCAGATGTTTGAGTATCTCACGCACGCGCATGCGCGCGTGTGTGTGTGTATAATATACTATATTATATATTATAGAAATATATAATAGCGTATGTCCATGTTAGGGTGTGTATAATATATACACACATCCAAACACATGATCATGCCCATCTGTACCATAAAAGTAGAGGGTTTT
>NW_008796220.1:297037-337432 GCF_000699145.1 Aptenodytes forsteri | reverse complement strand
GTTAGCTATATGTATATAGTTTTCTACATAGAAAATTTTACACGCTTTTTAACGCACTTTACGACTTGTATGTACAAAGTTGTCTATATAGAAAATGTAGCGAGTGTTACCCGACCTTCAAAGAAGAGAGTTTTGATTAAGAGGAGTTCAGATGTTTGAGTATCTCACGCACGCGCATGCGCGCGTGTGTGTGTGTATAATATACTATATTTTATATTATAGAAATATATAATAGCGTATGTCCATGTTAGGGTGTGTATAATATATACACACATCCAAACACATGATCATGCCCATCTGTACCATAAAAGTAGAGGTTTTTGTATTTCTTTAAGGTTTTCAAGCTACAATATATAGCCTGACTCTACTGGGTAAACTTCTTCCCTGTCCTTAGAGGAAAGGTAGAAAATTGTCCTCCCCTGTTATTCACAGTGCATATTCCTGGGGGCGACAGCCTTTATAACCTTTCTTTCCCCACCCCGGTTTACCAGAGGGTGCCGAGGAGGGAGTGTTGGTGAGGAAACAGGGTCATCCAGTGATGAGCTCAGGAAACCACGAGACCACGAGATGTGGCTGCCACGTCCCCCGCCAACCGCTGACTCACCATGCAACTTAGAGCGCACCACTCCCACTCCTCTGTGCCTGTCAAACTGGGGTTGCTAATGCTTACCAAGCCTTTAAGCACTTTGCACTCACGGTCCCTCTCTGCAAGTTCCGCAGGGTCCCCCTCAATACCAGTGGGAGGTGATTTGGGCCAGTTTACAGTGAGATCTTCACCAACCTACCCCTTGTCCTCCATTTCTCTTCTGTTCTGGTAGCCCACTGCTGCCTCGTTGGGCCATGCTTTGACCTTCATCCCCTCACCATTATGTTTTAAATGAGCACTGCTGTGCTTCTCCTTCCTTCCACTCAAGGCTTCCCCACCCTTGAGAGCCATGGCCCACCACACTAACACTCTTCAAATCCCTTTATCAGACTCTCCTCAGCCATGGTACCTCCAGGCACTAAAACAACTTGGCAAAGGGCAAAACCCCGGGTTGCTGCCATTAGCCCACTCTTGCCCTACATACTACACACAGACCTGATGGTCTTGATCCTTATGGGTCCCTTCCAACTTGAGATATTCTGTGATTCTATGAGCTCAAGTTTCTTGAGGTAGGGCAGATGAAACCCTATTTCTGACTCATTGGACACATGATTTAGTGAAGCTCTTCCAAGTGACCAAGGGACAGCTGGGCTGGGTATCATACACAGCTGTGGATGCAGAAAGGGTCCTTACTAGAGCCAGTAAACGTGGGAAGGATGAGGGAAATGGATTTGTGGCACCTCTTCCATGTGTCAGTGGGAACACAAGTGTCCACATCAGTCTGTGGCAGCATGGGTGTTTCTTCCAGCCAGTCTTTCAGGCTTGACTCCTTAACAAGAACTTCACGTCAGCCTTCCTACTAAAGTTAAAGCCACATTTATTTGAGAACAACTGTAGTGGAAAAGCTGGGGGCAGTCTTCCCATCTTGCACAACCTCATGGCTGTAGCTGTTGGCAGTCGATTGGTTGATCTATAAATCCAGGTGGGCTCAGAAACCTCCTGTGAGTGCTTCATGTAAATCAGCTCTCTAGAAAGCAGCATTCACACCTAAATAATTTATTGCAGGACATCTCACCCAGCCTTACATGTTACACATTGTCTGTTTGATGGTATAATATGTAACACAGCTGTATTGCCTCAGATGTCCTCTTACCGGCTCTTCCTGCGCAAACGTGGGCTCTTCCATCTCTCTGCATTGACAGGCTTTAGGCTCTGGTTGTCGCTGGTGTTTGCAAGGAGCTATAGTTGTCCCTTGGACTTGCCATTAGGATACTGGCATCTGTGGGCTGTGTTAATGGTTAATCCCCCACACAAGTCAAAGACAGTATTTTTTCCCCCGCCGGCTCTCTTTAAGGCAAAACACCTGATTTCCTTCCCTGAAAATGTAGTGCCGAGAGGTGCCCACCTAAGGAGGCCAAGTGGAGTCATCCTCTGCCCCACTTAGCAGTTTGTACTAAAGCCTTGAGGAAAAAAATGAAGATACTTTTCTAATTGCTAGATTCAGCGAATAGAGGAACCTAGAGGACAAGTTTGACTCAATCCATAACCTTGCAGCTGAAATCTTTTAAGTTCATACACTCCAATTTCTTAAAGGGAGTAACTTGCAAAGGCTTCTTCCTTCCATGACTCACCAAGAAAACCTATGTAAGGGAAAGAAATACACGGAGGATGCTTGGCAATATATTCTTCCTCTCCAGGTTACCCAGCCCCTTCAAAGCAAAGCAACGCACCCATCAGAGTTAAAATAAAAGCAGACCTGTGTTTCAGTTCAAAATGCCTTTTTGTGACATGAAAAACCAAATCTTTAAGAGTGTGTTTGGCAAACGGCAGGAGACGTTCACTTTGTGGACAAGTATAAAGCCACTTGCAGCTTTCAGACCCTAAGAGAAAGCATATTTCTTGACACACACACATACACACACATCCCTGGCTGGGGATGTTTGTCCAAAGTACTTTGCCTGCTGGCTCTATGAGCATGGGATCCAATTCTCTAATTTAGCCAGAAAAGCTGGGTATCCAGTGAGTTATCAAGGACCCTTCCATACTCAAGAGAGACAGCAAGATACTTCCAGGTAGGGATTCATCCCAGTTGGTTTCCAGTTTAGATCAGTTGTGTGCCCTTTAGCTGGTTACGTTTAGGTGAGTTGAATCCTGCCAAAAGCGGACAGGATTTACCACACTTCCAAACCATTTCCCACCACGGCTTACCGTGAGACTTGTCCTCTTTCCGCTCTGCCAAGGAACATTCAAAGTTATCTCCTTCAGCGTAGCTCCATGCTTGCTCAGCAGCCCCTGCCGAAGTGGCACGTCCACATCAGGCATTCCCCTCCCAGGACTAAGGGCATGAGGCTGCAATTCAGAGTGGGACCCGCTCAAGAGAGGGGGGAATTTGATTTTCTTAAGTGATACACTCTTTCTGTGACAGTCTTCTGGTCACCCCAGGGGTTCACAAAAAAACCCTTGAAAATTAATGCACAAGCAATGACCTTCTGTGTGTTTTCCTAAAGGATAGGGTCACTCTTTGGCTAGGCGAAAAGCAAAAAGTAAAATCTGAGCTACAACAGTGACTTGTTTAGTAGATTCACACAGCGAGCTGGTAACAATCGCATTGGCTTCTTCTCCTGCTCATTAGCAATCTGTTCTGGTCAATTCTCCTCATTTTCTTTAATTCAGCCATGACATTGTAAATGACGTGAGAATAAAGCTCAGATTGCCACCGTTTACAGAACAGCTGGGGAATTATACTCCTTCCAGGGCACCACGTCCTACCTTTGCAAGAAGATTAGGAGATGTTCGAGCAGCAGCAAAGCGGCTGCCTCATCCAGAGCCTCAAACTTGTTTTTGTCTGTGTTTCATGTCAAGCACCTGAGAGCTCCTTACGTCTCTGATAATATGTGGTTACGGCATCCTGCGCTATGAGGGTGTCATGCCCTTCCTTTGCTGCACATGCCACCTCACGGATGAGGACGGCCCAATGGCCCAGAGAGCTTTTACCAACCACCCCTGTGTTCAACCTTATCGGAAGGATTTTCCTGTATCCAACCTGGTCCCCCCCTGCTATAGTTAAACCCACTGCTTCTCATCTTCATGTCTTTTCTCCTGTGGAAGCACCAGGTACACATTGTCCTGGATTGATAGACTAAGTTTAAAAGCCAGGAAGCCCAAGGCTATTCCAAATCACTCCCAAGCTATTGTGATGAGAATTAACTGAAGAGCCCCAGTCATCCAGGTGCCTTAACAAGTCTTGTGGGAGCGCAGACCAAGCAGCCAGATCCCACCAGGTACCAACACCGGTCACACCAACACCCGGTCACTTCACTGGTACCGCCTTTCTTGCCACGTATCTGCTGTTGCCTGAAAAGAGCAACAGAATCCATCAAGGGGCTGCCCTTCTACCGAAGCCTTGTTTCGTTGGCCATCGTCAACAAGTCCAAGCCGATATTCACTAGCATACGTTGGTGAATGTAGCCTCAAGAGTTCCCAGGCTGTGCTGCTTCCCCTTGGCCATCAAAAAGGGAGGGGAAATGGCTTATCTTTCTTTCGCTTATGTTCAACCCCAGTAGATTCCCCTACTGTGGAGTCCGCCCTCTTTGTCTGCCCTCATGCACTACTAGTACCCCGAGAACACAGGCTATTTCTCAGAGCTGTTTTATCAACATTAAAAGTCATGAAAAATCAATGGAAAAATTTCCCTTGGAGATTACTGCTTTGTAGGAAACGCTTCTGATTTACTTTCCCCCGTTTTTCCCCCCTTTCTAAATGTCATTATTTTTAAATGGGCTCTAATATCAATATCAATGTTAGTAGGATCCATTGATTAAGCTGTGAATCAAAGCTCACTGCTGTGTTGGATATACATATGTTAATGACAATTGCGTTAAGCCAAATTTAGCAGCTGGACTCTTCGACATCCCTTTGTTTTGTATCTACCTCACTATGATTTCTTTGATTTCTTGTGATTTAGTGTTGTATACAATGTCAGAGGTGATATGTAGAAATATATATTTTTTGCTTTGCAATAAAGCTCAAAGCTATAACATGAATATTCATAAAATGTCATAATCTTTATTGTAATGTTCCCTTCTTAGTTGTAAAATCCTGTCTGGATCCTATTTTCCTGTACACTAGAATCGATATTGTGTTCATGAGTGAACGGTTATTCTTTCTGTTACGTTTCCATTTAAGTGATATTTTGGAGATGTGAGATAGACACCAGAATTGTCAAACATGAATTGGTTTACTTTTCCCCCCCCCCCAAATACAGCCTGTTTGTAACTGGAATCAAACAGCGAAATTGAAAGAAAATGATTTGCAGTCCTGATCTTTCAATTTTGGTTTGTCTGATAACATTTAATTTGGCAGGAGGTGGAGAAGGAGCAAAAAAAGAGGGGCTATTAGGACTGATGAAGGAAAAATATGTTCATTTGTTTCCATTTGGGTCAAGAGGGGATTCATTCTTTGAAATAATTGAAATGTGGCACTTCCCTGAGCATGTGGACCACACTCATCGAAATTAACTCCAGCCGTTGAAAAGTTGAGTGTGTAGTTACAGTCACTGACCTAGAGTCACGAGTCCAGGTCCTTTCTGTGGGAATGGAGAGAGACAAAAAGTTCCCTAGGACAATTCACCCCATGCTAAGACACTTGTCTGAGGCACGTGGGATGCATCTCCTTCAGGATGGCTGTCTCTCCCCATCTCTGTGGATGGAGCTGAGAAAATGAGCTCACATTAGATACCTCAACTTTACGGGCTAAAATCAAGTTCAAGGACTCTCATCGTCAGAGCACAAGTATCATTCTGGCAAGCGAAAACTGCCTCAATTTTTGGTCATGTGCATTATTCTGAACCACGTGGTACCTTGTGCTCTGTCAATGGAAGGGATGAGGAAGGTGGGAGCTCCTGGTACAGTGAGCAGGACTTTGCCTACTTCTTCTATGCTTGTGTGGTGGAAAATGTCCTTGGACCCAGTGACTAGCCAGCAATACCGTAACGACCAACATCTGGCACAGAAATGCTGGCTGAGTCCTGCAGTGTGGGGAGGAGCGTCAGGGAGGATTGTTGAGGTGGACGGGACCTCTCATCTGTTTATTCCCACGAAAGCCTTTCCGAGAGCCTCGCAGCTTGATCGTGCTCCCTAAAATGTGAGGGAACAAAGCCCACGTCTCCCCAGTGCAATCCTTCTTCAACCCCAACACTGCTCCCATAGGCTGGAATTAGAAAAAAAGCATTGAGCCCCAAATGCTGGGACTCTTTGCTTGATTAGAAAATATTTCCATGGATCTGAAGCACTGACTTTACTGGGAGCAGAATGAGGTGAATCCTCTCCATTTCCCTTCCACCAAACTGCAGGGAAAGTAACATTTCCCCCCACCGCTTTGTCGAAGCAAATAAAAAAGTAGTGACCAGAAAGAATTGGACACAAATGGAGTATTTTTTTTAAAGCAAGGAGAAAAAATACTACTGAACTTAAATCCAGCTATTCCATCAGGAAAAAGAAAAAAGAAAGATGCAGGAAATGAAACCCAAATACGAATAAATCTCAGTGGAGAAGATGCTATTGGGTTTCACCTAAAGCACAAGACAGGACTGCAAAACACATGTTTAGAGTCGGTTTCACGAGACCCTTTCTGCGTAGTCTTCTCTCTAAAATTGGCACAATTGTTCAGTACAAACAGCATTTTTTTTCCTCATTCTGATCTGGTGTCTGTACAAATCTGGCTTGGTTTTTGGTTTGGTTTTTTTTATTTTTGTTGCCTGTTCCCAGCTATTTCTATTTTTATGGTGTAGTATTTTGTCTATACGGAATGAAATACAGATGTGTTCATGAAATTGTATAGCAGATGGAATTATAGGTTGGAGTTGATTTGAAAAAAAGAAAATCTAACAATGAGAAAAATATCTATATGAAAAGTATGCTTCCAAAATGTGTGTTTGAATTTGAGCATTTTGTCATTCTACTGAGCTTTTTGAAAGGTTTATTTTGAAATAATGAGATTTTATGAAGGTTGAGGGTTTTGAGATACCAAAAAGCACAATTATTGTTAAACTGCTACAATTTTATTGAGGTTCCGTTATGTTATTTCATTCTTTGCCTATCTGAACATTATAATCCCAAAATTCTGACATGACATATATAATCCTTCATATCTGTTCATTAATCATCTTGCATTAGGCAAAAGGGAGAGATGCAGCTGTTTCATTTCTGCTCAGAAATCATGCAGAATTCCTGGCCTTATTTGTTCTTTATTTGCTTTAAAAATAGGGTTGGATTTTGTACTTAGTGGTTATTCTCTTCGAGACCTACTGTAAAGTCAAAAAGGTCTCCTTTTAACTGAGTGACAAGAAGTCTATCCAGTAAATGGAAGAGACAGCTTGGTTTTTATCACATCTGCAGTGAAACATGGTTTGTGAAGGACTAGGTCGTGCAAATCGCTTGTGGATCTGATTTGGTCATGCTGATAAACGTTTCCGAGGGGCCGGGTTTACCCTCGTTGCACTCCGCAGCTGCAGACGTAGGTGCTGGATGAAGCAAGTGTCTGAAGTAGCGTTAACGGTGTCCTCAGGTGTTCAGAGGGCTGGTGGGTTGTTTGATGACATGGGAAAGTCTTCAGCATTTCTTTTTCTTCATCTCTTTGTCTGAAAGGAGCCTAGGCTTTCTTCCCTTGCTCTCACAAGTGTTTCCACTGATGCTAATGAGATGCCTTTGGTTTTGGTCATGGAAGCATTTTCTTGTCACATCTTCTTGTTGCTTTGCTACCGTGCTCATATCATGACTATTCGCTAATGCTGACTTTGAGATTTTATGTCCTGCTGTAGCATTGGCTCTGCTTTACTGAGAAGCTCCGTGCGTCTCTTCCACCATGTGGAGGAAAAAGTGGTTCTTCTAGCTTCATGCTCACTGCTGTGCTATCTGCTCTGTTTGAGGTGGTAAGACTGTCCATTTCTATAATGGTCCCATATATTTTGGCAGCTGTATCATAAGCAAATTTTTCCTCTTACTCCAATGCTGTAAATGTGGGAGAGCTTTACCAGCTTCAGCGGACCTGACTCAACATTTATCCTGGCATAGAGTAGCAGCATGCATTGGTGAGAAGGGTGTGCTATTTGAGCAGGAGTTGCCTCTCTGTTGACTGTTGCATGACAGATGGGTTATAACAAGTGGATATAATAGCATTGGGAATGTCTTCTGCTGTCTCACTTACTAAAGAGAAGATTTGCGCTAAGAGTTGAGCAGGTTCTGGCAATGGAGCCCTTACAGAAACCAAGACTCATTTGATTTGTATCAAGGGTCTCCTGAGATCCTTTAGGCAGCAGAGCATTGACAGGGGCTTTCACCTGCGGAACTCTCTTATTTTCTCTCGGTTATCTCCTGAGGTTTGGAGGCACAGAGCCCCGCGCAGAGTCAGAGTTGGCTCACTCACTGCTCAGGTCAAGTCAAGATGGTTGGCAGCAGGTGAGGGAGCTGTCCATGCTGTTAAGAAGCAGACTTGTGTCCAAGGTATGAAGGTGAAACCATGGTTTGAGGGCTTCTGGGTCCCTTAATGGCTGTATGGTTAGGCATCTGGACATGCCCAGGCTCATATGCTGAGGGAGAGACCAGTGCACCATCAGAAGATCCTACAAAAGATACTAGAGCTTAAAATATATAGAAAAAGTGCTGCAATTTTAGCCCTTTGAAATCCTTCTCTGAAATACGGACTCACTTAGCAAAGGGGGGTAAGGACATAAAGCCTGAGGTGGCAACTGTGAGGCTTTATTTGTTATGTCCATTCTACTGTCAGGAAAACGTGGTTGTTCAAACAAGCAATGGATCATCTTAAACCTGAAGAGAATTAGCCTGGAATCACCAAAGCGGTCATGCCATCCAGTCCACAGTCCTGCCTGACCGGAACCTTGACTCGATATACAAGGAGGAGGTGTAAGGCTGGTAGATGCTGAAAGGACAATCTTCCCCCTACTCAGTGGGCCTGTCCCATCTCTGAGGCTGGCTTGAGTCTCAAACAGGCACCTTGAATTACTTTTCTGAAGTGATAATGGCAATAGCTGTGAGGACACTCATCTCTTCTTGGTGCCAGTCCCTCTTTGGATCATTAGCTCAACACCGATGACATCACTTGGCAGTGAATTTCTTGCAGATCTGCCTGGGCACCAGATGAGCGTTATACTGCCCAGCCAATTTCAGTCTTCGAGATGAACAACTAAACTACCTTGCTGGTGGACCTGCTTGGGGTCTCACCTCATAATCTGGCATGCTCTTTATGTAGCACTGAGACGCAGGGTGAGGGGTTGAATAACATTTGGATGTGCTCTGAAGATGTAAAAGGTCTAGACTTGATAAGAGCCACAGATTATTATCCCATTCCTGTTGGGTTCCTTGTCTTCATCCACACTAATAAATTAAACAGCGCAGGACCTGGGTACAGGCACCAGCACTCAGTTGTCAGTATTGTCCAATAGTAAGCGAGGTCCTTGCCACGGTTTTGGCTGGGGACAGCTAGCATTGACCCAAACAATCCCCTACTTGAGGATTTAGCAGGGGGTCTGGAGACAACAGGCAATTTCGTTGAGGGCACCCTGTCTTGGAGGCTAAGGGACACTGTCAGAGGGAGAAAGAATGGGCCCTGGCAGCTTTTTGTTTATTATAGATATAGTCGACATGAACCTTGCCAGCTGCTAGTTAAATGGCATGACAAGCTACGGTGCGATAGTCAAGAGGAGGTAATAGGAGACTAGACCTGCACCCAAGTCCCTGCTTAATAAGAGAGACAAGGTTTGAGGGAGAGATCATATCTTTTACTAGAAATATATATTTTATTATTAAAATACCTCCCCCTTTAAATCATGCCTCTTGTATTACCTTAGACTATGCCAGCTACCAAAACGTGACTAGGAAGTGTTTAGAAGTGTTTTGTCTCAGCATTGTCATTCTAGCGCTAACAAACTTTTGTGGCCCTTTTAATCCTTATGGCCTGCACCCCGTTCTTATCCCACGGTACACACCAAAGCAAGAGACTTCAACTTTGCAAGGTGCCAAAGGTTTCTTATTAAGTCCAAAAATACCATCCCTGCTTTCCGTGGGAGCTGAGGGGATCAGTATGTTCCAGGAAGAGCCCAGAATTTTTTTGCTCCATGCCTTCCCTTTGTTACGCTGCCAGCAGAGCCTCAAGAACAGCATATGGCCTTGCTACACTTGCCTTTTAAAAAAAAAACCATAAAGACTCCACAGTGCTGCATGAGTTTTAATGGTGCTGTGTTCATGTGCATTTCCCTCTGACAAGCAAGATATTTCTGCAGAATTCAGCAGCTTCAGAGCTGGCTGCATTTTCCTGCAATAATTCCTTTTTGAGGCTAGGGGAATGATCGCTTCCCCCCCGTCCAAGACTGATTTAAAATGTAATTCTTTGCCTTCTTCCCAAAATACTTCTTCAGCTCAAATGCTCACTAGGAACTCAGCCTTGGGCTTTCTCATAACTCATAGCCAAGAGCGCTGAAAGAATTTGCATCAGCCGAGCCCTGAGGAGGTATTCGCCATGGCAACTTGAGATTGGGTTAAGAGTTCACAGATCTGGTAAAGCAGATGGCTCGTAACTCTCTGGATCACTTGTATTTGCTCGCTCCATCGGGTCCTGTATTCAGTGCATCAGATGCTTCTGCATTATTACTTTTTTCTATAAATACGAAACGTTTCTATTGGAGAAAACAAATGCATTTGCCTCTCTTTATATCATGACACAAGCAACCCTGATCCGTATCAGCCAAATATAGGTAATTCAAACAGCAGAGGTCACCTATAACACTCTACTGGAGCAGCACAGTTCCTTTCTCAGGAAAAGGAGTGCCTGGTTTACACGGAGCAAAAAGACAGCTGAAATGAATCTGGTATTAAAAATTATACCAGCTGGCATCATTTTTTAAAATGGAGAACTTCAAGCCGGTGCAGGAAAGAGAGGTTGGTATCGGTGAGGAATATGGATGAACGCCGATAACATCAGTGCAGTTATCTCTGCATTGCTGATGTACAACATCGCTACTCTGACACAACCTTTTCAGTCACGGCTTTCCCTGTATCGAACTATTTGGCTGAAATTGCCAATGGAGATGTTCCTTGGAGCCCGCTGTCGCTTCAGCCTTCGTGGGATATTAGGACATTGGACAAAAACTCTTTAGCTCTGCCGTTCCATCCATTAGCACTGCCATTCCCAGCCCACTTGCTTTGACATACATTTGATGTACCAGGTAATTGAAGAAACTATCCTCTGCTCACTTCTTATTCGGTCTAGTCTGAAAAACTGTTCAAGCAATGATGAAATTCTAGCTATTTTCATGTCCTATGACTACAACTATAGTTTATATAGCTACTTGAGGAGTTCCAGAAGATATGTCCTATAAACTTGCAAGCTTTAGCAGCCCCGTGTGCAGTCAGATGTTCTTCCCCTAGGTGTGTCCAGGCTGTGTTATCATGGTAGGATCTTAGGTTGGTTGCTTTTGTGGGCACTTAGAACACTATGAGAATACCCTGCCATTTTAGTTCTTTGAAAATTTGTCATAGCAGCAGTAACATAAGCTTTTAGTACATGGCTTATTTACTGTTCTTTATTAAGGTGTCTTTCATCTACATCGCCATGACAATTAGTCACACCTCTATACCTTACAAGGTACTCTGTCATTTTCCCAGGGCACTTTTATTTCTTCCCCTTGCTCTTTAGCAAGAACTGAAAAGATCTCCCACCGAGCTCCAGTAGGAGTCTGAAGTTTTAACATTTTGACTGAGTCTCCACTAGAAATAGGATCCCTTCCATGTAAGTGATTCTTGGTCCTTGAGCTTTCTGTTTGCTCCATAACATCCTGGCTGCTTTGGGAGGCAAAAAGATGCAAAAATGAATAACTTTGCAATCTAAGGTGAGATTCATCTCACCTGACTTTAGACATCTACAGTGTGGATGCCCCACATGAGTAGATTAATAAATGGAGGCCACTTTTACAGCCTGTAGAAAGGAATATGCGCTTCTGGGATGCAATTCCTGTCATCGTAAAGCAGCTGCCTGCACTTTGTCAGGTGAATCATGTCCTAGAAATGTCTGTGTCTGTCTTGACTTTAGACGAAGTCCAAGATACTAACTCAAATACAAGCATCAATCTCTGTTTGTTCAGATGATGAGGCTCCCAGTGTCTCAAGATCAAAATCAATTTTTAAAGTGTACTCTGCAGACTGCTTACCTGTCAAGGTGATCTGTTTCTTACACTCTTCATGGGTGTGGAAGGAAAAGAACTTCTCGTGTTCAACATTATGAGTCAAATTGATGACATTGCAATTTCCATTTCTGCAAAACATCTCACTGGAACCTTAATGGCCGGTTTACACCTTATTTGTACAGTAGCACTTCCAAACAATCTAGTTTTCATCTTCTTCCCCAGCTCAGGGTTTCAGTAGAGAAGTGTCACCTGCTGAAACTCTAGAGTCACTTTCAGTCTTGGTCTTCTATCCAGACTTGGTCATAGTCAATTTTGCTATGAGGCACTTAGGGACATGGTTTAGTGGGTGGTGGTGTTGGGTTGACGGTTGGACTCGATGATCTTAGAGGTCTTTTCCAACCTCAATGATTCTATGATTCTATGATTCTATGCTTAGCTTGTGAGTTCAGATAAGCTTGCAGCACAAGGTAGCACAACCTTAAACAACTACGACCAGCTTGCCGAGCCCCTCCAAAGGGGCACTGTAAGGTCCTTCAGCACCTCTTCCAGATTTTTATTGCAACATATAAAAACAATTCAAAGGCTTGAACTGCAATGTCTGCTACCTTACAATTGGAGAGGAAATCTTTCAGTGCACAAAACTGACATCTTTTTCTGGCAGAACAAATGGCATCGTTTGTTCTCATCTTCCAAAGAGGTTTTAGTGGACTAATGTCAAGGATCCAGTGCTGAGACATTCCCTGTGTTCCATAAAGCACGGATCTTGCAGATTTCTTTGTGAACATCTTGCTGGAATCCGGATGCTCCAGCAATCAGTGTCCTTGCATGACCCAATGAACAAGATGCGTTCAGTTCCCAAAGCCACTGGCTAGGACTACAGTCAAAGGCTGCACACGGGTGACCCAACTGGGAAAACAAATTACAGGTGCATTTAGATGAGAGGAACTGTTCTGACAACTGCTGTGGAAAAGAAGCTACGATGCTTCGGCATGAAATGAAGGAACAAGAAATTAAGATAGCTGTTACTCCAAGATGGATTGATAAGTTCAAGATGGAATAAGCCAGCATTGAAATGTGTCAGTACTTTAGAAAATCCAAAGCTCCACAATAAAGACCTTCTACAGAATGAATATTGCTGGTAAGATTCACTTTGTCTGACTTAGATAACTGAAAGGTAACTCTCCAAACTCAAGCTAGTGCTGCTCAACTTTCTCTTTGATTCTTGGAGAATAATACTGACCTCTCTCCTAGCAGAGATATCTAAGGTATGAGAGATGAATCAGTCTCTGGAAATGCCTATTTCTTTTCACTGACTAAAAAAGGAGCCAAGGGTGATTTTCTAACACAATGTGGAGACCACAGGCCATTTTCACTAGTCATGCAGCAAATTCTTTTGTATAGGAATGAGGCAACATTCCTGATGTCCTTCTTCCATCCACGATTCATCAGAGAAGTTCAGACATTAACATCCAAAGGGCAAAATCACTGTAGAAGGTAGAGGTCTTCATTGTTTCCTAGAATAACGAAGCCTATCCCTCTGAACTAGCCTCCCAGTCTTGCGTCCCAAAGCTTTACATAGTCTAATTTTAGGCAACTTGGCTTATCAGATTTTGACCACTTCTTTTCTAGCTTGGGACCTTGTGCTTTAATTATCTGAGTATTTTCTGGGTAGGCAGTAAAGAAGTCTTCATGGGCATCCTGACTTTTCAGCCTTTTTGGGTTAGGCTTGCGGTTCACTGTCTTGTTGTTGCTCAGAGTTTGGGAAGAGCGGTGCTTTTCCTTTTACAAGGACTTTTTTTGTTGTTGTTGAATTTATCTTTGTCTTTTAAATTGACTTTTGCTTTAGAATAATGATCATAGCTAAATGAATGCCTCTTGCAGTGAGGCAGCACACCTAGCACATGCCTCCATACTTTGACTGCTTTTCCACTGGCTCATCAAGCTTCCAGAAGAATGCCTCATTTAATGAAAGCCCAGGGTAGAGGAGCACTGTGATGAGAATGTGTCTAATCCTTGAACCTTTCCACTTCAAAGGGATAAGCATTCTTCCTGACCAGGGATTTTGTCAAGTTTTTTACTGTTCTCTGAGCCAGATTGATACGAGCTCCCACGGTGTTAGGTAGACTGCACCAGCAAAGGCAGGCTCTTCTCAAAAAGAAGGTAGTTTTTAAAAATAAGGTAACCAAGGTGCAGTGGCAGGTTTGCCATGTGGAGGCCGAGCTCGAGGTGTGCTGTGAGAGGGGTGTGGGTTCCTACATGGAGGGGCTTTGCAATGAGGAGCTGAGGAGCAATGGTGGAGCTGACCGCAGGAGTCAAGCCTGATGGGAGGATGTAGTGTCTGGCAGACTAATGTGTGGCTGCCGATACAATCAAGAGCATCCAACTTTTGTGCTGGACTCGTGATGTTTCTTACAGTCTCACAAGTGTTCAGAATGAAATCTAAAGAGAGGCAGGGATGGAAGACCTTGGAAAAAACACTTGTCCTTCTCTCCATTGAGCTCGTAATGTTCATCCAACCTCCTCTAGCCTCTGGCTGGGACTTCATTTAGCTGAGGATTGCGGACAAAATTTTCAAAATATGAGGTTTTTTCTTTTAGTATAAAATATTCCTTCTAAGTAATTCTGCAGCCTTTCCCACCTGAGTACCACATATTGAATTACCTAGCCATTTGGAGTGGGGAGAGAAGTTGAAAGAGGGATTAATCCCACTTAACTTTGACTCTCTAAAAGTTAAAGTGCAATCCCACTTAACTTTGACTCTCTAAAAGTGTCCGGTCTGACCTCTTTGCATCTGCTTCCTCTATCGTCAGTGGAAGGAGACGGGCACCTGTGGAGAGGAATTCATCTCACCCCACTTTTTTGGGTCTAACTTTCAATAACTTGAACTCATCCTATTTACCTGAGTAAAGGCAGCTTGAGGAGGTAGGCATTGCAGAATCAAGCACTAAATAAATTCCTGAAATACTCCTCAAGGGACAGGGACATTTTTGCTGTAAGCTTGGATTTTAGGTGGTCATGAAGTCAGCTGGATACCTCTTCTTGGAGCTGTCATTTAACCCGCAGCTTCAGATCTTCCTGACTATTTTCTGATTACTGTGCTTTCTTGCTTAGATAAAAGTCTAGTTGGTTATAAAGTAAAATCAATGTGGTTGACTAAATTAGCAAGTTACCATCACGCTTCTACTATTTTAAAGCTTGTTTAACTCAGAAAAGTCAAAGCTGGTTGCAGTAAGCCATTGAGCCATATGTGTGTGTCTAGGGCATGTGATAGGCTAGAGAGAGAGATGTGCAAAGAGAGGAAAGACGTATATTAGCAGTGTGCCACGCGTGACAGAGAAGCAGCACAGTGATGGTTCCTCTCTGAGCGCTGGGATGTTTTGCTGTACTTTCAGAGTAGACACGGTTGCGGGACCTCAGCTGTTCTCATCCAGCCCGCAGAGACAGGGCAGTCAGTCGCGCTGAGGTAATTCTGGATTAACTCCCTTGCATCGAGGGGTTGAATTCGGTTTCGCCCCAGCGATTTCCTGAATTGCCTCCTTTGTGGTATGTTCTACGTGCCTGCTTGCTTAGCTGTGAAGCTGGCTTTTCAGGGTAGGAGCTGAGCATCTCCCTTGAGTCAGTTCCACGCAGTGGGTTATTGCCAGGGCTGCAGTCATTTGCATCTCATCTTGACAATTTCAAAAAAGAAAGAGCCCCTTCCAAATACATCTGTGGCTTGGAGTCACAGGGCCGGTGTGGATGATCCTTCTTTAGGCAACTCATCCACACAAAAAAGTAGATCATTTGTAATGTTAAATGCACAAACTCAAATCCCAGCTGTGGGAAGCCGAACACCAGTTTGCCTGCCCGGAGACTGGCGGGTGAGCGAGAAGCAGCAGTTTGACGACACAAAACCATCCGTGACCTCCAGGAGCTCAGTGGGGCGGCAGAATGCCGTGACTCAAACACGCAGTCGCGTCCCTCATTGAACGGTTTTTACATTTCTTTAAATGTCGGGGTTTCGACAAAGTTTTCATGCTTTTTATTAAGGCAAAAGTACGTGCTTGTGAAATTGTGAAATTGATGTGTTATTTTGTATCTGTTTAAAAAAAAAAAAATGTATTTAAAGCTAAAGAGCCGTTATTGTGCGGGGTTTTCTCTCAAACTGGTGCATACACTTTACATCAGGGACCTACTATACATAACAAAAATCAGTGATACAGTTACTGTAAAACCAGATACACACCTTTTACTGTAATAATAACTTTTAAAACCTTGCACTGTAATGGTTACTATTAAAAAACAAAAAACCAACAAAAAAAAAAAACCCTCTTGTCAGAACTGATTTTGT
Organism: Aptenodytes forsteri; assembly: GCF_000699145.1. NCBI lineage: Eukaryota > Metazoa > Chordata > Aves > Sphenisciformes > Spheniscidae > Aptenodytes > Aptenodytes forsteri. The sequence goes on along the minus strand of NW_008796220.1, from coordinate 321,322 downwards.
ATCTTTGATTATATCTGAAATTTTAGCATTTTTGTATACTTACCATGTCAACGATAGCATCCTCCATGGTTAATTTCCGCGTTCTGTTTCCTTTCCGTCTAATCAAACACATGCATTGCTACACGTTGATGGGCAGGGTATGGCCAGGGGAACCGAGTAGGTCACCCCCCGGCTCTTGTTCAGAGAGGTGCGCCCGAACAAGCCGAGCAGAAGGAAAAGCAAAGACCCCCAAACCATTTGGATGGTTTCAGATCCCGTTCAGAGTTCCAGCTGCCCCGATCGTACGACCAACAGAACCAGCGAGCGACTCCCGAGTCATTTCTTTATTCTGGCATTGTTCTGGCCGCGCTGGCTGTCCAGCCCCATCACACAGCAATGCATTGCGAGTAGGTAGGAAATCCAAACCAACGAGATAACTTTGCAATCACTAAGTTTATCGATTTTTTTTTTTTTCCTTCCCCTTTTTAAACATTTTTTTAAATAAGACGTATTTGGAATCAGACAGCATAGTGTTGCAATTCTTTCTATTTTTAAATACTGATACATTCTGTGTGTAAAGTCTTGTTTCTTAGCTAAGAGAATCTTAAATGTGGAGCTGAGTTTGAACCATTTTTTTCCCCTGTTGTACTGTGATTTGGGAATTATTTTGATATAATCCTTTAATTTGGTAGAAGATTTCCCACACCTTCTCCCTCCTTCCTATCATCATTTCATATTTTTTACAAAACTGAAAAAAAACCAAACAAACAAAGGAACAAATAATCTTTTTTTCTCTCTTTAGGCTGTGTAATGTTGTGTTGTCCAGATTCTGTATAAAAATATGTATATGATGTATCTGATATTTGGCAGTGAACGGCTGCAACTTTAACCAATATAATTAACAAAGAAATGCATAATGTTGGTGTTTTAAAAAGTAAAAAAAAAAAAAACCTAGTTAAGATGTTTGTGTAAACTTGCATGGTTTAAAATGTACTTAGTGCATTGAGAAATGTTGTTAGGGTCCTAAGTGAAAGGCTGGTTTACTTTTTGATTCTAATGGTGATTGGTTTGTTGATCAGAATATCCCCTATACTGTATGTCTTAGTTTATTTAGCATATTTATTTATTTTTTTCTCAAGATCTAGCATAGTGTATCTATCTATATGTAATACTGTTCCTTAAAACCAGGTTGTGGAAACTGCGTTTCGTCCGGCAAAATGATGTTTTGCACCACAGTTGTGATTCAGTTGCGTTCCATTTAATTTGCTGTGAAGCCCAGGTTTGACTTTCCTTTGGGATCTTACTTGCCGGCGGGGAGATGCTAGAGGCCAGGCTGCGAGTGCCACTGGGACAAGGAGGACCCGAGTGGCTTGCTCCAGTCGGACACCAGGACATCAGCGTCAGGCCTGGCAGTCTCTGACAACGGAGGGGTACGAGGGCAGGATTTGGTCCTTCCTTAACGAACGAAGGCTAGGTTTTTCCTCTCGGCAGCATGTGTTTTATCAGGATCACAGCAGGCATCCCCTGGGTTTCTCCCAGCAGGCTGGGGTTTCTCCCAGCTCTCTAATGGATGAATTTGGCTTTTAGTGGCAGCCATCCAACACTGCTGAAATACCGGGGTACCGGCAGCGGAGTGTGGACGACCAGCCCTTGCCACCATGAGAAACACAATGAACCTTCAGCATTCGCAATAAGCTCCATGCTCCCTTCCAGAAGCACAAACCCGCCGCCTTCAAGAGGAGCTGGCTCTGTGCCCTGCAGAGCTGAGTCTGGCCAATGGATGTGGTGAGAGCTAGGACCAAACATCCAAGTGGAGACCGCACAGGCAATGGTCACGGTTCATTTTCACATCTCCTGCCCCCCCTCCCTTTACCAGTTTTGTCCAAGCTTTGCTTCTGCTGAACCACCAGAATGGGGACATTTCCAAGTCTCCAGCAGGAACTGCACTGACACCATCAAAAGTCACTGGCTTTAGTGACCATTAATGCCTCCTGGGATTGACCTCCCCGTGCTGGTCAATGAGGACATGTTCTTGTCTCTTAATGCCTGAAATATCGCCAGTGGCCTTTCCCAAAAATAAGACAGAGCTAGACTTAGATACATAAAGCTATAGCATTTCTTAGTGTTCTTCATCCCAGAGGGTCTCAAAGGGCTTTTCCAGCATAACACGATCTTACTTGTGCAGCCTGTAAGTGGCAAAGCCCTGTTAGTAACCCGCAGCCACCTCTGGGGTGAACCTGCCCGCCGTCTGCCAGCTCACGGCAACTCTATGCAAGTCTAGCGCAAGAGGTGTGGATCGCACCTTCGGGGGAACTTAGCAAAAGTACAGCATGCACAAATCCCAGCTAAGTCCACACCAAGACCGGAGAGGACACGTTGACTGATTTAATTTTCCCTTTCTGGGCAGTTCCCCTCTTTTTTCCTGTCCTCACACAACGTTGGGCATTGAGCTGTCCAAGTAACCTAAACTTTTCCAGTTTGCTTTCATCACCTTTTTCTTTCCTAAAAGCTTTTAAAATACTCTTTTTGCACAGGAGAATAGGGAACAAGTCTGCCCCTCCTCTGCTCCAGGAATAAAACGACTCCATCCCTCTCTCTTTCCTTGCCTCCCTTTTTTAGACAAAGCTATTGGCCAATTAACTTTCAATCTTCTCTGATCTCCACCACTTCTTTTAAACCACGGTTACACACTGATTTTGCTGCTTGATGTTCTAATTGGTTTTAATCTGGACAGAAATAAACAGCCTGACATTAGGCACTGGCAGGAATCCTTGCTTGGCATGCAGATATAGGCAGTGTCCCATGGCCAAATCATACAACTTGATGGATGCCGGCTTGTGGCCTTGATGCTGACTACAAATCCTGTAATTTGTTGCAGGATTGGCCGCGTCTCTGAAAAGCTGCTCGTGGTGGTCATCTCCCCAGCTTGGTAAGCTTTATTCTTACTTTGTTCCAGATCCAGAGTTTCTCCAGTAAAACAGTGGAAATGCCCAAACACAGAGGAGATCACCTGGTTGATGTTTCATGGCATGATGCTCAGTGGATCTTTCTCTTTAAGAGCGATTCAGTCAATCCTAAGTCTTTATATAGAAAAGCTCCTGCTGAAATCAAGTTTTGCTTTCAAAGGCTGTGAGATTAATTATTTCAGACCCTTCAAGGTTGTATGTGGAGCACCCTCAGATGGAGAACATCAATATTGAATCCCTTGCAAGAGCCTTTCCTAATAATCACCATTTTGCTTCTACAAAGCTGGCCCTCTGTATCTTCAACATTTCTGGGAAAAGGAGCTGTGCCCTGTTAGAAAAGAGCTTATTCCTTGACAGGTGCAATCTGGAAGCATGCTCATGTAGTGTCCCCTTGCCTTTGGTCTATCTGCCTCTTCATGGCCCCACATACATTGAGAGGAAGCTGGCTTTTAGAGCAGCATCCTGCAGAAAGTCAGCCTCTGATGGTCAGTCGTCCTCCCCTATCTCAAGGCCAGCATGAAAATGTTTTCATGTGAGCAATTAACCATACATCTGATGTAAATTATCAGAGTCCCACAGAAATAACTGGAGCTATTCTAACATGCACCAGCCAAGGGCATGGCACAGCTCTCTACCAGAGAGCTCTCCACTCTTCATCTTCTAGTTGCCTACCGAGCTTTGATTTGTTCAATGGGAGCATGTTCTGGGGTTAGATAAAAACCCTCTTAAAAATATTACACTGGTTTACAAGCTGGGCACACTGCTTCACTCACCCTCTAACCTCACCCTCGCTAGCAACCCATGAGAAATTCTTCCGTATAGAATTGGTCTGTCTCTCCGTATAGACAGACCTTCCCCTTCCTGCCCCTAAGAAGAACAAATCTCATGACCAGCTTTAATTTCCATCCTTGAAACCAAATAAAATTAAAGAAAAAAGAAAACCTCAAGCCCTAAACCCTGAAAATATTCAGCAAAGTCAAGGTGAGGCTGAGATTTTGCAGGCCGGAGCTGTGGATTTATGCAGGACTTTACATGACTGTTTTATTTCCAACGCAATAAAGAATAACCAACTTATTGTAGCAAACCTTGCGCCAGGTGCTATCTCCCAAAACCTTCTGCATGGGACAGTCTGCCCTGTATTTTCTCCGCCTAGCAGCACTTTGCAGAATCTTGGAAGGGAAAATACCCCCTTTGCCTCTGTCCCAGCAGGGGCGGATTGCAAATGGGGAAAACTATGTGGCTTTACATGTGTTTTTTCTTTCTTTTTCTTTCTCTCTTCCTTTTTTCCTCTTCCCTCCCTCCCTTCCTTCCTTCCTCCCTCCCTCCCTTTCTCTCTCTTCTTTCTTTCCTTCTTTCTTTTATTTTTCTTTCTTTATTTCTTTTTATCTCTTTCTCTTCCCCTTCTCTCAGTCTCTCTCTCTCTCATTCTTTTTCTTTGTCGTTCCCTCCTTCTTTCTTTCCCTCTTTCTTTCTTGTGAGATGAGGAGGTAGAAGGTTCACTGGAAGCCACTGGATCTGCGAAAGCAAATCCCTTTGGTTTTTCCATCATGGTTTTGAAGTTCAGTGGAGGGTGTTCTTGTGGAGAGCCCACAGATATCCCTTTGGAGCTACCTGTTGGTTGTGCTTTTTTTCATGTCCCCCTCCCGACTTGGATTACCTCTTCTGGATTATCTCTTTCATTGCTGTTATGCCCAGTGTCCTTTTTTGACCTTTAACATGCTGAACCCTGGACTTTATCCAGGAAAATGAATGTTGAGACGTTGTCCCAGGAGCTCGTTGATCTGTCTCTCGCACCTTCCAGCAGACAGCCACGTTTTCTTCTTCTTCAGAGAGGAAATGCTACTCAGAGCAACAGACTGGCATCAAGGATCCCTGGAGCTTCGTCTTAGCTTTCCCTCTCACTTGCTCTCTACTTCGTCTATGCGTGCCTCAGTTTACCCACCCAGGTATAATAATATCTACCTCACAGGGGTGTTGTGAGGCTCTGTTACTGAGATTCTTGTCTGGAAGGTGGGGTAGAAATGCTCCCCGTTCATAGATTAGCTCATCAGCCTTCCCTGTACAAACTCTTGAGACATCAGTGTTGGCAGAAGTCAACATTGTTATGAGTTTTATTCATTGCTTTCATCTGATGTCAGGGTTTCGGGTATGTGCATAGACTTACTGCAGGCAAGGCTGGATATGACACGTGGAGGAGATCAGATATGGGAAGCTCTGCTCTTATTCCTGAGACAGCTGAAATTACTGACACAACCGTGGACAAAGGGGTTTTTGCCCTACTGTCCCAAGCCTCCACAACCACCTAATCAATCTCTTTTGCCACCATGAACACTCAGTCTTTGGATTGCAAAATCTCACCGGAGAATCATGCAAGTGCACATTTTGGCTGCATATGAGATGTCAGTCCTTTCTGTGACACAGTCCAGGCTGTCCTACAGCACCACAGGAATGTCCAGGGAAATGTTTGCTGATTGCTATTTGAAAGGATGTGCAGAGAAAAGTCATTTTTAAATCATTTCTCTGCCCTGCTAGGAGTTTAGCACCTTGATGCACAGAGACAGCCTCTCCTTGACCATACGCACATTCAGTCAATGGATTCGGGCTCTAGCAGACAGGATTTATGACATGAATCCCAGCAACTGGCACTGGAGAAGAGGAAAACCGGTCACATTCCGAGCCTACCCCATAGTCAGCGAAGGATGCTATTTTATCCCAAGCTTCGTCTTAACCAGAATGAATGGTTAACAGAATGAAAACCATCCTGTCCAAGTGCAGGAAATTCTGCGACTTCCTTCAAGAAATCCAGTAGTCTAAGGACCTCCACTGAGGTGGGCTTTTGAAAGCTGACAGAAGATTGGATTAGGACACAAAATGGTAAAAAAAAAAGAAAAAAGTGCAAATTATCCTCCCAGAGGTGGAAAAAGGGCCCACAAAAGACCCTTCTTGTGCACCATGTGAATTTGGTTAAGGGAAAACAGTAGGATGAATTATCTCCTTTCACCCGCACTGGCACATGGAAATTCTTGGAGCAGCTTCAAGTGCATCCTCCACACTGGAAAGCAGCACTCAGAGAACCTCTGCTTTGTTTGCCTTTGAAAACGGAGTCACAAACTCAAAAATACAGAAGGGGAGAGCTTTAGCTAAGGTGAATCAAGTTTTTTGCATAGGGGAGTTGGATAGGAAAGAACTGTTCCATCCCTTAAGAATTTTTGTGAATTTGTTTTTCCAACCCACATGGAAATCTCAAGGCTAAGAGCAAACATGAAACAAAAATATGCAAAACAATGCATATGCCAACAAAAACAGTTTTGGTATCTTGGAGGGAGGTTGTTTTGATCTTTCCCTGTTTGCATCCTCCTTTTCTTTATAAATTACTCTGCATTTTGAAATGAAAAGCTATTCTGAAATGAAAAAAAAACCTGAATGAAAATGTCAAAGAAGACATCCAAGAGCCTCAAGTCATGTCCTTCATTTCCCCATGGCTGTGGTATTTTTCAGCAGGAAACAGATTGAAGCTGGCATTTTCCAAGAAGTTTTAACTGGCTTTTTTCGGGGGGAGAAAGAAAACAAATTTTCTAAACAATACCCTTCACATCCCTTGACCCTCTAGCCCACACGTCCCAAACCTGACAGGCCTTTCTTTGCAACGGGATTGGCTTTGATATGGGAGCCCTGCGCCTGCAGCAACGTTCAGAGCATTGCAAACAGCTTGTGCCAGGAGATCCTCCCTCGCAGGATGGGAACAACCAGGTACCCAAGAGGAGTTACTCCCCGTCAGCTTGCAGAGCACCAAGGAGAACTGGTAGAGGGAGCACCGCCTCAAGTCCTGCCTGCCCTTCAACCGAGCCAGGATGAGGCTGTACAGGTGACAAAGTCTTCTACTGCCTTAAAAACAACCAAACAAAAGAGAATCCACTCTTTGGTTTATGTAGTTTAACTTGCCGGCAGCAATACAGCTCGCAGTACCAGGCATCGAGAAGTTTTATCCAGAGGTTGGCAGGAAGATTCTCTTTAATACTATTTTTAATGTAACCGTGTTTCTTTTCCCCTTTTCGGTGAAACTTGAGAAGTTCTTGGAATACTGAAATTTGGAAAAAATCACCATTATCCAACAGGGGAGTCCATGCTCTCAGGTCCTGTCCCAAGCAGCACCCTGTCCATTGCCCCAGAACAATAAGCACATGGTAGAGGTTAGAGGGACCATAACAGCCCATGGCTACGGTGACAAAGAAATAAGCACAGTGTTGAGACTAAAGCACACGAACAAGCCTGCTCCACGATCCTGATAAAAAACACTGCCTAGGAGTGAATTCCCCACAGCCTCTTCTCAAAGGTCCCAAACCCACATTCACACTCCCCCTTCCTCCCCTCCCGCTCTGCAATTTCTCGTCTAGACATCACCCCCCTCTCCCAGGCCAGGCTTACACCAGTATATTCTGCTTAGCGCAGCTCTCGTCTTCACCGCGAACGAGAAAAGAGTCTCTGCAGAAGGTTCCCGTGTGCCAAGGGGTGATTTTCCCGGGAGCACGAATACCCCTGGGAGCTGCAGGGGAGCCTGAAATAACCTGTGACAGCAAACAGGCTGATCTGCAGGTCTACGTTAGGTGCGTGCTGGCAGACCTTTGCAGGAGAAGCTGACCGGCGGGCTTATCCTGGCAAAAGCTGTTTTGTCAGACCTGACCGAAACGCCTAGAGCTTTGCATCGGATCTGGGCTTGTGCACTTGCCTCTTCCCTGTCCCATTTGTATGCTTTGATTTCCGAGCTGTTTTTTGCACTGTCAGGAATTTTTTAAACCATGTTAATTGTAGTCAGCTGCATAATGTTTGTTAGGCCTCTCCACCAAGCTCTTTAAATGAACGTCAGTGGCTGTCTTCCCTTGGACAATAATGAATGTATATATCGTAAGTGCAGACTATACAGAAAAGTGGCTAAGTCAAGGATCAGAGGGTTTTGTAAAGCCTGTTTATTTTTTTAAATAAGTTTGAGCATTTATATTTTACCACCATTTACGTGGTTTTGGGGAACCCAGATTGTGTCAAGATCTCATGCCAAAACAAGCCAAAAGTTGTTTGATTTCAACCTTTTCTTCCATGAACCATATTTTAAACGATACTTTGCCATTTTAAATGTTTTATTGAAACATGTACTGATGAAAAAACAAACAAAATGTCATCTTGACAAAAGATTTATACATGAATCAGAAAGTATTTATTTCAATTTTGTACCTTTCCATTTTAATACATTATAATGTATTGACTCAACTGAGATAATATAAACAGTTCATTTTAATAACATGTTTGCAGTGTGCCGTGTCTTTTTATTCTTTCCTTTCTACTCCACACTAGACACAGAGACTACGAAACCAAAAGCAGATCTGCAACATTTCAGATCCCGGCGATCCTGAGCTTCTTTTAAACCAGAGCAAGAGTGTGTCTTTAGCAGGATGCTCCAGGAAAACCAAATGGGCACTGGGTCAAACCACAGGATGAGGTTCTACTAAGAGAGTAGAAGACCTGGTGGGTAAGGAGGATCCAGGGTTAGAGTAAACCACCATGCAGCTGGAAATCTAATTATCTGCTGCTGGCTCTAGGTGATGTGACCTCCCTGTGGAGTCCCCAGATAGGGGATGGCACAACCACACTGCGTCTCCTGTGTGCACCGCTGCAAGGGAAGCGGTTTGCATCCTCTTGGCAGTGGTGCGGTCTCTGCGCTGAGACTCCCAGGTGAGCCTACTCACACAGGGACTGAGTGCCCGATACCTGTCCTGTCCCTCCTCATCCCCACTCACTCAATCCGTAAGGATTGACTGCATCCTCCACCAAACCCCCAAATTCAACTCCTCTTCCTGATTTTCTTCATTCACCTCCGTTGTCGCCTCCTGTTCCTCCACACCCCTGCCCAGGATGGTGCATAAACCCACCACACACACGGAGGGACACGTCTCTATTGCTGCCGATGAGCTGTGCTTTGGCTTCTCTGCTCCAGTTTTCTGGCTTCAGTTTGTGCCTCCTATTGAGTCCCTCTCCCAACCCCCTGCTGAACCCAAACACGTGTTTAGCCCAGTTAGTGATAACTGACCCCTTGATCCATCACTTCATAGAGGAAGCCCAAGTATGAAGCAGGCTATGCAAGCTGTCCTCCTTCAGACGGAGGTTTATCACGCAATGGTAACTCTTGCCTGCGGGCACCAAGGATACAGCAGTTGTGAGGAGAGAAACTTGCTCATGAGGCCTCTGTATTGGTGCTGGAGGTTGGCATTGCGTGGAGAGCAAATCTGCTCGTGACCATGAGGTAAATGCCGACTCCATCCTTGGCTCTAAGGCACCGTCTGGCCAGGTCCACGCTACCAAACTCCTTCAGCCTCCAGAGTAGGGTGGTCACATCCAAACCACCTATTGGGAATGGTCTATTCTAACTCCTGAGCCCAGTCCAAGGATTATTTGGGACATTTCCAGCTGACCTGGTCCAAAACTGTACTCAGAAGTGTGCTCGTAAACCTGTCCAGGAATTGTTTAATTTACTGCTATAGCTATAACCAGTGAGGATCATCATGCCAACTTGTTGGACTGCATAGCACACTAACAACAAGGGAGGGTGGACACTCATTGCAGAGGCCCAGTGGGGTGCTGATCTCTGGTGATAGCTTCTGGGTATTATCAGGAAAAGCAAATATGCTCGATGACTGAAACACATGGCTGTTCCCCTCAAGAAACCGCTGTTCTCTTCACTCTGGAGAGGGTTTTTGTAGCAGTGGGAATATGAACCTGCAATTTCTCCACCCCCATATTTCAAAGCAGAATGAACGCTCAGTACAGACAGACTCCAGGAAGGTTCCTCATCAAACTTGCCCGGGCCATTAAACTCAAAAATGCTTTGTGGTACCAGTTCTGTTGTCAAACACCTGACCCCTGGGAGGTGACGGGGAAAGTGGACTTCTCGTGCAGTGATGTCCCAAAATCTTGGTGATTTTCTCCAGAAGGTATCAGCTTCATCTTAAGAAACTCCTTATAATACAAAGACAGTAACTCATTCTGCCGCATCTGTCATAGTTTGCAGCAGACAGGACTCCAGAGCTAGCCCTACACAGCTGTGAAGGTCCAGCATTTCATTGCGTATCACAGAATACATAGTAGGAAAAGAGGTGTCTCATACACAACAGTAGCTCAAACCAAACATCCTTGTGCTTCCCAGATGCTCTGGACAGGATCTGAATTTCAGGACGCTGCCAGACTTTGACTGGAAGGCAGGTCTGGGAGATATTGAATGGAAAAAGAAGGAGAGGGGGGTGGGAGGCTGTGCAACCTCAATGTTACACCTAAGGGACATCAGAGAAGAGAGCACATGGGTTATTGAGAAGCATCTGGAAGAGAACCAGGTGAGCCTGGGCACTCACTGCAGAAAGCTTCCTTTATTCTGACTCAACTTATCCTCTTCGAGCTAAGTAATTCATACATCTCTGCGAAGCAGTCAAGGACAGGCACCTTCTACATTGCATCCACTCCTCCCCAAAGAATGGGGCAACTGCCATCTGGAAAGACGGCATGAGTTGAGGGGAGCCCTGGAATCATAGAATCATAGAATGGTTTGGGTTGGAGGGGACCTTTAAAGCTCATCTAGTCCAACCGCCCTGCAGTGAGCGGGGACATCTGCAACTAGATCAGGTTGCTCAGTTGGAATCTACCCTCATCATGACAGAAGAATGAGTCTTACAGATTGCTCTCCCAAAAGGGGTTTGCCAGATGTGCTGGAGTCCTTTAGAGTCAGAAGAAATAGGTCACAGCCAGAAAAGCTATGTTCCAGGAGAAGCCGACTTCTTCCAAGGAGAGGCATACAGGGAGACCATTTCTTCTGGGGTGGATGTAACTCAGTGCAGCATACGCTGGCTGTTGTGGGGCATCTTCCTCTGCTTCCCACCAGGAGGGAGATGGGATTTTCAGCACAGGAGGACCTGTGCTGGGGATGGCATCCATGACAAACTTTCACACCATTGCCCTAAGTTTGTGTGAAGACCTTTGCCTTTCTGAACGCTGTACCCTGTACCTCATTCACTGTGGACTCACCTGTTCTTTCAGGAGCAGAAAGACACTTCTAGCAGAAGGGAGATGGACCGTTCCTTTCTTATCCCAGGACTAGAGGGATGATGGACTGTGTACTGCAGCATGGGGCTGTGGTGTGGGTTGGGAGCTACCAAACCACTCTCTTAGGCTTAGGTAATCAGCCCTGAGATGCAAAGAGGATCTCTTCTTACCCCTCCATGCTCTCAGCTCCCCAGATGTGTCAGGAGCAATGAGATCCCTGCACTTCTCTGCATACAATGACAAGTCTGGCTCACGAGCATCGGGCAAACGCTTTAGCAATGTGGTCTTTGAGGCTGGGATGTGGAGGAGAAGGGAGAGAAGAGGAGTAGGATATAGGGATGAGGCTGCAGAGATCCCAGGACAGTGGGAGAAGCTGGGAAGGGACCTAGGGGAAGAAAAAACCAGCCACAACACCTTTGAGGGTGGGAAGGGAGGCAGAAATAAATGCCAAGGGAAGAATGCCAAGGGGTTTTAACCCACACGAGGGCCAGAGCAGAGCAGCAATCCTGGAAAGACCATCTTTCACCTAGCAGAGTGGGGAAAAAACAAGTGAAGAAATTGCTTTACACAGCAATTACATCTTTCCTCCTAATACCCACCCCAGGACATCCTTCTGACAAAATAGGCTCCCTGTTCCCTTTCATCAATCTGCCAAGTTCCTTTTTAACACTTTCCTTAATACTTTTCCCTGGCTTGCTACTAACAAACAGCTCTTGGAGAGGACAACTTCAGCTCAGTCTACAACCTGACTGCTTTTTGTGCTGTTCCTCATCTGCCAGCAGAGAGGACTCCTGCCGCTTTATAGCACAAGGTAGGTAGCGGTTGCCTCCGCTTAGACCAGGTTTTCAATGTGAATTTTCTGGAGACTTGCCCAGTCTTTGGTTCTGTAAGAAGGTTTGGAAGTAGCTTCTTTCACAGGAGCTAATGCACATACGCACATGGAGAGGGTCAACAGTGCCATACCCAGACTGCATATTGGGACTGACCCATGGACCTCTGCTAACTCCTTAGTAGCGCCTGGGGATTGTTTTGCTCAGTGCTAGTTGGCTTGGGTTGAAACCATGTCTAGAAACCAAGGCTAGTTGGCCTGGGTTGAAACCATGCAAATAAGAGTAGAGTTACAGGGACCAGAGGCCAGCATCTTCATCTTCACAGAGAAGAGTACCAGGCCATGAAATCATTGTTTAATTGAAGATCACTGTGTTTATACAATGCCTGGCACAAGAGTGGCTTAGAGATCTTCCTGTGATAAGATAAACAGTCTAGAAAACAAACTAGGAAGGAAAAAGTGAGCAAATGGACTTCAGGCTGAAAAGGAGCATGAGGTGAGACACCAGGAGAAACTTTCTCCTGGCAGGATAAGTTGACACTGGGTAGGTTATCTGGATGGGAGCTGAGCATTCAAAAGTGGATATGAAGAAGGGGTTAGACATGCTTCAGTAGGACTGGCTTAGGTAGCACTGATGCTGTCCTGACCTCTGGCAGTGCCCGCTGTCTAAGTACCACTGGGAAGGTAGATCATGAGGTGAGACACCAGGAGAAACTTTCTCCTGGCAGGATAAGTTGACACTGGGTAGGTTATCTGGATGGGAGCTGAGCATTCAAAAGTGGATATGAAGAAGGGGTTAGACATGCTTCAGTAGGACTGGCTTAGGTAGCACTGATGCTGTCCTGACCTCTGGCAGTGCCCGCTGTCTAAGTACCACTGGGAAGGTGGTATTCCAGGACAGTGGGAAGGACACTATTCCAGGGTTTGTTAGAGGTACACCTCAGGAGATTAAGCTCTGATTTTTCCAACTCCTTGCCTACAACTTAACAAAACATCTGATCACGTGTGCATGTGCATTTTACCTGTTTGTAAATCTCTCTCTCCACGCCCGAGTGCTGAGTTAAAGCGCAGATTTTCTTTTCAAGCAGAGCACTTCTTTCCCAAGTGCTTCAGAGAATGCTAAGTAAACAATGGTATTTACAAGCACTATTAGTGCTGCCATTTGCGCTAGATGTGGATTTGAATGCGTCTGTGGGATAAGTGTGCCATGATACATTCCCTGGCTCATTGACTCTACGATGAGTGAACAAATGAAAGCTCCAGCACAGCTCCTGTTTTACAAGGAGCATGTGGAAATTAAAAAGTTTGCAGTGTTCGAAACGGAAATGTCCTGAACAATGTGGTGTACAGAGTGTTTCCTGGCTGCTTGGGAAGCCGCAAGAACGTGAGATCACTCAGTCATTTGTTTTATTGTTCCTGCTGTAGATCAGAGATGCTGTTGCAGCCCAGCTTCCCACCCCATTGAGGTACACAGCAGGGGCAGAGCATCTGCGGGTGGAGTGAGCAGAGTCGTGGACCCGAGCAGCCAAATACGCTGTGAAAACCAACTGGTTTGTTGCCTCTGGGCTCCACAAAAAGCACCATTAACCTGCGTTCAGTAACATTTGAAAAGAAGAACGATCATGTTAAATCAAATTGAAGGTCTACCTAGCCCAGCACATGGCTTGAGACAATGACCAAAAGCTGATGTGCAGGAAAAAGTGTAAGACGCGTGGCAGTCTGGAGTGATCTTTCTGTTTTGCACATCTCTTTGTCTGCTATAATCATGTCTTTAAGGACTTCCTGAACTGGAAGTAGCAGCTGGACCATTATGTTTAATGGCACCTGGTGGACCTGCCCTTCAGCAATGTGTCAGACCCCTTTTCAACCCCTGTATCCTTCCACAGCATCCTGCGGCAATGAGTACCACGGTGGAGCACAGAATCATTTCATAGAATCATAAAATCATTTAGGTCGGAAAAGACCTTTAAGATCATCGCGTCCAACCATAAAAGCAGTTGTGATATGGGAGGGAATGGTGGCAAACAGGAGGCTCCTGTGTCGGCGCTGCAAACAGAAAAGCCGGTAGGTTGACAGAGGTCTTGATTCAGGCAACTCCAGTGACACCCCAACATAGGAATGATGAGGCTGGATCTAACCTCCCCATGCAGGGAAGCACTTGGCTTATTCAGACTCATTTTGCCAAGTGTCCCTGGGTAGCTGAGCCTGGAGGTGCATTCCTACACTTTTAGGAGAAGGACTCCCTTGGCAGAAAAGGCACTGCCGCTTCTTTGCTTTGGTTGATGGGCATAACTCACACTTCTCCTCTTCCCTCTGATCTGCCCAACCAGGCTGCAAACCTTGGGGACAATCCTTGTGACATTGACAAATGGTGGTACGGAGTTGCCTGTCCCTCTCGCTGCTCCAGAGGCAGCTCATGAGCCCTGTGGCTGCCATGGTGCTCAGCTTGCTCGTGATATTACCCACTAGTAGCAGATGCAAGGCCTGTAGCATGATCTTGCTTACAGTAGATCTCAGTAGATCTCAGTAGATCTCAGTACTTCACCACCCCTATCGTACACTGGTCCAAAACAAGGCGGCTGCATCTACATTGCTCTTGGGAATAATTCCTGGCCTTTGCTGACTCCTGAACAGTGCTCGGGAAAATCAGTGCTGGTTGTTCTGGGCCAAAACCAGGCCAAGGACCATGCTGATAATTGACCAATTGGGACAACAGCTTCCCAGAACCTGAGCCCAGGTTAGCGTAGTAGGATTGGTGCAGTTAGTAAGTCTAAATGATGTAGCAGGAAATATGCTACACACATCCTCTGCCTTGCCCAGTCTAGAGGGTCACCTTTGTGTAGACAATCCTGTGGTCCAGTATTATGGCATACGTTACAGATATGTGTCCTGGTTTCGGCTGGGATAGAGTTAATTTCCTTCCTAGTGGCTGGTACAGTGCTGTGTTTTGGATTTAGGATGAGAACAATGTTGATAACGCACCGATGTTTTAGTTGTTGCTGAGCAGTGCTTACACTAGTCAAGGACTTTTCAGCTTCCCATGCTCTACCGACTGAGCAGGCTGGAGGTGCACAAGAAGCTGGGAGGGGGCACAGCCAAACTGGCCAAAGGGACATTCCATACCATGGGACGTCATGCTCAGTACAGAAACTGGGGAAAGCTGGCCGGGGGGGCCGCTGCTTGGGGACTGGCTGGGCATCAGTCGGGGGGTGGTGAGCAATTGCACTGCGCATCACTTGCTTTGTATACTATTTATCATTATTATTTTCCCTTCCTTTTCTGTCCTATTAAGATGTTTTTATCTCAACACATGAATTTTACTTTTTTTTTTCCGATTCTCTCCCCCATCCCACTGCAGGGGGGGAGTGAGCGAACGGCTGTGTGGTGTTTAGCTGCCTGCCGGCTTAAACCACAACAATATGTTATCCAGCCATACCTGTTGAATTGGGTTTAAAACTAGAGTTGTCCCTGGTAACGTTGGCACTGCTGTAACCTAAGCTTCATGGATGTCTGTTTAGCTGGACTCATGGTTGCTTCTTTAACACATGCCTCCTATTGAAGACGCACCTGGATTTCATGTACCGGGACAGGCTCTGAGCACTTCAGAGGCTGTTACTGTCACTTCCCACCCTGTTTTCCCTGTGTTTTCCTTTCCTTGATGCTTGTCTTACCATGGACTTCATGGGAGGGATCCCATTTTTCCAATCTGTGGGAAAGGGAAGGATAAGAAGATGGACTGGCAGTGAATCGTACCGGTGTCCACCAGCCCAAGGCAGCTCCCAGCATTCCCCAATCAATGCCAGTGGTGAGATCACAGGTCAAAGTTGCAAGTGTAGATGAGAGAAAGGAAAACCAATGTCTAATTAAAGAGCTAATGAGCCCGTGTTGGCTATTTTTAGTGCTTTTTTATTTTCCAATGGTTGCTCGAACAGCCCCAAAATGACAGTACTGCGTCAGCCTTGAAAGTGCCGCTACACTTTGAAAAGTGAGCAATGTCCTCGTGGGTTTCCCTCTTTATTTCTGTTCAAAAGCCCTAAATCTAATTTGCTGCGTTTACAAAGCTGAACCCTGCAGAGACTGCGAGCAATGTTGGTTATGAAGTCTTCAGAAGTAACCTCGATCCTGCCACGAGAACTTCCCAGACAACCAGGGCTAATGAATAAAGCGGGCTACAAACTGGATGCATTAAAACAGTTCAAAAACTATCGCAGACCTATTGGCTTTTTTTCACTGCTGACCCCTGCTTGCTGCTGCTGGCTTTTGACTAGTCCTCAGCATGTAATTTCTCATGAATAATATACCAAACACACTCTACTGGGCCTAGCATTTTCTCCTCCTCATGGAAAGCGATGAACTTCCCTTGCAACCGTTTGAGAATCCAGAAGTATTTGACATCTGGGGCAGGAATGCTCTATTTCAGCGGTTTCATCATGAATATTTTTGCGGGTCCTGTTGAACTGAGCCATTGGCGTTGCTTATGTGCTGCTCACCTACTCCTTGTCTTGCTTCCTGACCAGAGGAGCGACTCTCATATCTACGAAAGTATCGTTCGCTTCTTATCTCATGTGTGTGGTAAATAACACTGCAACCTGGCTGGCAACAAATGTCTTGTGTAAATGAAATTTGCTGCCTAGCTGCTTCTCAGAAAATGAACACAACAATGGTGGAAAGGAATTAATTTTGAAATCCGAATGAGCATCTGTAGGAAATCCTTTTTTTTTCCTTTCCCATCTCATTTTGAACAAAGCAAGTGAGTGTTTCATAGGATTAAATGGGACACTTTAATTTGCAGAAGAGTAAACTGCACTTTACGGAAGAGCAAATAGCACAGGATTGGTTTTGTGGTTAAGACATTGCATCGGACCTGGGGAAAGATGCGTTCTGAGAGGGCTACCTAAATTAATTCATGAAGTGATAGATATGGAGAACTGGATGAACTGGAGGAGTCTTTGGGAAGCCACCTAGCTCCTTTCTCCATTTTGTGGTCAGGTCAAACAGTCCATCCATGACAAGTTTGACCACCAAAAAAGACAATCCCACCACCCCTTAGCCAGTCCCAGGTGTTCTGGTACCCTGCGCGTCCTCCAACATGCTAAATTATGTTGATTTCTGCTTGTCCAGGTGGCAGCGGACAAGGAAACCAATTGCTCGCCCTCATCCCTAGCAGCCTGCGCTGGAGTTTCTGTATGCTTTTCATTTCTGGACCAAACAAGTCCAGTTCCTCCAAGCTCTTTCTCAGACTGTCTTTTCTAATCATCTGGTTGTGTCCCTTCCTCTCCTCTGTGCTCCATTATCTGGTTCATCCCTAATTTCCTTAAGTGTGGTGGCAGATATGGGCGTGGTATTACAGCTACGGCTTTTCCATCTCTGAGACAAGGAGCAGTTATCCCCTTTCTTCACAGATAATGTGGTCCAGAAAGAAACTGGTCCTTTTGAACCAGCATTTCACTATAGGTTCTCATTTGATCAGTTACATTTTAGCTCTACTCCTTCCTCTTTTATTTCCCCTCAGTGTTGGTGCCTTCTGGTCATTCCCAGTTTCCCTACATGTGGTATTTCCCAGGTTCAAGTCTTATCCCACTGCTTGCTATCTCATTTTTTTTCAGGCTATTCCTCCACTTCAAGTGATCGGTTGAGTTTTGATCCTGCCTTCCACACTGCTTGCAGCCTTTCTGTGCATGGTACATCAACAGATGGTCTGTCCCACACCAGGCTGCTCACAGAGTACCAACTGGACACAGTGTGCACCCATGCTATGGGGAAGCTGTCTGGAATGTAAGTCTGCATGTGGCATGGTGCTGAAAGTCATTTCAAAGACTATTTTTTTCCCTAAGAACGCTCAACCTGGGGCTCTTTGTGTTGCAGATCGTCTGTGGAAAGGCCAAGAGCAAATCCCACATGGGAGCTTTGTTGCATGATCGGCAGCAAGCTGGGGCTGCTCTGGAGGCTGCTGGGTTGTCCGAGTCCTTGGGTGTGGGAAGACGGTCAGCCGCCAGGATCTGACACCTCCATGTCACCCTGGGACCTCGTCACATGTCTGGGGCTTCAGACCAGACTCATCCCACCATGGGGCCAGGGAACCATGAGGAGCTCCAGTCCTCTCCCACCTGTGAATGACTCCCAAAGTTCCCCATACCCGCCGTGTTAAGGTGTGCACCATGCCTCTGTGGCTCTTGGCTACATGAAAAAATCTTGCAGCCTTAGTCACCAAAGCCAGCTTTCCGGTCAGAGACAAAAATTAGGTTGGTTTGTTGAGAATTGTTCCCGGCGAGTCATGTAGGCAGTTTTTCATCACTCCGTTGTCCTCCAGTGGCCAAATATTGAACCAATTATGTAAGAACTTCCGCAGTGTTTTCCCAGGGACTGGAGTCAAGGTAACTCATCCATGATTCCCTGACTCCACCACTGTCCTCTTTCTCCCACAATACTGATTAGCGATTCAAAGACTGTTTCATGACATTTCTCAAAATTTCCGGGCTGAGCTTTACCCAAGTTACAAACCTCCAAGTAGACACCTCAGCCCTCTCTTCCTGCCTTCGAACAGTGCACTGTTAAATTGCACTGAATATTCGCTCAGGATTTGGGGGAAGACTAAAAGAAGAAACGTGCAAATCCTTTGGCCTCCTGACACTGTTTCTCACGGGCTTGTTACCATCTCATCTACATTACGAGCTGGCCCAGACTGGCCTGTTCTCCTCTTACCTCTCCTGCACTGTATTTATAAAGCCTCCGATTGCCGACGTCTCCTGCACTGTATTTATAAAGCCTCCGACAGTTGCACCCTTTCCTGCTGATTTTATCTGTAGCTGGTGGTTTCCGAGGGTACATCTGTGCAAAGACTCTCGACCAGTTTATAGATCTTGTAGTCCTGCTCCATGTCTTCGTTTCCAGCCCCCTCCCCGATCTCATCTCCTCTCAGGTCAGCCTGGTCTTTAATGGTTTCTGACCCTGCCTCCCCCTCTCCCTTTTAAATCAACCTGCCCAAGGCCGTTCCCAGGCCCTGAGCTGCTGCCCGTCTCCTTGGGATCGTCATCTTCACCCCACCCGGGGATTACACCCTGGCTTGCCCTTGAGGCCTGCTGGCTCCGACTCTTTGGCTTCCTGACCTTCTTTGGACTGGTCCATTTGGGACCCTCTGGTGCCTGACCTCACCCTGCCACGACTGCAGCTCAGAGCAATGCTTCCAAGCCACGTTCAGCACAGCCCAGCCAGGAAATCTGATCACCAGAATACCAGTCGTAACAAAAAAACCACCCGCTCTGTGCCCATTGACGCGAGTCTAATCTCTCAGTAGCGTCCAACTCTTTAGCACTCCTTTATATTTTAAAATATCTCCACAAGAAATGCAAGCTATTAGCACCTTGACTTTCACATCATGCCTGTGCCTGCCTCAGTTTCCCCCTCTACAAACCATTGCTGCCTCTTCATCTGCTCCCTACCTCCTTTCTCTGTTTGGATGACAAACTGCTTACAACAGTTTGTTCAGTCTCACATCCCGTAAAGCCCAAGCTGATGAAGTAACAACAGCAACAGCAAAAATAACAAAAACACACTGTGCTCATGGAATAGAAGGAAAACTATCTGGATTCCTGTCTGCTGCCTCCTTTGCCCACGCTCCCTCCAGCGTTCCCTGCCAGGCACTGCACACTGCTGCTGAGCTCTTCGCTGGCAGCATTTCTAGGAACATCACCCCCTTGCCTTGAGCCTGTTTCTGCTCCTCGCCTGCCCCAGTAGCTGTTCTTTGAACCCCTCGTCTCCTGGCTGCAGGCACTCGTTCTGACATCTTTTGCTCCACGGGTCGGACGTTGTTAATCTCTTGCTCCCTGCCTGACGCTTGACGGGCGGCTTCTCTGCTCCGCTAATACAGCTTTATACCAGAGCTCACCTCTAATCCGCGTGTTCTCTCGAATCATTGTCCTAAATCAAACCCGTCTTTTCATTTTAAGGTCTCCAGGCAGTCCTTGTCCCTAGTGCTTCCTTCCATCACACCTCTCCCAGGACGCGCTCAATAAGAATTTCCAGTCTGGCCTCAGGCCATTATCACACAACAGGGGCTGATTTGCCTCACAAATGACCTGTTGCACCGCCAGGACTCACATCCTATTTCTTTACTTGCTTTCCTCCTCCTTTTTTCCCACTTCTCTTTTCTTTTCCTGGCCGCCTCTCCCCTCCCTCCTCACATCTCCCTCGTTGACGGGGCATTTGGATGGGGCATAGAGAGAGAAAAACGGGTGGCTTGACTGATGCTGTTTCTTCTCCATTTGAACTCGGGGCGATGCGTTCAGATCTAGACATCTCTTGCAGTCATCTTGTGTTAGGTGACCCGAACCCCACCTGCGAGTGCCTGCCTTCCCCCATCAGCTCCAAGGGGGTTACAATGTGTTCATGGACCCCACCCCAGTGTCCTCAGGTAGCAAGAGACGGGTGTAGAGCTCCCTGTGGCATTAGCCCATCGCTGGGCTGCCCTCCTGCGGGGCATAGGAGCTGCTCATTAGCTGGGAAATGTAACTCTCTCCCTCCTCCCTTCCACGGGTCTCCCCTGGGTGGAATGGGGCCAGCAAGGTGGGTATCAGGCTCGGACGCGCTTGCAACCCTCCTCCATTTATCTGCCGCTTCAATTTCTCGGCCAGCAAGGTGGGTATCAGGCTCGGACGTGCTTGCAACCCTCCTCCATTTATCTGCCGTTTCAATTTCTGTTGTTGGCTCTGTTCATCCCAGCTGGATCTCTCCCCAAGACCCAGCCGCTTCAACCTGCGAGTGGCATCAAAGGAATTCCCCAAAGCCTGCGGGGACTCTGGAGCCGACGCTGACAGCACAGCGGCGGTGTGATCGATAACGATGTGCCAGGAGGAAAATACCCTGCTCAAATCTCTGAGCCCTAAATGATCTTTGCAGTGCTGGCCCCTAAAGGATCTTTGCAGTGCTGGCTGTCGGGAAACACCTCTTTTCAAGTAAGACCCTTGGGAGGCATCACTGGAGAACTCTGAACGCGATGCCCACCAGGCATCTTTATTGCTTTATTTTTCAGAGAAGAGCCACATTTCAACCACTCCAAGCACACTGGAAACAGGATTTCAGGCCATATTCTTAGAGGGCTATAGTAACCTGCATCAGCTGTTCTTTCTCTTGGAAGAAAATTTATATACAAACATAAATATATATGCATACACATAGTTTTCTTTCCTGTGACACCAGCTTTTCCTCAGGCATGTAATTGTGAAATACAGTAATTGCCCCTGGATGGAACCTTCCCCCTTTGTGCGTATTGCCTAATTTCGCTGCCCCTGTGCATATTCATGTACTTAAATGTTTTTAGGATCAGCACCTTAAACTACTAATTTGCAAGAACTGTGTCTACATCTGTGTAGAATAATTTGGACCTTGACCTCAAGCCTGCTGTTAAGCAAATACAGTCAGCAATAATTAAAGCAGGTATGATCTCATTTGCCTGTTGAGCTGTGATTCTTTGCAAGCAGGGGAGTAACACAGCTTTGGAAGTAGAAATGCTCTGCTGCAGTCGAATATTGTTTCAAAAACAAACAAGAAAAAAAATCTCAACCTCAAGGCATCCTTTAACAGAAATTACTCCCAATCTTCCACCTTCAGCGATGTCTTTATAGCACAGCGAAGCTGACTCAAACGTGTGTAATGCTGCTACCTATTGGAGCGATCAAATATTACACTCAATTCTCAGCTAGAAGACTTGCACCTCTCCGGAATCAAAAACGGAAGCAGAATCTGGCTGGTGTGAAATGGCTCACACACCTAAGTGACCATTCGAACACTTAATGCATGGATGACACTACAATTTAATCGATGTCATAGAGACTTTGGAGGGATAATTCATAGAAATAGCTCTTACTGCCAGGAGGAGTACTTTGTTCGGGAAACACAGGTTGAGGGATGATGGAGGTGAGGATACATCACCTTATATTTCAGATCCAGATGACAGGCAAAGAGCGGCCACTGCTGAGAATCCCTGGGTGGTGATGAACGGGGAGGAGGATCCTGCTGGGTGACCTGTGAGCGCTAGAAAGGAGACGAGGTGTCAGATTGAGAACTAGCAGAATCACAGACCTGGTGGCGACATGAAATTTCATCTGGCCTGTCCTTCCTTAGGAGGACAGCAGGGCTGATGGGATTCAACTAGAGCTATCCAGAGAATCAGCTGGGTTTCCAAACTCCCTCTGGGTTAGAAGAAAGATGGGCACCAGGAATTCAGGTTAGAGGCCTCGCTTTGTATGCAGTTAAGAGAGGTGAGGTGGACCCTCTCCTAGACTGTCCAAGCAGGTCTCTGCTGTGTATGAATTTTGTCAGGACAGGAAAAAAAGAAAACAGAAAGCAGGCTCTTCTAGGGTTGATTCTGATCTCCAGGGATTTCCTCCCGAGGGAAAACATTAAGTGAAAGCTTGAAAGCTACTATATACCTGGTTATTTCCAGGTGCAAATGATGGTTCCTCTTCCTAAGGCAGGAGAGTAGAGGAGCCAAAAAAAATTGACAGATTTCAGGTAGACCTCAGTAAGCTCAGGGAATTACCAGGCAGTCTCTTAGGAGCCTGGTTTATGAATTAAAGACAGCCATTCGTTAACCTAACACTAATAAGCGCATCAGTGCGTTAACACCCAGCTGCAAGCCGGAAGGACACAAGCAGCAGAGGAAAGGCCAACTTCTGCAGAGCACGTACAGATGTACAGGATGAGCGTAAGAGACAAACCGAACAAATCCAAGGCACTGAACGAGATACAACCCGCACTTGCAAAGCTTTCTATGGCGCAGCAGGCATAAGAGAAAGACCAAAGGCAAGGCTGATCCAGTACACAGCAGAGGGAGCAGGGCGTGATTCATCCTTTCAGTCTTCACTAAAAGGATTAGATGCAATCAAGTGGCTAACACAGTTAATGAGAGAGGCAAAGGGAAAAGATCTCTCTCTCAGGTAGTGAAGGATTGGAAAGTATTTATTTGATTTCACGTCAGTCAAGCCTGATGAACGTGACCTGAAAGACCACAGAGAACTGGCAAAAAAAGTCTGGTGAGCACACACACTGTGAGAATTTCTGACGGCTGGATGTGGCCTTAGAAGACAACGAAAGGACCAGCTTGATACCCGTCTTTAAAGGAGGAACTGGGGCAGTCAGAGCAGTCAGTTTAATAGGAACTGAATATAAACTATTAAAAAAAAAAATCAACAAACTATTTGTAAGTTTATGGATTTGCCAAGAACAAGCTCCATCGTATCAGTCTAACTTTGCTGACAGAATGGGTCTTACAGAGGAAAAGACACGGTTATAATTTCTGGGTTTTTTGTCTATGAAGTCTTTAGAAACTGTCTTGCACAGTGTTCTCATAAGCAAATAGGGATACGTAATCTAAATCAAAAAGCACAGAAGCAAAGCAGTGTGAAAAGCTGAACTGGGGGAGCTGTAATCCAGTTGTCATCCAAATGGAAGGACGGATGAAGAAAGAGTTGTGGGCAATCTGTTCTGATCCTGGTAGGGCTCAATACTCCCATTAATGACCCGACTTAAGGTACAGAGTACACACACGACACTTGCAGGTGACTCCAAGCTGGGAAAGAGACGGCAGAGACACCGAAGGTCTGCAGTTCAGAACAATAGAACAAAATGCAAACACAGAGGTAAGTATTGATTCAGTAAGGGCAAAAGGCAGGATTAACACAGGGCATGAGCACAGACTATAAAACCCCTGTGTGGCACTCCTCTGAAAGGGACAGGGAGGTTAGAGAACAAAATACTACACTCAGACGCAAAACATAGCCAGAGAGGAGACGGAGCCTACAATTCCAGTTAAGTGCTCTGAAGAACTCAGCAGCATCACGTGTGCCCTGTTTTGGGTGCTATACTTCACATAAAACAAGAAACAACTGAAAAGCGGCTGAAAACCAGAAAGCATGAATGACCGAGGGTTCTAAAACGTGATCTGCAAGGGAAGACTGCTAAATAGGGGTGGTTTGATTCAGCAAGTAAACATCAAGGAGGGGTTGCGTTCAGCCTTTAAATACGTAAATTCTGTTGCAGAAAGGAAAGAGTAATTTTTTCCCACATCTGAGGTGGGTAAGACAAGAAGCACTGAGGAGAGATTATAGGAAGATCTGCGTTCATCCCAGAATCTTTAAAAACCTTGAAAAGGAGAATAAAGGTGCAATTCGCCTCAGGAGGCTTCAGGTTGCCGCTGCTAAGACATCTTTGACCAGCTATATACCAAGAGCTGTCCTGGGACACGATCATGCCAAGGCCGGCTTTATTACAAGAGGACAGGCAGAGGACGGTGCAGGAGGCACGCCAGGTCCCCCCCACCGCCCACCACTCTCCCCTCCCGCGACGGGCACAGATTTGGGTAAGTTCAGGGACATTCACCCCCCTCCCCCCCCCGCGAGGATTCAGGCTGCCCGCGCCCCGTTATTTTTAACCGCA
>NW_008796220.1:296486-296739 GCF_000699145.1 Aptenodytes forsteri | reverse complement strand
TCTGCTGGCAGTAAAAGTGCCTGTCCAATATCCACCGGGAAACGCGCGGGAATAGCCCATGTACAACCCAACACGCCTTTTGATATCTTTAGTAGAATTTTAGCAGGCTTACACCCTCTGTTTCCACTAGGGTGGCCGCTGCGCTCGCCTGCTTCGAGACTTTTCAATCAGGCATTTCTTCCGCCGCCTTTTTCTGCGCCCGAGGTCACAAAAGCCCCCCCCAGGGGTGGGGGCACGGTGGCCTTCCCACGCC
>NW_008796220.1:291595-296196 GCF_000699145.1 Aptenodytes forsteri | reverse complement strand
TTAGAGGGCAGATACCCTGAAGCCTTGGGGCCGGGGCTGTGCCGAGGTGCCGGCTGCTGTGTGGCAGGCAGGCAGGACTCAGCGGAGCCGTGTGTATGCAGGCACTTGCCTGTTGATCGCCCCCGGAGTTAGGGTTTGAGCTTAGCTCGTCCTCTCGCCTGCAGAGGGAACTTCGGAGATCGGCTGAACTCCGGGTTGGGGAAGGTGAGGGTGGGATGTGAGGGGTTCGTAGGCAGGTGCTTCAGAAAAGGCAAGTAAATCCATGGAACTCACGGGGAGAACTCGGGGTAAGGCCGTGGGGTTGCCTTATGCCTTTTGCGTAAGAGTGTTGCTGAGTGTATCGTTTTTGAAGGTTTTATTATATGCAGCCTGATAATTTTGTTTAACCTTTTCCTGATACTGGAATCAAACTGAGCTTCACTCTTACCTCTGAGGTGATTAAGGACTTGGGCTCCCCATATCTAAAATAATTGATCAAAACCGTGGATGAATATGCTGATTGATAACTCTTTCTCGGGTAAAGCTCTTCGGTTCAGGAAACAGAACTCGGGGGCTGGCCAAAGTGGGAACTAAAAGCTTTTACTGCCTTCTCTTCCAAGTTAAAGACACATTCCTGTAAAATAGCCTTTTCTAGTAAATGTGAAACTGTATGTGAGTAGAAAGACTAAACTTCTCAACTGTAGGTTTTTATGTAAGAGGACTAATATATTTCTGTCTGAGTATTGCTAATGTCCTTAGGTGGTTTCGGTAAGCTTACTGGTGTCAGGAGACCCTTAACATGAGAGCACAAGGTCTAATGAATTTGCTTGCTTGACTGCAGGAAAGATGGACTTAAGTATAATGACTAATTAGAAAATATGGTTTTTAGTGGAAAATACAGGTGTGAGTTGAGGAAAATGAAATTGCATTTACATATGTAATTTTCTGATTATTTTAGAAGTAAACTTCGTTGGTACCATGTTTCAGAATTTGTTAATTATTTTAATTTGACACTTCACGTTTCAGTGGTGTAATACTGTGTTAAGTTCACTTCTGCAGGTAGGGAATTCTGAAATCGATTGCCTTACAAAACGAATCTGGTTGCTGAGAGCGACCTTTGCAGAGTTGTATGCCTTTGTTCATCACCTGCAGCTGCAGTTATAATTGTGAAGCCACGTTACACACATGCATTTTCGTTTGCAGTTCCGGATCAAGTTCTGATGCTTTTACTAATATTCATCCTAAAAAAAAGTGGGGGGGGGGGTTAGTTGGTTTTACTACAGTTGTGAAAGCACGTGCGTTTCAGGGACTTAAAATAACTTCTCAGTGGTACCCAGTGACAGGACAAGAAGCAGCGAGTGCAAATTGAAACACGAGAAATTCCATGGGTTTTGCCTGTAAGGGCGGCCAAACACGGGAACAAATTGTTCAGAGAGGCTGTGGAGTGTAAGTCTGTGGAGATAGTCAGAACCAGACCGGACACAGTCCTGGATGACCTGCTTAAGCAGGGGGTTGAAGTAGGTGATCTCGAGAGGTCCTTCCCACTTTTGTGATGCTGTGAACTAAACTGAGGAAGGACAAACTCGATCATCCTATGCTTGTGTAGTGTGAATTTAAAAAAAAAAAAAGTATCAGTTGCAGAAATGGCCGAAGAGTTAGCTTTTATTTTTCACTTATTTTTAACTCTTTTTAACTTTTAATAAACTTTGGTGAACTTTATCAGGAAAAAAAGGTATATGTTAACGATGGGTTTCATAGCTTGGATTAAAAATAAAATCCCTTCCGTGGGCAGTATATTTTTTTTCCGTTTGTTGGAGAAATGTAACCTGCTTATCATTTTCCGTGTTATCACCATATATGGGCACACAGCAGGGGTTTGGATGGGAACTGATAGGAACTTTCAGAAATGATAGTTAAACACATGCTCCAGGCACAGAATTAGTCTTGGTAAAAGGGTTTAGTAACTGACCTTTTTCAGATTGTAGGGTATTCGAGTGCAGTATCTAAAGAAATGACGCTTTTCTCCACTGGATGGTGCTGCTCGCCCAGAGTTGCATTACTATCTCTAGCATCATTTTATGAGCGGCCCAGAAGATTGGTGTTAACTTCTGAGCTGAATTTTTTAGCTGGAAGATGGTATGTTGTTTCCTTTCTTGCTCTTAAGACATCGGTGGACAAACATTTCTGATAAATGGTTGACTAAACAGTGTTTTTTGTTGTTTGTTTGGAAAGGAGAGATCATTCTGTGGTTGCTGTATGTGGCATGAAGTTGTTCCTGGCTTTCTTAAACACTTCTCTAAAGACGTAAGCAAGTTTCTGTATTTTCCTGCGCCTAGCTTACCCTATTTGAAACTAAGAGTGTGTTAACCTGGCAGAAATGTGAGGATTAATCTCATAACGGTAGTTATGAGGTTTGAAATACTTGGATTAAAAGTGCTGGAAAAGGGAGGGTCTCTTAAAATTTCGTGCTTGAGAAATCTCTGTATTCCTTGCCCTTGTGTTTTGTCACCAAGGTCCTCCTGGGATTAAAACATCTTAGGGCTCCTCTACAGAGAGATATCCAGGAAAATTAATAGAAATTAACTTTTAAAGTGGATTAGTTGAACTACATCAAACAACTCGGTTTGGAAGTTAATTTTAATTCACACATTTGGTTGACATGGATTACCTCTACTGTGTAGACAAATCCGTAGACACATACGGTGGCTTTACAGCTGTAAGAATTCCACTGAATTTAATTTCTTGGGATTTGCAAAGTCACCACCTGGGGACCTAGTTACAGAAAGCATGACTGAATACGGGCATACTTAAAATGTTGTTATAGTTAGATTTAAAAAAAGGCATTGAACAGTTAGGTTTTGGTGACTGAGTGAGGGAAAGTTGATGTTAGTCGAGAGATTTTAAACAAAGGGACAAATTAAGAAACACGATTGAAAAGGAGGGCTGCTGCTCGGCTCGGGGGCATAACCTCTATTAAAATCGCTTCTTTTTTATTGTCCTTGATGTTGTTTGTTTCACTGTCAGCTACGGACGAAGGCAACAGCCAAGGTGTTCCCTGTTTTTACAGGACTTAGCTTTTGCTGCCAACTCGATAGCTTTTTAATTAATTCCCCCCACAAACCACTGGACTCTTGGGTCCTTAGAAATCATTTGCATCTTGGGTGAGGGAAGTTGACAAAGCATATTAATTGTCCCAAATTCCTAGGTCGGTGCTCCAAAGACAGCAATAAATGAGTGAAGTGAGCCACTTGCAAAGGGCGCCAGCGTTTTTGTTCTCAGTGGGGTGGCAGGGAACCCTAATTTGCTTGGGCGTTTAAAATCACAGTCCGCAGTGGCACTTCACCACCTTTTGTTAGCAGCGCAGGCAGGGCTTGTAGTAGATGCTTCTCTTGAAGGCTTCCTGTTGGAAATAAGTTGTTGTTTTCCTATAGAGAAGTGAGGCAAGCGAGTGCTGTGTGGATTCCTCTCTCAGTACTCAGTCATTTAACCTACTGTCAAATCTTTTTTTATGGACTGTTTGGGGTTTTATGAAATCAGATTATTAATTTTTGTGGGGCTGCCACGCAGCACCTATTTTGAGCTTCAAAGCTTAGGAAGTATGTTAAAAAAAGCGACCATCATGCATTCTGACAGTATTAGTTCTTTGAGAATGAAACAAAACTGGGCAAAAAATGAGTCGAACATCCCTGTAATACTCTGTCCCTCTGGCCCAAATCCTAAGTGTTGCATTTTAGGGAAAGATGACTTCCTGATTATGTTGAAAGCGCCTCAGTGGACTTGGCTTCTCACTGCCTTTGTATGGCCTTGGGTTAATCGGTCATTTTTGATCCACCATTTCCCATCGTGTTTAATGAAGTTTGTAATCTTCCTGTCTCCCGTTCATTGTTTGTCTTGTTTATTTAGGTTGTCTTCCTGTGTACGTTTAGGTGCACGCTTGAAGTGACCGGTTAACTGTGCTAGCTTTTCTTCCTTGATTTCAATGAAGCTATTCCTGATGGTAGAGGCAAGCGCACGCATGTGGGCCTGGGGGACTGTAGTTTCTTTAGTAGTCTGTGTAGGACAAAGGAGCCTTGATTCTTGTTTGGATCTCTTAATGCCTGCAATAATTTCCGGTGACTTTTCAGTTTCCAAATAAACCATTTTGAGGCAAATCCAAAAGCTGAAATCCCACTGGTTTGTGTTCTGTAATTCAGTTTCTCTGGTTGCTTGTGTTGGATTTTTGACTTGGCTTTTGTTATGAAGGCAAATATTAAAATTTCTGTGTTCTGGTTAAAAGGAAGACTGGCCAGTGGATATTGTCCAGAACTGGAAAAGCCAGCGCTGAAGTCTCATCCCCTATAGATTTCATGTTGAAGCCAGATGAAGAACAAAGTTGGAATAAATATGGAATTTAGGCCTGTACACCTAAGTGGTAATCCTTAAAGCCTTCCCTGAATTGCAGCCCATCCGTAGGGATGACAACTTCCATTGCAATTTTACTTTGGCGTTCTTCACATTAATAATTAACATTTTGTCATAGTTTAACCTCAGCCGGCAACTGAGCACCACCCAGCCGCTCGCTCACTTCCCCCCAGTGGGATGGGGGAGAGAATCGGAAGGGTAGAAGTGAGAAAACTCGTGGG
>NW_008796220.1:227215-291363 GCF_000699145.1 Aptenodytes forsteri | reverse complement strand
CCCCCCGTGCACCTGCAGCCCTCCCAGTCAGCAGAGCATGGGAAGCTGAAAAGTCCTTGGCTAGTGTAAGCATTACCCAGCAACAACTAAAACATCGGTGTGTTATCAACATTGTTCTCACGCTAAATCCAAAACACAGCACTGTACCAGCTACTAAGAAGGAAATTAACGCTATCCCTGCCGAAACCAGGACACATTTTCACTGGCGGTTTTTTTGCAGTATAAGATTTAGTAAAATTAAACCCCCAAAATGTATTTAGTCTGGCCTAAGTTCTGGGTTTTTTGCAATGAAGAGCTTTTCTTGAATTGATTAAATACTAAGAACGCTGTGGAAATGTAAACAGAGCCTGTTTGAATTTTTCCTTCCTGCTCTAGCCCGTAGAAGGCAGAAGTGGTCTGTGGATCCACGAAATAGCGCTTGGAGTAAAGATGAATCTAAATTTGGCCAGAAGATGCTGGAAAAGATGGGCTGGTCCAAAGGAAAGGTATGATCTAAAGCAGAGTTGTCTAGCTGACGGGTGGAACACTGCCAGGGGACTCCTGGTCTCAGTGGTTAAAACAGCCATGTTCTTTCTATTTGATTTATTCTCTTAAGCGCACAGAGAATTTGAGCAATGTTAGATTTCTACAGTTTGTTACAAAGGTACTCGCTTGCTTGTGCCTGTCTTGCTTTCCAGTTTTTCTCCCCTCTCTCTGACAAGGTAAGAGCAGGCACATTAAATCAGGTGATGGTTAAAGGCTTTAAGTTGCCTTTATGCCCTCAGTTCTCTTTCTGACTTTTGGTACTGTTTAAAGCAACTCCAGGACCTGCTTTAACCTTTTACCTGTTTTTAAGGTTACTTCTGATCTGTTCCCTGAATGGCCAAAATACAGCGTTAATGTGTGTTGTATTCCTTCTCAGCTCCAGCCTGTACCTGTGGGGTGAGGTGATTGGTTTCTGGCCCTAAGAATAATCTCTAGGTCAGTGCAGACAGCTGCAGACTTCTCAGTTGCCCCTTAAAAGCAGTTTAACTTCCACAAAGGTACCTCAGCAAAGCTGAGATTTGGGCCTGCATGTCAGCGTGTTTAATGAAATGAATGCACACAAACCCCCCACCATATTTATTTAATTCTTCTCCTAGATTTCCTCTCCCAGCCTTTTTTTAAAAGGAATAAAATTAGGATCATTCTCAATTCTGTCAATGCATTAAAACTTAGAAAAATAAGCCTTCTCTTGGATTCCTTAGTGTAGCCTGCTGTTGCCTCAGTTGGCTTACAGTTAGCACATATAAATCTGGCTTCTAACTGCCTCTAATGTCACGAACAAGCAGTGGTATCTGATTCAAAGGCTGCTGAAGTCAAGGAACTGGCATTGGTTTCACTAGGCTTTAGACCAGACTCTCACATACTTCCACCCCCCCATCTTCTTCACAACCATGTTTCCCACTTGAGCTACTGGATCCTTCTTTACAACAGTTATAGCTGTACAAGAAGGATTTATGTCTCCATTCCACTACAAACTTGGACAAATGGAACCTTAGCTTGATCAAATTAATGGGCAAAAGCCCATCTGTGCAGTGAAATTAAGCTGCTTACACTAGTCCTGTTATTAGTTGTATTGGAATTGGGTCATGGCAGGATGTGTAGCCAAGTGTCCTGCTTGCTTCCATGCTTTTTGGTTAGCAGAAGTTTCGAGGTAAATTTTCCACCCCACTGACCAAATAAACTCTACTGGATTTGTAATAGCAACAGCCTCTTTCAAATATGCCTCATTGCTTCAAATATTAGATATGCCCAGGATCTGTCCACAGGGCTTCTCTCCACTGCTCCACCACGTACATGTTTCATATAGCCATATACTTAGCTCATGATTTGTTACTGGTGACGGATTAGGGAAGAAGTGGGTAGATACCAGGAATAAAGTTTTAAACCAAATGCTTTGTCTCCCCCCCCCCACCCCCAGTCGTACAATTAAGAAAGATAATACTGGGCCTAAAGATTGCTTCCCAGATTTGAATGATTATGGTTTTTAGGATAGACAAACCCAACGTTTGTCTGCTCCAGTATCTTCTTCAAATTATGAGTGTGAATGAGACCCCCCAGCTTCCCTCCCGTATAACTTTGTTCTGTGTTGTACATTCTATGTGGCATCTGTCTTCTAGCCATCTCGCAGCTGCCTTCCCAATGACGCAGGTATTTTTTGGTGAGAGGCATGTTCTTTTTATGTAGTATCTTGTTTTAAAATTGTAAACACTTTGGACTTGCCTAGGAATGTCAGGTGGCTTCTTGATTAATCACCCAACTACTTAATGTTGTTGCTATTTTAGTGTTTATAATACTTTGCTGGAGGCTTAAGTAGTAAATTAAAAATACTTAATATCTCATGTGTGCTAATGCCTGTGAATGAATTCAGTTACAGGCAAGAAAATAAATAGTAAGTTGTGGTTTCTTGCTGTATTTCATTGCAAACTGTCTTACAGTACAGAAGCTCTAGTTGCTTAGTCACTGCTGTAAAATCCTTACATTTTTACCCTTAAATCCTCATTAGGGTCTTGGGGCTCAGGAACAAGGAAATACAGAACATATCAAGGTTCAGGTGAAAAACAACATGCTGGGGTTAGGAGCAACCATCAACTACGAGGTGAGCACTAGACCCAGGTAAGGAAATGGCTCCCATTTCAGCTAAGGCACAATCTTTGTAATGGGACGTTAGTGAAATCTGTTGTCACATCTGGTGACAGCATGTACCTATGCGAACGTCTCTGCAGAAACTCTTGACCTGGAGTTCAGTTCTGCTTTGTTGGGCGTTTTAGGAGTAAGAACCTGCTTGGAAAGGTTACAGTGAATTCTGGGAGCAGGCTGTTCAGAGATTTTTTTGCTTCCAGGCAAATCACTGAAATACTTGCTTTCTCCGTGTCTTCTGCCCCGCTTAGCTTTATGCCTTCTGTCCCTCTTCCTGATACAGTCACCTTTCTGACTGGAGTTCAGGTACACAGGCAGAGCAAAATGTGATCCTAAAGTTGCTTGTCTCATAAACAACATCTTAAGTAACTTTGTTGCTGGAAAAAATCACACTAGTATTTCCTGCCTGCTTTTGAAAACGTCTTACGCAGAGCAAACAGCAGCTCAGTATTGTTTAAGGACTTACAAACACAACCCTTATCATTTCTGCACTTTGGAGTGACTGTAGTGAGCTGTTAGCGTTGCCACCTGTGGAGCTTCTGAGGGTCCCTCCCACCAACAAGGATTGAGTATATACAATTAAATTACTCCTTAGAGTGCAGAGTCTTAACATCTGTTTTAGCTAAACTTCTGTTAGTTCTGAAAACTTTTGCCTTGTATTCACGCGGGTGATATTTACAGGACAACTGGATTGCTCATCAGGATGACTTCAACCAGCTTCTGGCTGAACTGAATGATTGCCATGGACAGGGTGGAACAGGTAGGTTCATGCTTTTCTCAGTCAGATGCTGGAAGCTTAGCAAAGTTTCCATTCTTTGTCTTAAAAGGCTAGCTGAGGCCCAATCCTTCGGGCTGCTAATAGTCTCCTTGCTGGGGTTGACAACTCTCCCTTCTCCCCCAAAATCAGTGGGAGCCGAAGGAACGTTGCCATCTATGACCACATCCATGTCTGCCTGGATGTGTAGATCTCAGTGGATTGGTTTTGCTCTCAGTCAGGCCTCTATTAAAGGTTTTTTGTCGGGGAAAGCAAACATAAAATTTTGAACTTGTTTATTTTATCCAGGACCACGACACGGGGGACCTTTTGCTGGGATGTACTACAGCAGCGCTTGTTTCTTTATAAAGCAACCAGAGCCAGTATGAAGGCTCACAACACAATCACTCACCATTGCAATGCGTTTGCCTTCCTTTTACTAATGAACTGTCACACCTGGCTTCCATGCTCTGGTGGTTTCTTAAATACCTACTTTTCCTGTCCTGAGAGAGCTGCTTCGTAGCTTTTGACTCAGAGCTATGCATCTCTGTTTTGAGTGTGGTATAATGTGATTTTTGTAGCCCTGATGTAGAGCACACAGTGGGGAAACTACACAACTTTCCCAAAAGGGCTATTTATAAAGTTTTTGAATTTTGAAAAGCTTTGTACACTTTGACCTTGGTTTGTAAAAATGAAGTTATGCAAAACTGGTGGGTGTGAGCCTACAGAAAGAAATGTACACATCAGATGGTTTATCATCTCTCCTTTAGTTAGGCTCAAGTTTAAACTCTGATCATATATCTAAACAGTTCTCTGTGGAGTGTTGTTAAACCAAAGGCTTCTGCTTGGACACAGCAGTCTGTCCACGTGCTGCTAGTGGCAGAATTGCCAGCTTAGTGAATTTAGCAACTGTTCATTCATTCATTCTTAACATTTGAGCGCAGAAGGTTTTCTAGGAGAGGAGAGGTAGAAAGAGGAGGAAAATCAGTTAGCAAGAAGGATCAAATTTGGTTTCTAATCTTAGAGAACTAGGATTATAATTCTGAACCTGATGCAGTTGTTTTAATTCCTGTGTAAGTTATCCTTGTGCATTGGAGCCTTAATCATGGTTTGAGGCCACACAGTGCTAGGTGCTGTAGTTAAAGTCCTCAAGAGGTAGAACAGCATATCGTAGGGAAATTCCAAAAGTTCCTTTCTACTTCTATAACTAAACCCTACCCAAGTTCCAACTTGAGCCATAGGAAGATCAGTTAGGTGTAACTGGTGGGAAACCTGCGAGCTGATGAGCAGAGAGCTGAAATGACTTGCCCAAGGATACAGTGAGTCAGCACAGAGGCAGGTTCATTGAGCAAGGCTGTCGTGTTCCTAAATCTGTGCAGTATTCCCTGGGTCATCTGTACATATGCAGAGTGGCCCCTGAAAACCATATTTCTCCCTGTTTTACTCAGTTATTTCTCCTTGATCTTTTTAGGAGCTGGGACAAGAGTTCTCAATCACTGGGGACAAATTTGGGTGCACGTTGAAAATGCCCGGTCAGAATCGTGTTTGGTGATTTGCAGACTGCAAGCATTGCTCTGAAACTTGTTTTTTTGGCAATTGTTTAAACTGGCAAAACTCATGCAGATAACTCTGCCTGCAGCTGTGCTACAGGATCAAATGTTACATTATTGGCCATCATCCAGTTTCAAATTGCATTAAAAGTCAGCTGAAAAACTTCATTGTTCTTAAATAACTGGTGTAGTTGCCAGAGTTGGATTGCAATTAGAGATCGGGAAGGAAGGGCTCTGTGGTGGTTAGTATGCCAACATTCAAATACCCTTGATGTACATAGTTTTAGCTTTCTTTTCTTTTTTCTAGCTGAGCACCTAGTGAGGAGTTCTGATTCCTGGCTCTTTTGCTGGGATAGGAAGTGATGATGACTGTGTCCCTTTCCCATTTGTAAAATGGGGCAAAACCACACTGGCCGTGTCTATAAGGCCCTTTGGAATATTCATCTGTATCAGATTTGCTATAGAAATGACACGTGGCTTTATCGCTATGACTAAATTGCTTTAAAAAGCACATTAATATTCCTGCAGTGCTTCCTCGGTTTGACAGAGGACTTACCAGTCATTGGAAGACACAGGGATGTACCTACATGTCCATTGCAAGTGCCAGCACGTTTCAGTAGTGAAATTCCTCCTTGAAAGCACAAGGCGGTGCTGCTGCCCCTTTCGCTGTAAGAATGAAGTGGAGGAGGAAGCCCTGTGGAAATCCTTCGCTGTGTGATGTTCCCTTCGGTACAAGTGGATCAGAGAGCAGACTCAATGTGCCTCGTCTCTGGTTGGGATATTTTAGTTGTGATGCTTACTTTCCCCATAGACCCTTTTGATTGAGGATTTTCAAGTTGACTGCAAACTCTGTCTAAAACTGGGTTTGCTAGTCCTTTCACTTCTCATTAGGGCTTCGTGTGTAAATGGAAGAGTAGATCTCAGACTGCCTTCTGGTAGTCAGCTCTCCCACTGCAGGCTGCAGATTTCATTCTTAGGTCAATGACTATCATCAGGCGTCACTACCTATCAAACAGTGAAGTGCTGTAATTCCAACGTCAGAAAAGCTTGGTCTGCAGAGCTTTCAGGGGTGGGATCGTATGAAAAAGGTGACTCACCTTGGCCCTCAGGGTATGGGTTGATTTCTCTACACATCCCAGTTGCCACCGGGAGGAAAAAAACCATCTCATCAGAGTAGCCTTTTCTAGAGTTACAGAGCAGAGAATCCTGTGGTGCCTATTTCTTTTCAGGACAGGACTAATAAAGTAGTTATTAATCAGACAGCAGGTTACCTCCTTCTGAGAATTTCTTGTAAATTAACAGGCTCTGTGGATGCAAAGAGTATGTCTGTACCAGTAAAATAACCTGCCACAGCACAGGAACTTGATATCTCTGCTGTTAAATAGTTAGACTAATCCTTCACAAGGTTTTGACCTGCACAAGCTAATGTTCTCCCAAACAACTCCTGAGTGAATTTGGGACTTAGCCAACCCCAGAGACCATTCCCAGCGGACAGTTTAGATGCAGCCCCTCTTCTGGAAGCTAGGAAAACTAAATAGTATGGATGTGGCAATTTGTTCTAGCTGGCCTCAGGGACAGAAAAGTTCTGCCACTGTTTAATTTCCTTACACGGATGTATTAGACTATGTCCAGATAGAGGCACTTTGTGTAGTTTTAGAAGTGGTAAGCCTGTCTGTGTGATTCCCCCCCCCCTCCTGCTTTTTCTTTCTACCCAGTCAGGTTCAGTATTTTATTTTGTACTATTTCTTACAGCTTTCTCAGACTCTGGCACTGGAGGTATTTTGTAACAAACAGCACAATAAACCCTGACCTATTATTCTTTTCTTACCGTAGAAATGGTGTTAAATTAGACTTTGCCTTTGACCTGGAGTACCTGTATCTGCCTTTTCAAATTACATTAGATTGGAAATGGGAAAGGAAGGGGATGTGGCAAAAAAAGTCAAGCAGTAACATGTCTCGGACAAAACTTCCTTCAGTAATATATTGTGATATGTTGTAGAGACTTGGTTTTGAGAGAGAAAGTTAAATACACTGATGTTTGAATTTGGTGGTTAAAGTGCCTCTAATAGGGTTGGAACCTGTTTGGTGGTTTTTTTAGAGCCCGCAGTGAATAATCAGAAGAAGACATTCAGTCTCGAAGAAAAATCCAAATCTTCCAAGAAACGTGTCCATTATATGAAGTTTGCAAAAGGTAAGAGGAGTTTTGTTGTTTCACAAGCTCTAGCCAAGATTAGGAAAAACCACATGTGTCAAGGTGATCTGTTGCCCTCTGGGGTCTAAATTTGGCAAGTAAAATCTTGGTTTAGAAATACCCCCTGCAGGAACTTACTTAAAGCTATAGTACGCTGTTCCTCTTTATTTTGGACAATTTTGAATGGCTTTAGGCTGATATTGTTGAATAAAACAATTTCTGTCTGAAGGAACCATCAACTAAATAAAGGAACAATGAATATTCTGAGTGATCTGTGCGCGGGCAGGGGATGGGAGGGGGAGGCAAAAGTGCTAACAGAGTTACTTGGGCATCTGCACCGTACTATCCTCTGCAATCTCCAATAACCCCTGCTAAGAGATCACGTGGATAATATCAGTGATCAGATTAAACCTGAATGCAGGAAGAGGAAAGCCCTCTTACATCTATCAGACGCTTTATTGGATAAATTAGGACAGCGGTTGGTGGCCACAAAAACTATATCAAGAACTCATGGAGTTTAGTAATTCCTTTCTTTCTTAGAGTGATGACATTATTTCAGCCCTCCCTGGTTTTGGCTCTTGACCATTGTTTGATCCCTTGCTCTATTTCTGTTGGTTGGGTTCCCCTTTCACACACGCACGTGCGCACGGTGTGTCTGTGTATGTGTTTCAGTGTATGGATGGGATCGGTTTCCACAAATGGCTAATTTATGGTGCTTAAAGCTCTGTGTAATGTTTTCTGATGACAAGTGCCTCTGCTAAAACAGAAGTAATTGACGTCTGCATAGAAGCCAAATTCTGATATTGGGGTTCGGGTTTTTTGATTAAATAATTCAGCCTAGAAGTCAAATGTGTTAACGTGACCCTGCCACTTTACGACATTAAACAATTAAATTGGTTCAGGGCTTGCAAGCACAGAGGCCATGGCCTGTTTGAGGTAGTAGCAAAGAGGGTTTATTTTGATTTGGATTTAACCTTTTACTAAATATAGAGAAAAAAGAAGTGTCTTTTGAGCATGTAAAATATGGAGCAAGGCTTTCATATTAACAATACCCCTTATTTGTTTGGCTGCAGTGTTTCTATAAGGTAGGCCCCTGTTTGATTGTACCCTCTGTGGTCTAAAACAGGGAAATTGTCCTTTTTCAGGGAAAGAGGAAAAGTTATTTGAGAAAGGCTAATGTTGTTGTAGCCCTTGTTGTTCAAGTCCAATCCTGCTTCCTTTTAGACTAAACAAGACGAGCTCACACAAAAGCGGGAGAAGGGAGCAGCAACGATAGAAAATGCAGCTTCCGTTTCTGGTGCTATTTTGTAGCCTCGCTGCTGGAGGAACACGGGCACCACACTTGGATCTGGGAAATACACAGCAATAAGAGATTAAGACAGTGATTTCAGTTGCTTTTCTAGTAGCTGTTCCACTGTGATACTGCAAAAGATTTGAACTGTCAGCTAAGTTAGTTTTCTATTAGAGAATGCAAAAAGAGAGGGGATACATTTAGGCAGGGGGGGAAGGCATGGAAAGAAAGTGTAGAGTGAGAGGAGGAGCAGCAGAAATTTAAGTCTCATGTTCCAAGCCTTGGCCAAGATAAAGCTGAAAACAGCCACCGGTCTCATCCGGCTTGCTTGGGAAAGGACATCTAGAGGCTGCGCAGTGAGACACCAGAAAGTTGGGTAACACTTTCTCCTCTAGGTTGATGTGTCTGCTTACCCTCTGTGGGCAGTTAAGGATCCTGAGAAGAAGAAACAGGTGGAATAGTCAGATTTTTTTTTTTTTTTTTTTTTGTCCATTACAAGTGCTTAGTTTCATTTTGAGGTCAGTGATTTTGGAATCAGACAGTCAAGTGGAATAAGACCCCAGCAGACTCCTAAGAAGTTGGCCTATCTGGACTAATTTTGTTTCTTTAACTTTTGCTGCCTTATTTTTTAAAGAATTTTCTGAGGCAAGCCGTGGACAACTCAATATAAAGGCTTCTGCACGGTGCAATCGGCTGAACTTTTGCCGGTATCTCAGAATATCACATCACACCCTTTTTCTTCCCCCTCCCTGCTCCATGTCTGATACTCAGGTAGCCACACAACAGTCAGATGGGAATAATGGTCCTACTGGAACTCAGAGAAATCTTTGCTTCACCCTTGAAATTGTTTTAAATTGGAATAATCCAGTGTGCTGCAGAGATGGAGGTTTTGCTTTTCAGAAGCTATTTTGTGAATCAAAGAAAAGCCCCCACTGAATAAAGATGGATTTTTATTTTTTTTTACTGGAGGAGCTATAACTCCCTAACGCTGTCAGAGATAGGGAATTCTCATGAGAATCCCGAGATGTGCAGTTTCTCCTTGAACTTTTCTTGTGTGTAGGAGGTTACAGCTCTTCTTTCCCTTTAGCGTAGTGCAGGCTGCTTCCCTCATCTTGCTGTGACAACTGCAGTGTCAGGTGGGGGAAAACAAGCTGCTGTTATATGTTTCCCTGTGGGCATACACCAGCAGGCTGCGGTTGTCTCCTCACCAGCCTTTCCCCCTACACACTCACATCTCCTACCGTATGTGGGAGCCATGGTCAGCCTTCATTTAGTGTCTTTAACGTTCTCCTCCTGATTTTTTTTCACCTCCAACACTTTCCCTACCTCCGTGGGTCACAGTTTGTGTTATCAAAATGTACCTGTCATCACCAGATGTGAAGATTGTGGCGTTTTTTTCCTCCCTTTACCCCTTTCAGGTAAGGATCTCTCTTCGCGCAGTGAAGATGATCTGTCCTGCATATTTGGGAAGCGACAGAAGAGTATGAAGACACAGGTAAACAAGAGGCTTCACCTTTCTCTTGTTTCCTTGCGTATTTTCCCTTGTAACAAAACCATATTGAAATGTCTTTCTGCTAATGAGATTACCACGTGCCCATCAAAAAGCAAGGGGTCTTCTGCCCGTGAAATTGCTGTTGTTTCTCTGTGAAGGCTGCAGGCGGGTGGCTGTGCACTGAACCGTGAGGAAATAAGAGTGAATTTAATACATATTTTTGTGAATTATTGTGATGTAACTTCTTTGGAGTTAGGAAACTTCAGTATTTTAATTTTACACTTGTTAGGCAATACACATCGCAAAGTAGATAAATTTTGCTTGATCTGAAAGATCCATAAATATCCAAAATAAAATTTGACATTCAGTAGCAACCGGCCAATCTCAGCAAACTGCCCCTGTCTTCACAAGAATTGGGAAAGGCTGAGCAGCTGCAAAGTCTTGATCGTCTTTGAACAAAGGATTCAAAGATGGCTTGAACACTGATAAATACTTAATGAGAAGACTTTTCCCCAACTTTGTGTAATGAGATCAAGGTTTGTATGAGCATTATTTTATTTAATTTATGTATTCACTAGCATTTTGCACTTGCAGAGAATAGGCCTGCTGTATCAGTATATAAAATAACAGACGTACACTGCGACGTGACTAATGTATCCAGAAAAATTCTTTGGAAAAGATAACATCTGGAAAAGCACAAGTGAATACGTAGCAAGAATTGCCCTGTCGGTTCAGAGGTCTCTGAAGTCTCTTGAAGTTAGAGGGAAAGACGGGGCCTGAAATGGAATGGAAATCTCTGAAATACCCTGTATGTGTTTGACACTTTGGTCGTTGTGCAGTACTCTTGAAAATTGCTCTGTAACTTCACTGTAGGCCACTGTGAACTTTGGGAGGAGAGGAATAGGGGGAAGAATGTGCTAACAGAGATCCTAGGTGGTAGTGAAAGTAATACAAGGTTTGTAGCTGTGTAAATGCTAGGCGGAATGACAAGGGAGCTTGTGAAGAACAAATAGCGATCCACTGGGGATTCTTCACTGGGGATTCTCTTACTATAAAATAAAGAATACTTCAGTGGGCTGTCTTGAATTGAACAGTTTGAAGGATTTGGTCTTGCCATTATGTCATACAGTGTTATAATTTCAGTGAATCTGCTGTGGGTTTTAAAGTTATTGGTAGGACAGAGAAAAATGTCAAGTCTGTTTTCTGAGTACTGTTCTCTAAACTACAAAAATACAGTTACAGTTAATTAAACTGGGAGGTTAGAACAAATTTAAACAAATTAAGAACCGCCCTGTCTTGTCTGCCACTGTGAAAAACACTATGAACCTTTGTTACGAGTCACATGGTTTGGCTTGAAAGGTAGGAGCTTGGGAGGAGGCCATCAGCCACAACAGAACCCATCTTAACTTACTGCTGTCTTGAAATAAGCATTTGGGGACTTCAAGTCCGTGAGAGCTGTTAGAGGTCTCAGATGCTGTAGGTAAGCTTGCACCATCGGAGCCCCCTTGATTAACACTTCTGATCACCTAAATATGCCATGGATCTACTTCTTAGCTCCCTTGCTGTCAGATCAACATGAAGCAAGACAAACTGTGATTTAATGCAAATCGACAGTGCTGTGGTTAAGGGAGTAGATTTTGCCCACGCAAGAGTTGTCCCAAATAGTTGGTCTTGTTTTCTCTGTGTATCCTGCATCTTTTGAAACTAAGTGGAAAGTGCTGTTGCTGCTTCTGGGGCTTAATCCTGCAGAGCATTTGTTCTTTTATTGGTAGACACTGCGGATCGTGTGCATTTATGGCTGCTTGTGAAGTGTATATGAGTTTGTGCATGCTTTTGCTAATTCCTTGACCAGTGCAGTGGTTGGCTGATGGCTACTGTGCAGATTTCCTTTTTCCCCTCACCGAACACTGAGCTAATGGGTTAAGGTTCTGGCAAAAAGTCACAGACTGTTCCTTGTTAAGCACCCAGATTTCCACATGCAAATACAGGCAGGAGGTAATGTAATTTTGAGCTGCATTGTCGTCTTCTGGCTACTGTCTGCTGCTAAGCAGCCACAGGGAGAGAAAGCCAGAGGCAGCACAATTGCTTCCCCCCCCGCCCCCCTTTTCTTCATGGATCAGAGATCTGTGGAGTTTGCACAGAACAAAAATGCATTGCTCAGGCCCTCCAGCTCTGAGCAATTTCATTTCATTGCACCCATGAACTCTCATGATCCCTTTCCATCATGTTCCAGAGCCTGGTCCTTAAGGTGGCATAAATGGAACTGCCCCGTGGAGATTTGCAGTACTGTTCTCTGTGTGTGTTTGCATTCTGTTTTGAAATCCCTAGGCTCTGGGCATTTCCATGATGTGGCAGAGCGCGCACTACAGGAGCAGGAAAGTGCTGTCATTCTCCTGGAAGTGAGTTGTTCATATCTGTTCCTGTGTAGAGATAATGTAGGAAGAGTCCTGGTGTCCATCAGAGCCCTGGGGTATGCCTTCAGGCTGTGGTAGGCTGCAGTCCCTTTTAATTGCAGCTCCTGCAACCGTTAGTAACAGTTGTATGCTGTTGTCCCTGTTCACAGTAGATGAGGACAGCTTCCATGTTTACATAGGTGCCAGAACTGCTGCTATCAATTAATCTGATTGCAGGTTCCCAGCTGTAGTTGCAACTGAGATGATACGAGGAAGTCCTGTAATGTATTGATCCTGTAGCTTGAAGTCCTATCTTAAAGGCTCTTTCCGAGGTATTGGATTCCTCCTCTTTTTTCAGAGGTGCAGCTTGAGAAGCATTCAGTACAAACTTGATTTGGATTGAATGACCTGTCCTCAGCTCACAGTAGAGTTGTCATCTTTTGACAAAGATATTCAGCATAATTCTGTTTCCCACGTTTCTAGTTGTTTCGGTCCAGGATCAGAACCATCTTGGGTATAACTTCATGGAAAGATGCAGGAACTGCTTTTCATAGAATCACCGAATTGCTGAGATCGGAGGAGACCTCTGGAGGTCTCCAGATCGACTGCCCTGCTCAAAGCAAGTTGCTCAGGACCTTGTCCAACTGAGTTTTGACTGTCTCCCTCCCTTAAAGCCTCCAGTTTAAGCCTGTGACGAAATTCAGTGGATGGATGAAAGAGGTCACTTAAGGAGCAGAAGATGGGAACATTTTGGAATAACAGAACGCATATGCTGTAAAAGGACTCAGTTGGGTGATCATTTGCAGTTCTGTAGGCATCAGAGACATGGTGGAAGTTATGGAAACGTTTAAGGATGATTATGCCATTGATGGCATTATGGCCAGGTTTTTCATCTGAGTTGCGATGGCATTATGGCCAGGTTTTTCATCTGAGCAAGTTGCAGAGCTTCTCTTATTCCCAAGAGCTGTTGTACCCACGGCCTTTGAGCTTTTCTATTTCTACAGATGGCCTAACGTGCAGTAGATGCTGGCAGTGGTATTACATTGATGCTTATCGGCACTGTCGTACTAGGTCTGGCTGGTTGGTTGATGTTATACCAAACTGTTCTTAAAGATTAGGAAAAGGGTGGAAAAAAGCAAAACCCAGGAAACTCCATCTGTGCTTATGGTCGAATGGAAGCTAGTGGAAGGGCTCAAGGCTAAGTGACATGGTCTCTGGACCAGCAAGATAATCCTGGCTCTTCTGAAGCGCTTGTCAAAAACACATCACCTCTGAACTGCTGCTGTGATAAATGGTGTCTCGAGAAATCAGATGTGTCACAGAGACACTGTTCCAATTAGTCGTGTTCAGTCTTTTCTAGTATAGTCGTTAGCAATCATTTTATGATCTTGACCTGTGAAGTAGTCTTTGGCAGAAGATGTTTTGCGCTAGCTTAGTCTGAGCTGTCTTAACTCTAGAGCTGATCTCAGACTCACTTTTTAACTGTCTCGGTAGCCTAGGACTGATCTGGCTAATGGCTCTTTTGTCTTGTTTCACACTGACACTACTGCAGTAAGTGGGGATGTTGAAATTTGGATTATCTACCTTATCAAAGGAAGAGGGAGTTGGCTAGAGGATTGTAAAGATTGCAAAAGAGTGGAATGGCAAAGGATATGGAAGGAAATGCTGTTTGCCCCTAAGGGTCGAAAGGAGTTTCTCTAGAAGTAATAAGACCGAGATACTAGTTTAAGCTATTGTTTTGATGGTTCTGAGGTATGCATTACTAATCATAGGCACTTGCAACCTTTAGTTCTCCTCAATGTTAAACATAACTTTTTTTTTTTATATTATTTTTGATAAATCATGTGTCCAACTAAAACCTCCTTAATAAACTACACAGGGACTTTTGTTTAAAAAAAATTACAAGTCAAAAAAATGGGGGGAAGAAAACAATGGCTGGGCTTCAGAGTGGACCTAAATTGAAAACGTCTGCAGTTTTTCCCAGGGAGAGTAAGTGATCGAAAATATTGAATTGTAATTATGATGCTCTCTGGAGACCTGTAGTGAGGACCTGTTTTGCAGGGTAAGATCTGCCAGACTTTTTTTGCCCCTACTTTCCCTCTGATTTTCTCACTTGCTTAGGAACACTGGGAGCTGGGGAGACAGAAAAACAAATTCCATTAGTTCCTATCTGGTTGAACTTCCTGGAACCCTCACTATTTTTTTTGCTTCTCAGAATTTCCTTCCTCCATCCAGCTGTGTTTCCTGATGAAGCCTTATCACTGGAGAAAATGCTCCTGAGTGAGACTGAGGATTTGGGAATGAGTTACAGACAGGCCCAACTTGGTTGCTGAACAACATGATTCTGGCACTGATTTCGCTTTGGGGGCTGGGGGAGTAGTTCTGATTTGCTGGCGCATTTGTAATAACTGTTTGAGATGCAGAGAAAACTGAATGTTTTGCGTCCATCTCACTTCCATGTCTCAGGCCATTCGATGAGTAATCTGCTTCCTCCAAATTTTTGTAACTTGGATGTAAACCTGCATAAGTTCCCTTAAACCACCTAATCCAAGTAGCCCGAAAGTCTCGAGTTTGTGGTGATTTCTTCCGTGTTAGTCATTAGAAATGTAACTATCCACCCTGTTGCTTTTTCACTTT
Source organism: Aptenodytes forsteri (assembly GCF_000699145.1). Lineage (NCBI taxonomy): Eukaryota > Metazoa > Chordata > Aves > Sphenisciformes > Spheniscidae > Aptenodytes > Aptenodytes forsteri. The sequence continues at coordinate 276,394 of NW_008796220.1, read as the reverse complement.
TTTTTTTTTTTTAAAAAATCAGGAAATTGTCTTCTGACACATTTTGCAGAACTTCCTCAACTGACTTACATTTCCCAGCACTTATCAGAAAAGCATGTTGGCTAATCTTAAGGGACATAACTGAAAATCCATTAAAGTCTGGCTCTGCCATGGGCTCACTGAAGCTATGGGTAAACTGATGTAATTCCCTTCACCTCAACTTTCTCTCTGCAAAATACCAACCATGATACTGGTGTTTGTGGATTTCACAATTGTGACTTTTAGGCAAGTCGTAAGTTTAGTCTGGGTTTTTTTTACCTGTGACAAAAGTCTCTGTTGCAGAGGTAGCGTATAAATTAATTTGCTGTTCCTTTTTTTTTTCAGCACTGTCGGGGAACAAAAAACTGCAGAAGAGAAAAATTAGTTAAAAATTAACTTGGGTTTTTCACCGTTCTGCTTTGCAGACTGCAGCTAGCATGAGGTATTTGGGACTGAGAAGCAGAACAGAAAAAGGACATCAAAAACCTGGAGAGAGTCCAAAAGGATTTAGTAAAATGGGCGACAGGGTTAGAGGGCATGTCCTAGAAGGAGAGAGTGGAGGAACTGGATACGCTCATCTCAGAAAAGAGGCAGAAAAAGATGACCTCTCTGCCTATAAATACCTGGGGGTCGGGGGGAGGGAGGAACAGAGGAAGGGAAGGGATAGTAATCAGGGTAGGCAAAAGCCAAGAATGGTACTGGGGGTGAGAACTTCAATTAGAAAAAGGAAGACACAAGCTTACTCTTCAGCAGGCTTCCTTGCAGTGATGTCAGCAGGGCAGTGGAAGAGTCTCCTAAGGGAAATCCCAGCTCCTTAGAAGTGACGCCAGGAAAAAAAAAAAAAAAAGAATTTAACACTTTTAGACCTGTTGGAATGGGCAAAGATGAATTGGTTTAAGTGAAACATCTCCCAACAAGTCATTCTGTGAGCGGCTCCCGTACTGAAGCTTGGTTTCCTGTGGTTGTGTTGTGCTTGGATTCTGTGTGACTAAAGGAGATGAGCTCATGCTGAATTCCCTGTCCGTGTGCATGCTGATCTGTTGGCCTTCTCTGTCCAGCTGCCTGTTTTCATCAAATACTTTAGAGTCTTAATATCTTTGAAATCTCTAAGCTTCTGTTAGGTTGGATTAAAAAGTTGCTGGAGAGAAAGGAGTGCCTGATGTACACAAAGTCTGGACAGAATGACTGTGGAAACTTTGCTTCCTTAAGAAATCAGAGTAAAACTGTAATTGCTGTCGGTGTGTTCTGGAGGAAGACAGTAGGAAAACACTGAGATAGTGCCTTTAACATATTTCCTTCTTTTTTTATTGTACATTTATTGTCAGAGAGAATAATTGCATTTTTAGAGGCACTGAGTAGCTTGTGCCTAGGTATTATAATTATTCCCAGGCTACAGAGTTTGTCAGATTTGGGGTTAAAATTTAGAACTGCACAGTGCTTATTCCTATATATCACTTGGCCATTTCAGCACCGACGTATGTAATGTGTTGTGTGTCGTTGGGAAGAGTGAATGTTAACGTTTTACTAAGAATCGAGGCAAATGAAAGCATAGGTAACGAAAGGTGGGATTTAATGCCACCCGACTTCATTGGTAGAAGATCTAGGCATCTTCTCCAGACTCCCTTCACAGTGATGAGGCACAAGTGCCCAAACAGATGCATTCGCTGTCTCCAAAGACGGTAAAGATGTATGAAGCCGAACTCTTCCTAGAGAGATGTGCCTCTTTCCTCATGGATCACAGGGGACATCTAACAGTGAGGTGCATCCTATTCAGTTATATTCTGAATATATTCTGTTTCAGTGCAAAAGCTGACTATGTTCTTGTAAGCATGTGATGACTGCTCAACGCTCTTGACCTATTCAGTTCTTGTGAAGGATGCATTTTTTTTTAAATTTTTTTCAATGTTGGTTAGTGGGAAGAGGCTGGTGACCTAGTGGCAGAGTCTGCAGGACAATATAATGGTGTTTTTATGCATTTGGTATCCCCAGGAACCTGCTTCTGATTAGAAAGGTTTCTGTCAGCCTCTAGTTCACTGCTACTTTGACCAGCATGGCTTACTCACTACAGATTTTTAGACTCGTGATCTAAGAAATTGTAACACTCAGCTTGCAGTGGCTTAGTTCTTGACTTCGATGGCAGCTCGCTGTGTTCTGCAGCATCAGTATTAGAGGATGTCATTAGGTTTGTGTGCTCACCTGTTTTGTTTTTTCTTTCTGACCCTTTGAATTAAATATATTAAAATTACCATTAGCAAGGGCTTTTTACTACTTCTGCAATACTGCACTTACTTCTTTGGCCTCTCCAGTTTTGCTCTGCCGCATACCATGGACTCTTAACAGCCAGAGAGATCATTTCCTGAAAAAAAACACCCTCAAAAACAGATTCTGGCAGCAGTTAGCAGTACAAGGCTTTTGCCCATGCTTGAGGGGTAACCAGGACAGGTTGGTGACACAAACTCACAAGGAGGACAGCATGACAATATAGCTGAAGGGCTAAATGCATCTTCAGTGTACACGAGAGGTACAGGTAGAGAAAATCTTCTGGCAGCACGGACTAGCATGAAGTGGATCTAAAACCCTGTTGCTCTGAGCTGGTAACTTGTAACACTGTATATAGCAAGTCAGAAAAACAATGAATTAGGCTCAAGGTGTTAATTTGGGCCATATTTTTAATACTTCTCCATGCAGATAAGATTGTGCCAGGAGCACAGGTAAAAATCACTTTACCCAGCATGATGCCCTAGTAGTGCTTTTGATAAAAGAAGGAAGAGCAAAGTATTGATGTTTTGTTGCCTATTCTATAAGCACCTTGTTAATCAACTGAGGATAAATTGTTACTGTTGAGATATCAGCAGAGAGAGGGAGAGGAAGAGACACCTCCTGATCTGGAAGAAATGGTGCTTTTTCTTCTCTCTTCACTGGAGAAGAGTCTTGCCTCTAGCATTAGTTCCTTCTGGGGGGGTGGTGTTAGGAACAGAAACAAAACTGGGGGGAGCTTTTTTGATTTATCTTCTCTCCTTCCCTTTTGGTCACTTCGATAGCTTAAAGAGCCGAGTTGGCTTTAATGTGTTACCATTAGAGACCATGCATTAGCTGGAATAAACCATCATGCCTCACAGTGAAAAATATCCCTTGATTGGCTAATTAATCAGTCAAAGGGGAATGACATGGCCCTCTGCTTGAGGGACTCTGCTGCACAGGTAAACAGGTCATTGATAAATGGTTTACCCACAAATTCATATATCAAGAAAACTTAGTCATTTTTTAACTACCCTTTGTGTGAAAGCTGCACTACATTTTTGGAGGTGTATTTTTGCTGCCCTTGCTTTTTGCATTGTGGGAGTTTTCAAGAGGAAAAGCCCAAAGAGAACTTTGTTACCATCGTAGTTCTTCTGTTTTCTGAATTGCAAAAAAAACCCTCAAGGGTTTTTTCCCCCCCCAAAGGTGGTGGTGGTGGGGAATTCGTTGTCATGGCTTTGTATTGAGATTGAGTGGGTCTCTAATCAGAACGACTCATAGCTTTTTGTCATTTAAATATACTGAGACTGTTCAGTGGGTCGTATCCAGTCCTCAGGCACTGCGTGAACAAAGCTGACATCCATAAATGGGTCTAATGAAATAACTGGGGAAAATATATGAAGTAAGATGCAGGTCTGTGTTGGTAGAAGACTTCATCGTACCCGATTCAGTTAGTACTGGCTTTTGGCATCTGTATGCTGAATTTTGTCATCTGTATGCTGTATAACACCTTATCCTGAAAGGGTGGTTCCCCAGTGGGATTCTTCACTGAGAGTTTTTAAAAAAAAAAAAAAACAAACCCAAAAAAACCCCAAGGGAGGGGGGAAATCCAGCTTTAAATGAAATTGCATAAAAATGTGATCCGGAACCACTCTTATACGTGGGGTGTATGAATAGGGTTAAAGCAATGTAACCATATAAGGAACCATAAAACAATGATGTTTGGCATAGCTGCTTAAAATGGGTGCACTGGGTGCACAAAACAAATCCCAATTGTGGTTTTTTTCTGTTTTTTCTTTTTTTTTTTTAACTGTGTGTATTCTGTGAGAAGGTAACATGCCAGTACCTAAGAATACGGGCTCGGGTACTAGATGACGACGTTAACCTTATTTTTGTCATGTGTAATCCTTTCCTCCCAAACAGCCCTTGTCATGGGCCTGCACTTTTATAGGACGGCTTTGTTTTGTTTTTCCTTTTAAAAATATTTGTCTGATCAAAGAGCTTTCTTAAAAAAAAAAAAAAAAATTTCCACTGCAGTAGTTCAAAACAAGGAAAAGTACATTTTTGATCCTATCATAACAGGATTTGTATATGGAAGTGTGAACTAAGCAGGTGGCTTCCTGTTGATTTTAAAGCCAGGTGGGCAAGTTCTTGACAACGAATTGCTCTCGCAGGCTGCTACCTGCCATGCTTTTCCTGGTGTCCTTGTGCAAGAGTATGCTGCATGCTCTTTCTTTCTGCTGGTGTAGCACAGAGCCAAGATGATGGTCCTTTGCACAAAGGAGCTTATTCCTCTGTGTGCGAGGAGTAGGGGTAGTGGGAGATGGCATTTGGGATTGGTATCTTGTGGGAATAATACTGCTGTGGGAATGCGAGGGAAATAGCGGCATGTGTTCTCTCGCAGAAATCGGGGAACAGAATACATTTTATTACCCTCTAAGAAGGCTGCTGGATCCACTCAAATAGCCTGCAGAAGGATTGGATGTTCATAGCACAGTCTTATTTTTGCTGACCTTTTAGTTACTGAAGGGTGTCTAACCTTTCTCCAAGGGTGTCTTCTGATTTTGGCTCATCAAACTGATTATGAAACTGCTAGTTGGTTCAGGTGGGTTAAGCAAACCAGAAGTTGGAGCAAAATAAATGCTTTAGCCTGAGAAAGTGCTTAAAATCAAAGAAACAAGCTTTTCCGCTTTCAATCCAGTATTTCGACTTCTCTACTGAATTGTTCTTTCTTCAGCTCTGAGCATTTGCTTTTTTTCCTCTCCAGTCAGGAGAAGTATCTAGTGCTGGAGTGTGACTTAATGGTAAACTTCCTCATCAGGGTAACCTTGAGGGTGTATGAGGTACTCCCTCTTCTCTCTGACCTCACTTCAGCTGCCTGACATGTTTGAAAAGTTTGGCCATTTGAAGTTAATTTGGGTTCACTTGAGTTTTCTTAAAGTAATAAGACAAGGTCAAGAAATCCATTGTCTTGAGTTTTTCCCTACATCTACAGCCTCACTCTGCAAACTATCATCAATCTCAGCGTGTTTCCTTTGAATAATTGTGGTGTTGCCATATATATATAGGCAAATGTGACCTGCTGACTAATGTCACTAATTTGACCGTCTGCTAATAACTGCATGTATCCCTCCATTAAGAAAAGAGGAAGATTATGATGGAGGAAATGATCATGCAGTGGGATAGTAGGTATCTTCCATGCTCTGTTTGCATTGGCATCATCTTTAAAATGATACGTCAGTTGCCAGTATCTTGATGATGATGGCTTGTTGTTCTCCATAGAATCATAGAATCATAGAATCATTGAGGTTGGAAAGGACCCATGCTCTGTTTGCATTGGCATCATCTTTAAAATGATACGTCAGTTGCCAGTATCTTGATGATGATGGCTTGTTGTTCTCCATCACAGAATGCTTTTGGGGAAGGACCTCAGATTCGGTGTTAAGGATGAATATTGTCCAATTTTGATTGCTAAGCCAGATTGTCTGTTGTTGAGAGGAGAGAGCAAGGAAGCAAGGGTCTAACAGCTGAAGTAAGCAACAGAAAAGGGAATGGAGGAGAGCTCAAGCAAACCTGAGTTTTGCTGAGTTGGAAAGCGTTTGGGTACTGTACTGTACAGATTCTGAAATTTCCATGCACGTAACAGTGTCTGAACTCTTCCCTGCACTGGATTAAGGGATTTGACGTCTGTCTGTTGCGCGTAGTTTGTTCTTTCTCTCCTTGGGGGAAATTGGTTGTGCATTCAAGTGTTTTGATTTGGCAGACTCAGTAATACGAACCCAGTGGGTATTAGTGAAGACAAGTTGAAGTATGCTCTGGCTTTGGAGCAAGAGATGATGCTGTCTGTGATAATTAATTTCTGTGGAAGTTTGTTGTAGTCTGCAATGGACCTCCAGAAGGCTCTGCATAGGTGAGTTTTAACCTGCTGGTAGAAAATGCTCGTGTCCCTCAGGATCCAGAATCACCAGGGCTGTTTTGGTGACCAGCTCGCACTTACTTCAGCTGAAGTTAAGCGCTCATACTTTGTTGGATGGCCCTTACGCTGAACTTGAAGCTCCCATGTAAAGGACAAGACCATGGATGATTTGACTGTGGACAGGGGACAGAGGGTGAGAAGTGTGGCTAATCGTAGGGTTGAAGGGTACTGATAATTTAGTTCTTTCTCATTATTTCTCTTTTACTGGGGTTTATTTTAAATCTGCTCTGTTCTCACCATGAGCTGATTTCTTCCAAGTGCTGGGACATGTTGGTGACAGCAGCAGAATCGGACCCAGCTCAAGCTTACTAGATCCTATGTCACCTGTGTGTTACAGGTTGTTTTTTAACAAATGAAAATATTGTCTGCCCTAAAATCCTATTTTCCAGAATATTGAAGAATTTAAATGTCAGTCAGTACTTCAATACTTGAGAGAAAATTAATTATTCTCAATATTTTTTTACAAAGAAATTTCTGTAAGCTTGGGAGTAGAAGAAAGTTACTGTAGTACTGCGGGTTAGTCAAGGCTAATGCTAATTAGGAAATGCTTTCTAGTTCACAGAAAATACGATCAATTTTCTTTGGAAAATTTCGTAAAAAACATAAATTTTCATTTAAAAGTCAACTTGTATGTTTTGCAATGAATATTTGCAGTTAGAGAAATCGGCATTACTACAAGTGTCTTGTTGCAGTCAAGTGCAAGCTTGCAGGTGCTTTTTTATTATTATTCATTAGACCACTGTATCTTGTAATGGACTAAAAATCTTAGATGAGGGAAAAAATCATGCAATTTTAGTTATTTATTAGTTAAGGTAACCCTTTGTGTGTATTTAGATGTTTGATATCTTATTAATATGAATATGGTTCATATGTTTCTAGAAGAAAAAGGGGAACAGTGTGAGTAATGAAGCAGGAGTTTTTTGTTGATCCTCCCCACCTCTCATCTACTCCTTTAATTCTTAACTGTATTCAGAAAGCACCTTAGTCTGTACCAAACACTCAAAGGTACCTGGAACATTTCCTAGGTTTAGCTGTTACTCAGTAAAATAACTGTAAAGTCCTCTGGATAGCAGTAGGTATTGAATTTCTCTGCAACTACTAATGTATTAAGACACTAAGGAATTTGGTATGAAAAGCGTCATAGAAAGCAGCAGAGACAACTTCTTGAATTCTGTCTTGATGCATAGCGTATCGGGGGCTACTAACTCTATATGCCACTGCTGTGACATTGAAGCAAAAGCTGTTTCCTCCAACAATTCTCAAATTGTCTTAGAGCTTCAAAACTTTATTTACTTGCCTGGTTCAGCTCGTCCCAGTATCAGGTCTGTAATCAGTAAACAACACATTTAGCCCAGCGGGTTATTAAGTTTTCTAAATATCTTCCTTTTCTATGTTCTCAATCTGTCCAGTAGTGGCATCAGTTCAAAACTCAAATTGTTCCACGAAGACCACCATAATAGTCTGCTTATATAAACCTTTTGGTGCTACTCAGCTTGAATCTGGGGCAGTGAAATAATGAAACACATGACTGTCGGGTTATCCAGTTCTCAAGTTTGCTTCTACCTAAAAACGTTTCTCCTCCTGAATTGAAGAATGAATGTTCTGTGGGGAGCGATTCAGCGTTGGCCGAAGTGACCTAATTTCAGCCTCTTAATATCTGTGACTGTGCTAATGCTGAAAGCTTAAGCATTCATTTACATTTCATCTTAAAAGCAGTGAGAATGCTGGGCCAAACTTTGAGGTGATGAGAGAAAATTGTGTAATCTTACACGTCAGCAAGCAACTGGAAGAGGAAGTTTTTTGTTGTAACTTGCACACTAAGAAGTTAGAAGGCAAAATGTCCTTATTTTAACTTACGCCTTGTTAAGCCTTCTATTAATCGCTGCTTTTAAACTCCTCTCTCTCAGCCCCTTGGCATTTTTATGCCAAGATGGATTTGAGCAGGTGATTTGTTTACAGAGGACATCACCTCGCAGTGGATCCCAGGAATGTGGCTCAGGTGAGGCACAGTGAGCCTGTAGTCATAGAATCATTGAGGTTGGAAAAGACCTCTAAGATCATCGAGTCCAACCGTCAACCCAACACCACCATGCCCACTAAACCATGTCCCTAAGCGCCTCATCCACACGTCTTTTAAATACCTCCAGGGATGGGGACTCAACCACTTCCCTGGGCAGCCTGGTCCAATGTTTAACCACTCTTTCAGTAAAGACATTTTAGTCGGGGCTCTTCGGTTTGCTTTCACCACTGTCCTACTCACATGTTATGCAGCCTTGGATCAAGTTAATTCTCTGCATCCCAGTTTCACGATCACTAAATCTGGGGGTGATTCACTTACCCCATGTAGGTGATATTAGCCTAATTTGTGTTAAGTGTGGAGTGCTTTATGAAGTACATTGAAATATTTAGATGATAAGTGAGAATGTTTAAGTGCAGAGTATATCATACGTTTTCAGTTTCTCCTGATGGAGAAACTTCTTTCTGGAGAACTAGAAGAGCTGTTTGAAGTGTACTGTATGTGCTTCCCTGTTTACCTTTTGAACTTTACGGCCATAGTGCCTATAAAAGCTATATTGTGGTTTTAGGACATTGTAACTTAATTAAACTTTCAGAGATTCCTGAAGCGTGACTGTCTCCGGCTTTTCTGAAATCCCTGCAAAAGCAAGGCTGTTTACATAAAATCTGGATGGGAGGAGGGAGTGTGCTCCAGAGCATCATGTTACTTGCACAACTGAGGGCGAGGGTAGGTAACCCTGCAGATTTGTGAATCTTGGAAAAGTTGAGGTCAAGCAAGAAGTGAAGAAGTATCTACCTGCAGGAGTGTTTGTATAAATGGTTGCTTCTGGTCAAGTGAAGTAGCAGCCCTTGTTTTGACAGCTAGTACTTAATGTATCATTTGGGCTGCTGATTCTCTGACATCCATTCATTACAGCAGACCTCCTCTGACCAGTGCTTACCAACCAGAGCACTGCGGGGTTGGGTTTTTTTTTTTTTCCTTTTTAATAAGCCTAGTGTTTCTCAGTTACCAAATGGCAAAGGAATGCTGTGTGTAGCAACTGCAATGGATCGCATCCAAAGGAACAAAATATGGCCTGTTCCTTTTTCCTCCATTGTCGTAGGGAAATGGGTGTCTCCAAGAGACGCCCATCGGTATAGCCCTTGCTCTTCAGCAACAAAAGTCTGAGTGTTCTGATTTTAACGCTTGCTACTAGAAAACAGAGGTTTGTCACTCCTGGCAACTGACTTTACAAAAACACTGATAACAATAAAGGGCTTCATGCCCAGTCCTGGCTTCTGCTTGCTTTCTGGGAATCTTCCAGTGTAGTGGTGATGCCTCCCCCCTGCTTCAACCCGCAGAGCTGTCCCTGGATGGCAGAACTCGCAACATGGTTTGTAGAGCCTGTCTGGTCCCACATGCCTTCTGTAGCTCAAAATCTGGCAGCTCCACAGGCTTGATAATATCTAAGGCCTTGCAGGGCTATTGCAGATGCTGTTCAAATCACGGAACTAAAGTTCATTTAGTCTTGAAGGTTCTTTCTTTCCTGTAAGTATTAGTGGAACAAAATGCTCTTCACCTGAGCACAGAAGAGCTTGGGTAAATTTATGGGGATGTAAGATGTTTCTGTTCCCAGGAACCTGCCCTGCTGCAGTCAAGCTGAAGAAAAACAGCATACATATGCCTCAGCCACTAGTATACAGTGTGGCTTCTTAGCTTAACATACCGGCAAGGTGGCTTTGCACTGGGTTGACTGATTTACAGGCAGACATTCTTCAGTGCTGATTTTGCTGTATAGGGATGACAGTAACCTTCAGCAGAGAGATGTGCAGAGCTGGGCTGCTGACAGCTTCAGCTGCCGCCGCAAGATTTGCCAGCGTTCACCTGTCAAAGCCCTTGGACTAGCACTGAGCCCAGACCGTTGTGGGGCAAAGTCAAAAAATACAGGTGATATTCTTGAAAGAAAGAGAATGGGAACATGGCAAGAGTGGCTGAAGGGATGGGAACCAGTAGCACTCCGAGGAAGCTTGCAAGGTTGGTAACTAGGAAAAATTATCTCGAGTTGATGTCAGGCAACAAAATATTAGAATTTTGCCATGACATCTGTAAAGTACTTTTTGTACTTATTTTTCCAAGAAGCTTTTCTTTTGTGGTTAAAAGTTTTGAACTGAAAGCTGCAAAAACTCTTTTGTCCTAATTAGCAAGCAATTTTTCTGGAACCTTGTAGGAGAATTCTCTGTCTTCCTGGGTCTGAAGTCCTTGAAAGAAAACATGAGTTTGCTCTCAAGGGAGAGTCATGGGGTTTAATACCACTTAAGGGCCCTGACACACAATCATCTTCAGGGTGTCATGCAAGAGGTACCCACTTAGCTTTCTTGTTTTGTCCTTCAGGGTATCTTGTTGCTGTGGAGATTTGCTGATAATGATGGAGTCAAGACAATATTCTCCAATTGTTTCAGAGTTAAGCTAGATGCCTAAAGTAGAGGGAGATTAATCCTAGCTGAGAGGTTAAATATAGTGATGTAACATGTAAGAAGCAGGGGAAGAGAAAAGCACCAGTGAAGGGCCATTTAACCCACTTAAGGTATGACCTGTGCGTCTGAGGGTCACTTCTTTCCGTTGAATATGATGATTTTGGCCTCCAGATTTAAAGCTTCTACTAAATATAAATATTTAGAATGGTTTGAGCTTTGGGTACACAGCTCTTGATTTATATACATATATTGCAAATATATAAAAGCTTTATATTATTTTCCTTTCCATATGGACGCTTAGGTAAGGCATTACATTTGTGACAGTTTCTTACAGATTTGGTGCTACTAAAATGGTTCTGTAAAAACAGAGTGTGCACAGGACCTCAAGGAACCTTGGAAGACGCTACATGTATACAAATTATTCTGTAAATTAATGCCATTTCCTAACTTTGCCATAGACAAATGATCCTTCTCGCCCTCTTTCTGAATCACTTTCCCTAATCAACTTTGGCAAATAAAGTACCTTTATGTAGGAGATCCAAGCAGAAAGCCTTCTTAAGGCAGTAGCTTTGTATGCCCAGTAATTTATAGGCACCTTTTCCCCAGTGTGCATCTCTGAATTGGTAGCCGGTTCTCATTTAGGAGGGCATATTATTCACTTTTCTCTAACGTTTGGGAAAGCGGGACATGCTACTCATTTGAAAATCATACCAGCTCCTTTATCACTGCCAGTCACAGTCAGCAATGCTACGTTCCCTGCTTGACACGAAGGAGGAGGTTTGCCCTGAATAAATACAGTAGATAAATGGTCTTTCTGTTCCTCAGAAGAATTTGGGCCACTTCTCAAAGTTGGTGCCAGAAGTACAGTAGCAGAGTGGCATGGTTAAAGTTAATTGCACTCAGATTTTAGTTAAAAGTCTAACTAGCTTGTCAGCTTTGAATTTATATTTTCACAGTTCACTAGGGAGTGATAATAGGGAGGCTTTGATGTAGCTTGCTGTTTTTTGCTTTGTACCAAATGCTCCAAAGTTTAGTAAATAAACTTTTTTATTGGGGGGGGAATGAATGACAGCTTAAAGCCAGCCAGAAGAATGATGATATACCCCTTCCGAGGGGCAGCAGGGGCATCGTAGCTGTATGAGTGGCATGTTAAAGAAGATTTGCGTGGAGCACCAATGCTGAGCTCTCTAAGAAGCAGCTCATCAGAGATTTGTTAATTAGGTGTTACTGGAGACTTGCTGAAACAGTGAAGCTGTGATGCACGAAGCACTACCTAATTAACTCTTTAATATCCCTGTAACACATTTGCTAGTTCTCTCCACTCAGGGAAACTGAGGCATGCTGGTTTAATTGCCTAGGATTTCCAAGGCTGTCCTGAACAGCAAGTGTTTGAGAGAATATAGATGTGAGACTGAATCAGAGCTCGTAGCACAAGAGTATGGCTTCTAAACCAAGAAAAACCCCTCTAAAGTAATCCTTTTGAACGATGGTGGTTCTAGCTTTAACTGGAACCAAAGTATCTTTCCCCTATAATTTTTTAAAATTGCTGGAGAGAAAGGTTTGTGGTGTATAGAGCTGTGTACTGTACCCCCGCCCTATAACCAGCTGGGAAGGACCCAAGCTGTTCAATGGTCTTTCAAATATATAAGCAAAAAGGCCTGTTGCTTGCCATTTAAAAACATTAATAGGGTTTGCTATATTTTATTCTAGTATTATTAGTTAACTTTCTATTCAAGAGATTACTAGGGTTGATACCTCCCAGGCACCTATTCTCTGGTTGGAGAGCTCCCCCTAATTCCTGTTAAAGCCACTCCTAAACGCTTTTAAAACATTTTAATATAGTTTTAGTTCTTCTTTCACTGTAAATGAAGAGGAATAACTTACTCTCCTGCTTTACCTATTTTACCTGGTGATGTGTGAACAAACCACTGAGCTGTTTGAAGGTGCAAGTGGTTTTCTTACAGCGGTAGCCAGATGCATTTTCCTGGACAGATGGATTCCATCGCCAGGATCTTACTGCAGTCAAGACCTTGTCTCACAGAAGCTGCCTTCCAGCAGCTAGGAGTTTCCCTGCTGCAGTAGAGACTAACTGCCACGAATGCTTGATAGTGGAAATCATCTCTAAAATGTTTGATACTAAGGAAGGCTACCGAGTATCAAGCCAGTGACCTTGAACTCTCTCTTCAGCGGGCTGCCAGTCTTTGGAGACCTGTTCATTGAGCTGCTCTTTTCACTGCAGGCGGTTTTGCAAAGCCAGCTAGCTGCATTCAGACGTGGAGGTAAACTTCTGCCTTTGTACCTGACGTTACACAAGCGTAGATTACCAAGGCCAGAGTCGGCTAACAGGAATGTGGTCTAATCTTGTTCTGGCTAACCCCAGTGAAAATGGGAACATGTATTGCCAAAACTATTGGAGCATCCAGTTGCTCCGAGGAGTCCAGCAGGCTACAGACAGGTTTTAACCCTGTGAGTGGGAAGTGACTTTCTGTTTTGCAAGCCCTGCAACACTGATTTCAGCACCTGACTGGACGGTTCAGAGGTAATGTCATCGCCTGGAGGAATAGCTGGCTTTATTTGAAAGAAAAGTTGGGTTTTGTCCATTCTGAAGTGGAAACCATAAGGCTAAAAATGTAATTGTCTTCACAAGATTCTTGAAGGGGTATTCAAGAAAAAGAATCCATTCATAAGGCAAACAATGAAATATTTACTTGTAAAAACCATTACTGCTTTAACATAACATATATAGGGTGGCTTCCTAAATTTCAGTGCAGGCTGAAATACTGTGTTGATATTTAACAGACCACTCTTCGCTTCTGTGTCTTTGAAATAAGTGAGCTTCACAGTGGAAAGAGTCAAACAGTCCAATGTAAGGTTTTTTTCCAATTAGTTTTTAGTAAAGTGTGCGTTTGAGTTTTGGTTGTACTCAAAACTCTAAAATGTTTCACAGTTACTGCCTGGTGTCATAGGCACTGTATTTGAAAATTATTTGTTTGGGGGAGAGGATGTTGCTCTTGGTTTTTTATGGCAAGGTTTTGAAAGAAGTTTCTCTGATGTCTTTAAAAAGTTTACATGTACTTCATTAGACTGTCTTGACAGTATTGAATAAAATCCATCAAAGTTTTTTTGTTTTTCCCTATATAGGACACGTGTGGATGTCACACAAGGAATGTTTAAGCCGCCAACCGAATTTCATGCTTGTACTTACATAAGGTTGGGATTGCCTGTTGGCGCAGACAGAGTTTGGGCTGGCTGCTGGGTGTAGCAGGCTGTGCCTGTAGCCACTATGGGTTGAAGTGGATTGGACGGTGTCTCCTAGAGGCCTTTATATAATGCAATTCTTTTACAGTTAGGAGTTTAATGTTTATTTCATCCTTTTTCTGCACTATATAATATCATTTCTCAATACAGAATATATTATACTGAACCTAGTTCAAATACTAATTTGTGTAAGTAGTGAAAAAACCACAAATGCTGAATCTGAGATTGATCGTGTAACTTGGCTCGCTCCAATTCTACGATGAGATTATTTAGACAATCATAACTGTTAATTACATAATTATGTACTGTTCATTTCTCTGGTAATAGCACTCACATAATGAACAACTGTTCAGTATTTAGTTTTCATTTAAGGTGTGGCCTTGGTCTTTATTTACTACATACAATTCAAATGCTGCTCAGAAGACAGAATTATGAATATTCTTGCTGGCTTTCTGCATTGTTTGCTACAGTAGTATCTACATCCTTTCTTTTCAACATTTCCTCTGTGGCCTGGGGAAGGGATCAGGTACTTGTAGAGGACAGTTTGTTATATCCTGAAGTAGGATAAGTCAAAATCTAGAGGAGTCTGAGCAAGGAGGATTGCCCCTCACCTGTCCCAGTCCTCACAATGTTGCTATGACATGGAGAGGGTACAATCCCAACCTTTTGATGGGCAACAAAGCTCAAAAACTGTATTTTTTAATAGTAAACTTAAAAGGCTGAGGTACCAGCCTGTTCACTGGCCTCCGATTCTCCATGCTATTAAACTGGAAGCACAGTCCCTGGCCAAGTGATGGTTGCATACAATGCCCTGGCCTGTTTTAGGAAACTAGCACATATCAGGATCTCTTCTTAGGAGTAATTTGGGTGCAGCTACCCCATTTTGTATGATGCAGTATAGATGTCTGCTGATTTTAGGTTTGCAGCTTGAGATGACTGAGACCTCAGCTTTTTTAGTTTTCATATTACTTCAAATCAGAGTTGCATGTGTCCACAGTACTACTACTCTTGACTTAAGAAAAGCTCTGAATCATTTTCAGATTGAGGTTTTCGACAGGCACTTATAAAAAGAGAAACAGAAATTAAGGGCATGACTTCATATCAAGTGTGCTCTGTGGCCAAAGTAGAATTGAATTCCTCAGCTCAGCATTCAGCTAATTTAACTCCAAAACTCGTGTTCGTTTGGCTCTATGCATTTTGCACCAGATGAGACGTGGTCCTGTAGAGCGCTGCCTCCTTCACTGCAAACCTCTGATTCATCTCTGAAGAAGTCTGTCCTGCTCACTGCATGAGAGGAGGTCCTATGCAAAACGTATAGCTACGTAGTTAAAATGGTGTCAGTATGCAAAGGCACAAAGGTGCAGAAAGAGTCAGACACCTGAATATTCTTGTGGATCTGAGTTACAGTAATCCCTCCAGCATCCATAGACTTCTGTGACGGTTTAGTGTTTAGCTCTGAAAATTGTCTCTCTGTGTAATACAGGTTTCGAAACTCAGGTTCACACAGCTGGAGCTGAAAGATTTTAGTTTTTCATTATTAGTCTCTGGCAAGAATAACTCTGAAGTACTAAAGAAGAGAGGGTTTTTGATGTCAGTCCTGCTGCTTTGTTGTGCATTCGTTATACATAGGAATGTTTTTTTCATCCTTCCAAATATTCCTGGATTAAAGAAATACACATTATTTCAGGTGATACTATTCTTGACTGCACAGTGGGAAGTTGTTGTTTTATTAGAGAGGCAAATTGTGCATCAGGGAAATATGCTGGTCAAATCACCTTTCATTTAGAAGGCTATTCCGTATCCAACATGTCTGCATACAAAACAGACAAATTTGGATTTTTCTTCCTATTTGATTTCATTTTTGATGCATTGACATTTCTGCCTTTTTTGGGTTACAGTTTCTTATAGATGTACAGTCAGCTCACTCGCAATGGGAGGTGATATAAATACCTGGGTAGAAACTCATCCTCTGAAGTTGCTCTATTAATCCATGCCATCAGGGATGCTTCTTATATATGTCACCTTGTGAACGGTGCAGGTGAGAAAATGGAGCATGAGAGCTTTCCATTCAAATACTGTTTTCTGTAAAGATACTTGGTGATATGTTTAGATGCCTTTGGCTATCTAACTCTATATGTGATGTCCTTGTGTATAAATGTACACATGCCTGGTGCTTGCCTGCCACCACATCTGTGCCTGTATGTGCCTAGAAGTGAGCACAAATACACAGGCAGACCATGTCTTGCTAGCATGGTTTATTAATTAGATCTAATTCATTGCACTCATTGGGAATTCCCTCTGAACACTTCAAAGCACTCAATGCAGATATTTGCTTGCTAGCATGTGATTCCTGGTGCGTTAGTTACTGTCATGTGGCTAGAAGACTTGAATCTGCAAAGTACCTCATTTGTGATGAATAAAGCTACACGGATACCAGAGTCTTTAGGCACTGATAGCTGGTTGAGAACTGTGTTAATTGCTGTGTTACACTGGGGAAGGCAGTGCTTCTCAAGCTCTTAATCAAAGGACCATAGCCCCTTTGAGAGAACCATCCTGCAGACTATCTTACCTCCAAGTGTTTGGGAGCTGGGGGCGAGAGAGGTACCAAAGTAGTTTATATTGAAGTAAGCAAAACCATATTATCTTACAAAACCCTCATTTTACTGTTTCAGTTAGCTTTTTAATTAGTACTGGCTGCTGTGGGGAATCAGTTCTTGCCTGTGTCTGCCTGCATGCAGTGACTTGTCGCTGTCAGCTGAGTGTGAACGGATTGCACGTGGGGGTTTTGCAATCAGCCCGTGGCCCACCTTCTAGTGCCTCGCAAACCAGCATGCTAAAGTCTTGGTTACAGAGCAAGTAGAAGTCAAGCTCGTCTTTTCATTCTGTTTTTGTGAAAAGAGCTTTTAGAAGAATAAAAAGGAATATCATACGAAAGGCAAGACTGGTTGGGAAGGCAACAGCTCGTTTGGTACGCTTGGGTTACAGGGAGAAAAGTGTGTGTGTGTGCAGAGGTAGTAGTCTCTTTTTACTCGGATTTACGTGGTTGCTATCAAAACCTCTTTCCAGTTTCTTACCTTCCCCACAAATCAAATGTTCCGATAGTTTCTGACTTTTGCATTTAATGTAAAACACCTCACATTAGTAATGTAGCAACAAAATACAGTTTAGACTTCCCTGCAATATCTCAAAATGTCTGTGCTTGTGTATGCAGAAGCCATTTATGTATTATTACTGTGGAGTATTTTAAGAGTAACAGAATGAGGAGTATTTACAGGTTAGGTAAAAACTTTTTGTGCCAGGGTGCAAAAGCATCAATAGCGTGTTAATGCTTTTGTATTACGAGATGCTTCTCCATCATGTCGCATTCCTGTGACATACCTTATACTTTCATCCTCAGTGTTTCTGACTCCACAGTATGAACTCTGTTTCGGGGGTGGATCAGGGCAGAGGAGGAAAGCTTTGTGTTTCTTGGAGAGCTGTTACAGTTAATCCTGGAGAGCCAGAAGCTGCTCAGGTTTTCTTCCCTTCAGAGCGCTTCAGATACATGTTATCACACATTAACTTATCTTGATTAATTCTGCAAAAGATATGGGAGCAGTTCCCTTGAGTTCTTGTGAAAATGAGAGGGACGTACTATCTCGCCATCATCCTCTCTTGGCGTCAGAGTGTCTGTCTACTGGCATTACTTTAAGCCAAGGGAAATTGCTTGACATCACTTAAATTTCTGAATATCAAGACAGCGGGAGTTTGGCACTCCGAGGGTGAATTCTGAAGCCAATTTTATCCATAGGATGGTATAGATCATGTTGACACACATGCTTTATTGCTTTTACAAAATCCTCAAGGTAGACTTCCCCAGGTGAAGTAGCAGCAATTTCAAGGCATGCTGCTAACCAAGTTCAGGATTTTCTTTCCCCCTCCCCCCCTTTTTTTTTAGCAGAGATGGGCGGATGCCACACTCCTATCTAAGCGCACGCTATTTCTGAGCATAAGTTTGCGATTATGGTTACTGTAAGAGAAGAAATCCAGGTGTTTTTCAGAGTCCAAGGTAAATCCTCTTCTGCATAATGTAAGCAAATTAATCTACACTGTATAGAAAGTCATACAGTTTCAAACCATGATTTCAGTGCACTGGTATCATATCCAGGTGATGGGTATCGATCTATGTAAACTGCCTGTCTTTCAGACAGAAGTTAAATGTGTCACTTTTGGCTCATTTTATTTGATGGAAGCCTCCTTTTTAAAAAAAAAAAATTCAAATAGCCTAGTTTCTGCTAGGGAAACTTTCTTCTGAAGTGAGCATGAAATGTCGGGGTTCTTTTCTTTTTTCAGATGTGTTTCAGACTTTTGCTTTGATCAGGAAAGAAGTTGCCAATCAGACTATTGAAATTTGCAAAAGGCCCTATACTGCTTTTCCAAAGGAGACCAAAAAAAAATGTTGTAGGAAGTTCATTCCGAGTTTTGTTTCTTCAGACACCAGCTCAAAGCCAGGCTTTGCCAAACAGATTCCCCCGAAATGGCTGTTGTCTGTCTTTTTTTTCTTTTTTTGCTTTTCATTTTTGTTGTTCTTTGACAAGACTATCTTAGTAGTGTCAAAAAGGACCTCACTTAACCGAAACAGCAGCGGTTAACAATATCCAGTCTCTGATCAGTGTTTTCCCCCTGAGACTTGCGTAAGTTTATTTTGCCATTCTTGAGAGGTGGTTGCTTTTACAGTCAGCTCTGCCTTTGATATTACAGCTAAGTAAAGCTTCTAAATTTGTCCTGGCTGTGTTTGCTTTTTGAGGATTTTCTGAACAAGTGTTTCAGCTCTTCCTTTCCTGTTCTGTCTGATATCTAGGGATAAACACACCCGGACACATGCACATACACACACACATGCTGTTTTATCCAGAATGCTGTGCATAATGCTGTTGTTGGTTTCATGTGATTAGGGTCTTAAAATACTTGTTTCATTCCAGTTTGGTTTTGAAGGGATGTTTGACATTTTTGATGCCATCACCATAGTTCTTGTCCTGCGCAAGGATCATTTCATCATCAGTCTTTTCCATATTTTCGTATTATTGCAGGGGATTCAAGTGAGTAAATTTTTCTTTATTATAGTAGAACTTAAAGAGAAATGGCAGAGTGACTTAGAGAAATGCTAATATATCAACATCTTCCTTTTGAAAACTTCGCTCAATAGCAGTAAGAGTAACAAACTAAGTTTTGGTACTCTGTGGATGTAGGGAAGTATTTTTTTCACTTTAATGAGGATACTGAGTGAGGTTTAAGGGTAAAATGTATCAGGAGCACATTAATTTTAAAAGCAAAATTTTAGAAGCTTCTTTGTTTACCTAACAGGAAAGTCCTGCGTGCACTAAAGAACCAATACATGGATTATAGCTTCAGTGGTTTGTGTTCATTTTGGATCTCCAGATGTTCTTCTGTGTAGATACGTAGGTAGGTTTTTAAGTCACCTGGGAAGTTAATATGCTCGAGGATCTTGTGTGCTTGTAAAAACGAAACTGGACTGTTCTTTTAAACTTTACCCAAAATACCTTGTCCTACAAGAAATTAGTAGCAGAAGTGAGTCTAGAAGTCAGGAGTCTTGAAGTACCCAACAACTTTCTTGTGGCTTGTCTTTCAGTGATACCTTGCACATCAATAAAGTTCTCCCCCGATTTCTATGGCACCCCATGACTTCTATGATGTGTATTTAACAGCTGCTGCGATTAAAGGTGGTGTATTTTCTAAAATTGTTTAAATGTGTAAAATGACTATGCTGTTTTATTGCCTTTCTGTGGGCAAGAACGGATTGGGTTTTGGTAGATGGTCAGCAGTCATAATTTTAACAATGTATATTGAGGGCTGAGGAGGAGCATAAGAGCAATTGCTGATGTTTCTGAAATATGCCATGTGGCAATGATATCTGGGTATATGCTAAATGGCATTGGGTTTTACATACGTTGGTAGGTGAAAAATGGGGCTTTGTAGAGAGACTGGGAACTTGGTTTCTATCTGGAAGGTATTTATCACCTGTATGTTTAAGTCTTAGTTGAGGACGTCTGCTAAAGTGGTGTTGATGTGTTAAAGGGGCACTTGGGATGTATATCTGTCCAGTTGGGGTGATGAATATCAATGCCACTTGCTATCACTTGGGCCATTGGTGTAAAGCCAGGGGTGGTGGGGTCTGATTCCCAGGCCTGCACTGCACAGGCAGTTTGCACCATCCCTGGAAGGTGAAACTGTCAGTAGATGTCAGAAATGCAACATACACATATAGGCATGGATGTATGATCCTGACAGCGCTGCTCACCCACCAGAGCAGTATTTGAGGAGAATTTGGGAAGCACAACCGCGTCTTCCACAAGATTAGAAAGAAACCTTTAACTTTCTAAAATCCCTTTATTGGACCAACGTGCTGCTGTGATGTCGAGCCCATCTCACGTGTGGATGACAATGTTTTAACAAGAAGTAACACCAGTTTTATACAGGGTAGAGATGGAAGCACCCATGAATTAAATCATATGTGGGCAGGTGATGGAAAGATAGGAGGTAAACCAAGGTCCTTGGAGGCTCTGTCTAGCCTGTCCTCTGCACAATAAGAAACTGAGGTGGAAGGACAGAAGTAATGTAAAGAGACGGAGGGAGCAGCAGAGAGAGAATAAAAAGCAAAGGAAACCACGGAAGAAAAATTTTAATATAACAACATAATTTCCATATGCAAGAAATGTTCTTTTGCCAGCTAATTGGTTTTATTTGCAAGGGGAATATTTCTGTCTTTCATGTAGCAAAGACTGCTATTTAACTAGTGAGATATGTTTTAAAATGTAAGTCATCCTGGGTGTGTCAGAGGAGGAGGTCGGTTTATACGGAGGATACAGAAGATTTTAGGTAGTTTTCAGTGCTTCCAAAAATCCTAACAAGAAATTTTTTCCCAAAACTTCAAACTTTGGGATTACAGTTATGAGAAATACTTGAGTCTTTTTTTTTTTTTTACCCTTTTTTTTTTTTTACCCTCCTCCTTTTCCTTAAGCAAGTTTAATTTTTACTGCCAGTCTTGGTGGTGTCTGTTCTGGAGAGTAGCAGGAAAAGCTGATAAGGGCATAGGACAGAAATCTTTGTGCTTATCTCACTGCAACACATGGAGCTGAGAGTGCATCCTTTTCCTGTCCTAGGACAGGAGACGTAAACTGACCATCTCCTGACAGCAGTGACTTCAAACAGAGCCTCTAACGTCTAGAGGGTATGAATCTTCTCTCAACTTCAGAGGCCAGCTAGGTGAAAGTGGGTCACTGGCTGTTTAGAAAGCTGTTTTTGTGCCAGCAAAAAAAAAAAAAACAACCCACATTTCTGATAACTGCTGGGTCAATAGGCATCTCTGTAGACATTGTAGTGTTTTGTGGGTTGTTTTTTTTTTCCCAAAAGGCATAAATTCAGCATGATGCCTAATTGTTTGTTTAGACTTCTACCAGAAGGTGAATTAATTAGGTGAATTAATTTTCAAAAAAAAAAAAAAAAAAAGTTTTAACTGTTTTTTCTAAGAGAGTTTTATAAAAATCAGAGTTATGCTATCAGATTTGGAACAAAGGTCAGACAAAAATTGTCCTCAAAGAAGGGGTTATTTGGACAGTGAGTGTCTTTATAGATGAACGTCAGAGGTTTTCTTTTATGTACTGTCTTTACGTGACCTAGAAATGAAGGGTCTGAGTCAAAGGGAATGTGAATTGGAGCAAAGAGAACCTTCCACCAGGACTGCCTGAGCCTCGGTGTTGGACCTCAGGATCTTAGCCAGGGTCTGTGCTGTGACTCTAGGTTAGTAACCAATTCTCGGAAAAATATAAACACAGTTATGAATTGGTTAGACCGGCTCATTTCTGTTACACTTAATAGTTAGACTTCATTCCTAATTTTCACCATTAAGATAGGCACAAGAAGCCCAGCTTGCGGCTCTTCTTCTGGCCACATGTGGAAATATATCTCAGTGGCCAAAGCCCAGGACTAGAAATCCAGGAACAAAACCAGGAGTCCCACATCAAATATTGATGCTATACAGTTTGGGGCAAACTGCTTCAATGCTTCCTGGGCCTTGGTGTCCCCATTGGTAGAACAGCCCAAGAACTCCATGATAATGCCAAGTTCAACACAGAAGATCACAGTGGGAAAGAGGCTTTGGAAGTGCACGGTATTTCTGTGCGCATGTTATTAGAAAATTAACTGCCTGCCTGGCAACCCAGCACTTTATATAGTGGCTGTGCTCTGAAGTCTACCTTCAGGTAAGTGTGGCGCCAGATCTTCAATTACCCGAGGATCCTGGGACTAATGCAGTTTGCCTAAGTTTGACAGCAGTGTAGTACGCTGCCACATCAGCTGAAGGTGCAGCCTTATTATTTGAACATTTATTTATTGCTGTGACATTGGCATGCCTTGCTAATGCAAGTCTCCTCATCTGTTTCATGCGTTAACTTTGAGACCTCACCAGGGCTGAAGAAATAGGTATGATCTCATCCTTTCCCTTTGTTTCAGGATGCAGAACGGTTCCTTCAGATTGATTGATTTTTTTTTTATTATTATTTTTTTTTTTTTTAACAGTCACTCCTGGTAAATGTGAGAGCCGTATGAATTATTAGCATTAAATCTCAAAGCTTTTCAGCTCTAGTCTGGAATTTGAGGTTTACTACAGTCCTTAATCTCAGCTCGTGGTCACATAACTTTGATACGGGCTGGCTTTGATTGGAAAACCAGCAAACTTTTATCTCTTCCCTCCTTCCAATCAGATATGCTTCTGTCCCAGCGAACCCCAAATAACTTCCTGAATGCAGCTCAGATAGTACAAAGCGGCGCTAGGACCCTTCAGCAGTGGGATGAATGGGATCCCTAGAGTCGTATGATTAATCTCATTATAATCTCAACTTTCTAGTTCTCTTCCAGTCCCCATGAATCACATGCAAATTGTACCCTGTAGAGTTGCCTAATCTGTCATCTATAGTAGACTGTCAGCTACCTATCCAGACCTTCTCTTCTGGTATTTAAAAAAATCATCTTGGAACCTTTCACGTTGTCTTTCTCACATGGCTATCAGCTCTCCAGGATTCGTATTCTTTTCAGCTCTGCTTTAAAGACAAAAGCACAACGGCTGGTGAAAGTTGCAAAATCTTTTCCTAAAGTGCTGTGAATCTGAGACCAGATTAAATTTGTTGAGACTAAGGTTTTTCTTTTGCCTTCAAACTAGTGATGGACTAAAGGCATACATTTTGACAGTTTCGGGTTCAAAATCCAAATATAGGATGCTGAGGCTGGTCTTCTGAGAAGCAGAGCAGCTAGAGCTGGGAGTTCAGCTCCAAGCTTACACCCACATCCCCTTTTCTTCAAGACAGGAAGACTGGGAACTGGTCTGAACGCTGCGTGTGAAGATCCCAGTCTGCAAGGGAACATACCGCACCTTGTGCACAGCTCACCCTTCCCCTAGACTTTGCAAAATTAGATCAGCTTCCTCTCTCTGAATCAGTTTCACCTTCTGCACTAGCACAGAGTTACACTGTGACTGGTTAGATGGTGTGCTATGAACTGGGGCATAAAATGCAGAGCCAGAAATTTGGATGGTAATTCCGCCCACCCTTCATTACTTGTACCTTTGTTACTTGTATTTCTTTGCAAGTTTCCCTTATTCACAATAGTTTGGACCTGTTTGGGTCTAACACTGGTAAAGTATTTTGAGGCTTTCCAGTAGAAGGGATACTATTTATTGCTTTGAGTTTAAACAACTGGTCAGTAACTCTTGCGTAAGGAAACTTGCCATTTGCTTTCCAGTCTAAAGAAAAATTCAAGTAGCTGTTCGTTCAGCAAAAATATCTGTCCTCTCACGAGGAGCCTGACCTGCAACTGTAATTTATCACCCATCCTCCACATCACTTGGCCACTCTCCGAAAGGACAATTCAATAATTCCTGCTGCATGTTGCACAGCTCGGGGAGGCTGTCACTCATCTCTCAAACTACCCAGGTTTCAACAACGCGGTAGGAACCGTTGTTACGTGAGTCGCATCAGCTTTTCCGTGCCCCAGGACATTTGGGAAGCTAACCCCACCGCCTTCCACCCGCCTGCCAGAGATTTCATGACTGTCGATAAATTCCTTAGTTACTTGAGAAGCCGTTGCTATAGAAAATGTCCTTTTATGCGTGTTTGTACTGGCTTGTCTAAATGAGTGTCAATACCGGCATCTGACTGGGCAAAAAAAACCTGTCAGTATCTGCCTTCTGATGTTAACATTGGCAGCAGCTTCTTGTAACTGTTGCAGGGAAGTAGCTCTGGTGGCCAAATTCTTTCAAAATTCAGATATTACCTGTTTGAGTATTTAACTCTTTCATGAAATCTCTAAATGTCACTCTTTTCTGTTACCGTGCTGCTGTCCACCAGAGCTTCTCAGGACAAGACGCAAGGTGATCTGGAACCATTTTTCACTCGTGGGATGCAGTTATTAATTCCTCTCTTCCGTGTTTCTGTGTGTTAGGTTTCTTTTCATAGGAGGTAAGTTTGGAAAGGACCTTAAGGGCTCACCAAATCCATCACCTTTTCTCTAAGAGGGATCAGGTCTGCTCGCATGAGTCTTGACAGATGTGTTTTAAAAAAAAACCACTAAATGGGTGCCTCTCTTACATGAACTCCACAAACTCTGCAGAGTCTGTTGTGTGCTTGACTAAACATAGGAAGGCTTTTCCAACTCTTAAAACTGCATCTCTGTCGCTACCATTTGAGATCGTTATTTCTTTACCGTGGGGAATAGAACACGGAGATAAGACTGCTGTTCTTTTCCGACCTTTGACATTAAGGTTGCTCTAAGAATTGTAAACCCAAATCATGCATTCCTACTTGTAGCCTCGGTTAGGGTTTTAATAGCTTCTGGCATGTCAAACAGAGATGTGACTGGCATATTTTCAGTTTTTTTCAATCATGAGTCTAAATTACCATCTTTCTACTTACAGCAAGTACAACCTGGCCAGCCCCTAGTGTGAATCAGGGGAAGGCTCAGACTCTGGCTCTGTAGTATGGCATCTTAACCGTTGCCGTGACCCTAAACCACCAGATATTTGCTGTGTCTGGCCTTTCCTCTGAACGTATTTTGGGGAATTAAACAGTATTAAATGGCTTTTCCAGTTCAGAAAGTGTGTGTGGGAAGTGGGGGAAGATGTTGTCTTGGGTAGGGCAGGTTGAAAGGGAAGCTTGCGGTGGCTTTGGGTTAAGTTATCTGGAGTTACTGCGTATGCATTTGCTGATATAACTTGCTCCTCCTTTTCCCTCCTGGATCCTGGTGACCAGTCATCCACATAAGTAAATTCCCTCCCAAACTCCCAAACAGCAGTGAACGAGCTGTTTCTCTCCAAGACAAAACCCCCTGTACGCTTCTGGAGATAGTTTGTGCCAGGGACCCTTCCCAGTCCAACCATATGGACAAGACTGGCTCCTTCCACCCTATATAGTCCTCCAGTACCATTCCAGCAGTCTTTCAACTCCCAAACGTGCCCGTATCCCTTCAGAGGATGTGTAGCAGATAGCCTAAGTTTCACGTTGGGAAAGTAGTGATGCCACGGGACTGGCTTGCGCAATGTTGGGTGGGCTTTGTAGCTTGCAGAGGACTCTGCTCCTGCAGTTATGCTGTTACTAATTTAAAGCTAGCTTGAATACACCTACACGAAAAGCGTACCAAGAATTCCCAGAGCGGCATCCTATGGTGAACTCTTTCTCAACCGAAACAGAGAGATAAATCAAAGTTTGTGCTTTTTAACTACTACAGACGTGCAGCACACACGGGCAAGGCTATTAGAGAAAAGAGAATATGGTCTCTCTCCAGAGAGTTGAATCTGTCATAGTGACTCCAGGCATAACAGGATATACAAATGGTTCTATTTCACTGCTTTGTTTTAATGTTGATTTGTTTGTAGTCTGCCCAAGATAGTAATTGGTGTCTTACAAGTATAAAGACAAAGGTGTCTGCCCTGAAGAACTCACTAACGAAAAACACTACTGTACAGTGTTAATGCACAGTCAAATTTTCTGCTTAATGAACCAATCGTTTTGATAAAATCTCTACCTCCTGGTGAATTCTCTGCTTTGATTTTCCCCTGGACTCCCATCTTCTTTTACACCTCACTTTGTATTCATCTTCTTTTACACCTCACTTTGTATTCTTTTTTGCTCTGCTTTAAATTTTGGGGGCAGTTTGCACTTTAATCAACATTTTATGGTGTAGCTCCTTGAAAGGAAGTGAATCACCTCTTTCATTAGGAACAAACAAAGTTGGTCTGATGTTGCAACTGTGTGGGTATTTAAGCTGAGAAATTGGAAGACCCTGGCCTGGCACAGGATTTTAGGAGGAATGGTGGTGCGACGTTAGCTTTTAGGCCCTTCAGCATGCTGCGGTTGCTAACAGGTTGTAACATGGATATTAGTGCCTGCATTTGCAATGCTCATATCCAGAATAATAATTGAACAATTCCTCCTCTTTAGTGATGTGTTGGCTTCTTACCACCTATGACTTAGCATGGATTCTTTTTTTCTTCAAGAGGTGTTGATTGCTGTGAAAATAGTCGTGTTAATGGTTGCCATCTGCACCTTACCCTCACCACTTCCATTTATATGTTATTGCCCCTTTTCCAGAGGTGATCTCCTCTGCAGCAGAGGTGGTGGAACAGACTCTGTGACTGCTTCTCATCTGCTTCAGCACAAAATCAGCCAGTTACTCTAAATCGTCTTTAGTGGTGGTTTATACTGTCATTATTGTTTTCCCATTTCACATTGAGCCTCACTTCCATCTTAAATCAACACCTACCTTTTAGCACCAATCATGTTCTCATGAAGGAGATACGTCTGAGAAACCGGTTTAAAGGTAGTATGAATGTGCATTAATGGTAAGCAGTGCTGGCACACTTCACTGTTGGGGACTTGGACTTCTTTAATCAGCATTACATGGATTTTCTCTTTAACCTGTATCTGCGTGGTATGCTGCTTTCAAAGTTGTCCAACTACTAATGTATACCACATTTTAGACGCGCAGAACTGTCAGTAGCAGTAGCAGGCTGGATGGGCTGCTGAAATATGTCCTGACTTCCTAATTTTTATACTATTTAGTGTTAGGTTATCTTTCACCCAAGTGCATTACTTTATATTTATCAACACTGAATTTCTTTTGCTATCATTTTAATTACTTAGTGCTACCTCATTTTAAGCCTGGTTTCCAGGTCAATTAAGCATATATGATTATCCCGTTTGTCTGTTCCATCCTTTCTCACTGATTTTAACCACATTACATAGGCAGACAGCAGCCTTACAAATATTAAGTTCCTACTGTCTGTGAAAATAAGTGGTCGCATAAAGAGGAAAGACAAATTGTTTTCCCAGCTGGGCTCAACTGTATTATTAGACATCAGAGAATCCACGCAGAGGAAAGCCGTTATGAATGCCGTAACCACAGGAACAGCTTCTGTCAGAACTTGCGCTTCATTAGATATGGGGTCATCCAGCCACAAGATGCAAAGCCACAGGAAGCCAAGTTGCTTTGCTTAGAGTTACTACAACTGTCCTTTTTTAAATGAAAAACGTAGCTCAGATCTTGGAGTAGCCGTGACCTTCATCTGTGCTTGGAATGACTTCTTTAAAAACTCCGTGGCTCCACCCCTCTGCTTTTCTGATGGCATTAAGTGTGGGGTAATGAAGGAAAGAAACAAAACTGAGCTGGCGTTGCTGAGTCACTGCCGAGATTTGAGACTGTCTGACTTGTTGGTGGGGCTCGGCTCAAGATGGAGGGACCACCCAGCTTTTGCAGGTAGCAGAAGGGATTAGCAGAGGGCTCACCTAATGAAAGGAGGGCAGGGTAGTAGGAAGACTGACTGAAAGGAGGTAAAGCAAAAGTAGAAAGCAGCTTTTAAGGGTGGATTTTGAGAGTTTAATTAGGGGTAAACAAAATCTTTTAAAGCTTCTGTGCTCTTGCTAAATGCTAGGCCACTCAGGTCCCTTGGGCAAGGGTCTTTTTTCCTCTTTTCTCTACACCCTTTTAGTGTTCAACGTCAAGCAAGAATTTCTGTGCGGTCTGGCATCTGGTTTCTCTCTGCTTCAGAACACTTAGGACGTCTGAGTGAACTACTCCAAGCCTTCCACTAAGGATTTGAGACCCCAACCAACACCGCTTCCCTCTCAACAGAACAGCTTGCCGCCACGCGGCTGAGGGGCTGGAGACAGAAGCTGTGGCTTACGCTGTTTGCCTTTGCTTACCTGTAGACAGCAGAGTATTAGGAGCAAATGAGACATTGGGAACAAATCGGTCTTTCCTTTAATCTGACATTTCCTCCTGAGTCTTCTCTTCGTTTTGCTGCTTATTCCTGGAGCAGTTTGCTGTTAAGCTGTGATAAGCATCCCATTCCCACTCCTTTTTCAAAGCTCCTGTGCCAGGAGACGTTCTGGCTTGGAACACGCACGCTGCCTGCAGGATTGCCTACCTGGCAATTGTTTTGTACCCACTCATAGCTTTAACCTGCAAGTCCCTTGAGGCACAGGTTATGTGTTTTGTGTGGTTCACTGGGCAACCATAGAGCACTTCATTCCCCTTAGGGTGTTATATAAAGTGTTAATAATAAAATCCTAGGAAATCTATTTGGAATTACAGGCACAGGGATTTTCTGATTGTCGTTTTTTACATTACCGCTAACCTTTGTGCAGTACCATAAAGCTAATACTTAGCACAATGAAAGATATGTGTGTCTTTAAAACTCACCCAGGTCAAAATTAAATTGTTTTGTACCCACTCATAGCTTTAACCTGCAAGTCCCTTGAGGCACAGGTTATGTGTTTTGTGTGGTTCACTGGGCAACCATAGAGCACTTCATTCCCCTTAGGGTGTTATATAAAGAATAAAAAATAAAATCCTAGGAAATCTATTTGGAATTACAGGCACAGGGATTTTCTGTTTTTTACATTACCGCTAACCTTTGTGCAGTACCATAAAGCTAATACTTAGCACAATGAAAGATGTGTGTCTTTTGTCGTTTTTTACATTACCGCTAACCTTTGTGCAGTACCATAAAGCTAATACTTAGCACAATGAAAGATATGTGTGTCTTTAAAACTCACCCAGGTCAAAATTATAGAAGCAACCATCACAAAAAAAAAAAAAAGGGAAAAAAAAAACCAGGTAAGGAGGAAGGGAAGCAGCAAAGACGGATGAAATGAAGGCTATGGTTTGCAAGGTGCAGAAGTTGAAGGGAGGCAAGAAAAGCAGAGCAGAAACACAAAGGTCAGCCATGGAAAACAAGCCAAAGGAAATGAAGTCTGAGGAGTTTGAAAGTGGAAAGTGAGGCTCTTTACTCCCAGAGGAGGAAAGTAATGTAAACCCAAGAGCAGTCTGGACAGGTACAGATGTGAAACACAAATAAACTAAATATTTTCACCTTTAATGCTTGGGAGATCAGAGCTGGATTGCCTATGAGCAGAAAAGCTGAGGTAAGATCCTGACTGTGAGGGTACAAACTGTCTCAACGTCATATGGCCATCTATCAGTTTTGAAGCACAAGACCTGTCGTCTTTACTTGGATAGTTAAGATTTTCTTTGGCATTGAAGCAGGCCTTGGTAATGTAGATACTGTACGTGCTGATCTAAGCTATTCTCTCCTCAAATGGCTTGCTTGCATAGGTTAAAACAGATGAGTTGTTTTGCAGGTTGATAGAGCCCAAGTTCTGCCAAAGATTGCAGATTTCACAAACTGACCATGAAAAGCCAGCATCTTTGTTACAGGTCATGGCATACGTGCTCTGTCTTGCTCAGGCTACAAGGCTGCAGAGGTCATGCTGGCACTTGTAGTCCCCAGGGATTACCCATAAAGTAGTGCCAACTGCTTGATGACAAGTTTTCCACCTGCCGTGTGGCTGAAGTGGTCTGTTCACTGTCATGTTCTCAGTAGGGACCACCTTAGTTTGGTGCATCAAGACAAGAACAGCTATTGCTGGATCTAAAATCAGTATTTCAGAGGACGGTCACTGTTGCTGACATACTCAAGGATGAGAAATGTGGAGATGTAATCACATACTTTCTCCCTCTTCTTTCCTGAACGTTATTCCTCCTCTGTACATCATAAGTGCCATCTTTCTTCATCCCAATAACCACTCCAAACTGATCCTTTCTCCTTTTCTTCCCTCCTTTCATCCTCCTTTATGCTTCCTTAGCTCCCCAGGTCCCCATGAAGTGGGAAGTCTACTTCAGGCTTATTAGAAACCTTTGTCTAATTACTTTGGCACCTTAACAGCCAGACTTACGTTTCAGTATCAAGGGGATAGAGGCAGCATTGAAGGGATACCCAGGACTCTTTACACTTCTAGCAAGCGTGCAGGAGGCCGAAATACCTGTCCTACAGTAGGAAGCCTCAGGAATGGGAAATATTTTGTTTCCTGCTGAAATAAGAGGGAGTTTTTAGGCTTTCCCTGTTAGGACAGCAACAATTGCTGCCATTCCCTACTAGCTGTTGTGGAGCGTGGGGATGAATACCCCAGAACGGAGGTTCTGTCCTTGCCTCCTCAAGCAGTCTTTCCATACTAAATGATGTCACTTACCAAGTTTGTGTTGCATCTTGCTTATGGTTACAGTCATCCTGTCTTTCCTCCTTTTGATACTCTTGTTGCCAAAGTTAATTTAGAACCAAATTATAAGCCTTTCACCTTGAATTCTGGAATTTATTAACTGTAGTGTTCTGTGTAAATACTTACTACTGGTAATGTTAATGAATGTGGAAAAACAGCAAAGGCTGTAAATCCAAATAAAGTCAGAACATCTTACATCTTCTTTTAAAGCACAGTGTTCACCTTTGCTTCTGTGCTGCTTGGAGTATAATATGTGCCTCCAGGAACTTGGAAGCTAACGCTGCAAGTGAGTACAGAACAATACAAGTCTCTGCAGAAATGTTGCTCTGATAACTTTGCTTTTTTGGCCTACATTTCTCAGTGGTTATTATTTGTTAATTATGCTATATAGCGCTCACATGTGGGCTAATTACTTCCCCAGAGAGGTTACAATAAAATGATGGACAGAACAAGGGCAGGATGTTACACCTATCGGAGAGTAAAAGGGTAAGGTAGGACACGGGCAGTATGGTTAGTTAAACACACTGTGTTTGAAAATGGAGTAGCATTATGAAGCGTAGAGTAGAAGAGTTGGGTTGGTTTGTGGGGGGAGAGGATGGCTGCTAATTTCAGTTGATCTGAGGATTTGACTTGTCAGGATAGTTGTGCGAGGAAGCACCAAAACTAAAGGCAGCAATGAAGAAAAAATGCAGAAATTTATGAAAGAAGGCTGCAGGGAGATTGTACCTGGCTTGGTTATAGTTGCAGGGCTGTGCTGTGTGAATGCTTGAAAACGAGAATAAGATCCGTATGAACTGTAGGTACACTGCATGAGTGATATTCCTTGAAAAATAAAACCCTTTCCTCAGACAAACTTTTTTCTTCAGACCCTTATAGATAGGGGAGAAGAAAAAAATGTCCATACACATCTGTGCAGTCCTATTTCTGATCTCAGTTCTCATTCTCGCTGCTTGTCTTTGTTTTTCTGCATCTGTCTTTTAGTCTGCACGCTTTCAGGCAGGAGGGCTCTGCTGGTATTTATGGTCTGTGCTGCTCTAAATTGTAATGTTCTGATGCATCTTCCTGTGCTGCGAATACTTCTTCACACCTGCTTAGAGAAAAGGAACCAAGTCATGATGAAGGCACACTTAACAAATAAGTGACTAAAAAGTGACACAAGGTATTTCTCAGCAGCTCCTGGGCCACTGCTTGTGCTGAAAAACAGGAAATGTCTGTACCTTGCACAGAGATCTGACTTGATTTTGATACGTGGATCAGCTCCCTAGCATATTACCCTCTCAGAGCAGAGAAGCGGAAGAGTTTCAAGTGTGGATTTTCCTTTTGAGAAGCGTTTTGTAAGGGGGAGGGGAAAGGAGTGAAGGTTTGGCTGTTTAAATTACCTGCTTCAAATGCTCCTAGAAGCACTTTCTTTATACACAGATACGCTTTTCTACATTTATTATTAGAAAAGAGATAGAAGTGAAGTTTTACACGGGCAGGTGTTATTTTCAGATTTCAAAGTACATGTAGTTTCCTCTGCCAGAAGCCAAGCTGTGATGCTGACCGTGCTTGCTCTCGGAATTGCTACCAGAACTCCTTTCTCTCCTCTGGGTACTTCCAATGATTTTTATTGCGGCCTTTCTCTCAGTGGCTTATCTCGGCATCTGAAATCTTCAGAGCCCTTGTTAATACCTTTGCTTGTATTCACAATTTGGCTGGCCAAGCCCACTTGTTACTTCTCACGTAGTCCATTCAGTTTCTTCTGTATCTGTGGGGTGCAGGAAGAAATCCTGAACTCAAGAAGGGTTCGGTCTTCTGAATCCTGATTAGAAAGGATTAACAGCAGCTGCCTATTCCACACACATTACAAAGGGATAATGAAAAGCGCCCGGGGAATGACAAGACAGTAGTAAACTACTATGTGAAGAAGGCTTGGATTGCTTCTGAGTGTGCCTTGCAGTACTACTGCTGCGTGAACGATACCTACGGTACTGGGATGACAGTCCTGGACATTTGAAGGCGTTGACATTTAGAGTATAGGTACAGGACGAAAAGACCAGTCTGCACTGACTTGACTATAGTCCTGCCCGCTCCTTTAAAATACTGTATTTGAGAGTCTCTTGATGATGTCATTATATACGGGTATATCGCAGAACAGATGAAAATTGTGATGTGTCTGTTTGCTGTTGAGTGCCATAGCCACGTAGCACTGTCAGGTGAGTGGAACAGCGGGGTTATTTCAGTGCTTGCACAGTGCCTTGCACATCTGTGATACCTCTATTGAAGGATCTCAAAGCGCTTTACAAACACTTAATGAAACTCTTAGCTCTGCTGCGAGTTTCATATAGTTGATAAGGCATGTTTTGTGCTTTGATAGCCTGTGCCAGAGCTGGAGGGAATAACTTCTTCTCCAGGGTTTCCCACCGGCTGGGAAGAGAACTTGGGAAACATGTCCTTCCCAGTCCTGTGCTCGCTTTGCCGGGCCATACTTCCTCTGTTATTCAAGGTGAAAACAGAATGTTTAAAATTGATTTAGGTGCTTCTGGGAAGATGAAGTCACTGTGTTTGGATCTCTGTATCGTGCCAATAGAGAGATCCTAGGGGAAATCTCTTCCTTTAGTTTTGTTTATATTCAGTCTAATGCACAGATGTAATTTGCAAGGAAATGCAAAGGAAAAGAGGTTTTGCTGGCCTCAGCAGCGTAGCTAGAGTGAAATGAGATGTCACAAGGATATCTAAGTGTCTCTCTCTCAAGATATGAAAAGGATTTTTATTCTCTGCAGTGTGCTGATTTTTAACTCTTTCCGTAAGTGCCTTCAGTCTTCTGCACCTCTTGTGCGTTATCTCACTGCGTGTATTCTCCCTTAACCTTTCACAGGCTGCCTTCTGCTCGTGCATTTTACTCGTTGCCTTTGTTTGCTAAAACTTAAATGAATGCTTTTTTTTCCTGAAAAGTGTAAGAACAGTAGGAGGAAATCTGTGTGCTCTGTGCGACACGGTATCAGGGTTCCCAAGCTGACATTAGAAATACAGGTGTTGTAACTGCTAATATTGTAACTGTTAGTACTGTAGGACTGACCAGGATCTGATAATGACAGCCAGAACGAATCCCCATGACTATCATTGTAATCAAGTCTCTGGCCAAAATTTAATCCGTTGCACCTTTGCAACCCTGTTGCTTCCTGTTACGCTGTTGTTTTCAGGCTGAAGGCAAAACCTGGCTGAGTATTACAGCTTATTGTACCGCTCCCGTTTCATTGATGGAAACAGGCTGGGATCCAGTACATCGTACGACAGTAAAAACATATTGTTTATATGACAAGCAAATGGCATTTTGGATACCTAGAGATTACATTCAGGAGGAGAGATGGAGGCTTTCTATTTTAGCAGTAATAATGTGTGAATTATAAGAATTATGAAAATGCTAAAATTGGCCACTTGCTGGGGGATGAGCTTTTGGCAAAAATATCGAATAGAATTACAAGACAGCCTGGGAGGATTTGAATGTAGTTTTAATAGAAACACATCACCACGGAATTTAAAAAAAAAAATAAAAAATTGAGTCAGCAGATACAATGTAAAAGCACTTGAAAACCAAGCACCTATAGATTTATACAGTAGAATGAAACGGGTGCTGTTATGTGGTAATAAAACCTCCTCAGTAGGATACGGTGCCGTATCAGAACAGGTATCCGGAAAGATTGTGGAACCTCCGTCCTTGGAGGTTTCCATGACTCTGCTACCAAAAGCTGACCTGGTCTAGCATTGGCGGTAGTCCTGCTCCAGGCTGGAGGCTGGATTAAAGACCTCCAGAGGTCACTTCCAATCAATGATTCTGTGAATAACCCTAAAATTATTCTAAGCAGAGATTTACTACAGTAAAAGTCCTTGGCATTTTTAATTGCAAGAGGAGCAGTCTGACTGCTCTTCCCTTTGTAGTTGCACATGGAGGCAAGTGTAGCAAAAATGGATCTTCATAATTCCATGGAGAAAACAGTTGGATTTTTTTTTTCCTTGTCCACTTTCCATTAGTTACTTCCTAACCTCTCTCCTTGTCCTTGCTGGGTAAGAGACAGAGCTGATAGTTCATGTGGAGTATAGTAGTTAATATCCAACTGCAAGATAGCAGCTGATTTTTCAATGTATTCTAGCACAAAAATTATTTTAATGGCGTCAAACAGGAAAGTGCTTCTCTATAGTAATTGGAACTTGTCCTTTAAAAAGTGCTATCATGTCATACAGCCCAGCCAGGTATTAGACATTCAGGGTTTTCATTCCATTTCCCATAAGTGGATTCCTTGCTGTATTGGCACTCAGCATAAATAGTAGTAAAATTAAACCTTGCTATGGTTATGTGAGGTATCCTGGTGATTAGAATACCGGGATCAACAAAAGAAGGAAATTGCAGGTGACCTGAACTTTTGCCATTTCTTTCCAGGTTTAGTGTTCCTGCTTTTCATCTCTTTCATTAAACACTCTTTTATTACCAGGAGGCCAAATTGTATCCCCGTTTAAGTTTTTAAAGCATTACAGGGCTGGAAGATGCTTCTAGAGTTCAGATCTTCCATTCTGTCATGGTTTAACGAAAATGGTAAAAGGATTAACTCTACCTCATGTTTTCCTGATAGTTGTCGTGAGTTGCTTTCAATGGTTGAGACTCCCAGTGACTGTTGAGGCTTCACATATATACTGATAGATTTCTCCTACTAGCAAAGTTTCATGTTGGTAATTTACATCTGCTGCTGCTTGTCCTTTCCTCATAAGCACAGGGAAGACTGTCCCCTTTTCGCTTTGCATCAGCCCTTGCTGTGTTGGAAGTCTGTTATCATTAGCTCTTCATAAGATGCTGTCTGCAGTATACCAATCTTAATCAGGTAAATTGAAAACAGTAGAGCCTCCTGGGTACCCGTTCTTATGCCAGAATTGACTTCAGAACTGATGGTACGTGGCCTTATTTATGCATGTATTTATTTTAATCCTGCTTAGACTCATCATGCTACAAGTCTTTGTTCACTCTCTTGCCTGTTTGATCCCAATCCAAATGTTTATGCTCATACTTAACTTTAAGTTGTCAACTCCTTAAAGCAAGACTCTGTCATCCTTAACGTCTGAAAGCTCCAGAGTGACTCTTCATGAATAATCCGCTGTGCTTCTCTCCATTACAGCTAGACCTGGGTTAGAAAGATACAGGGATGCCCTCAGTTCTTGCCTGTCAAGTTTTGTGCACTGCACGGGGGTCATACCAACGCACCTCTGCAGTGAGGATCTGAAGTAGCAGAAACAGAACTGGATTATATTAATCTTATTGTTATGGTTTCTCAACAAGAAAGTAGCTAATCACTGTGGTTCAGCCAGGCTGCAGAAGGGGCTTGTTGCATTTTAAAGCTATGAATGGTTATGTGATTGCCTTGTAACTCAGGCTAGAGGTTTAGCCTCTACTTACTTCATCTAGCCCATTTTCTGTAATTTAAGCGAGAATCTACTGAAATTGTAGTTTAGCTTTATTCTGCCTTTATGCTCACCCCTTCTGTACTTTTCCTTTTGTGTCATTTTTGTGAATTTGAGCTAACAAAAATGCTTGTCAGTTAGTACCCCCTCATTTGCAAATGAGGAAGCAAAGGCATGTGAAATTACTTCAGTAATTGTAGTTCATATGTGGCAGATCTGAGACTGTATAGTAGATTTTTTGATTCCCCTATGCTAAGCTTCAAGTGCTAAGAAAGAAACACTTGCAGGCTGAAGAGGAGGGAAACTTCACTGAATTAATCCAAGGTGCTTCTGTTGCTTATGTACTGGCACCCGTTGTCTTTGCTGTTTGGTTATATCTCGCTTTTCCTCCCAGAGTACCATGCGGATGCAGTTTTTCTTTTTGGATTTTAATTCTTCAACCTAAGGTCTTAAATCTCCAAAGATATTTGGGTTTCAAACTCATTTGATTTCATGAGGTGTCTAAATACTTTCCACTTTGGGCTTCTACTGTTGCCAAACTGTTTTCTCGATGTGATGTGAATTGTTTATATAATTGACCATAATCCCTTTTTTTTTCCTTCACTAAATAACTGTGGCTGAAAGGTGCTCTGAGATTATGATGCCTTAGAGATGCAATCCTGATCCTGCAGGAATCAAGGGAACCAGGATTTCACTCTGTAAGTTTAGCATACTAGCTTAATGATTAAATCAGCATTGTGTGTCTCAAGTGAAGAAAGCAGGCAGAAAAAAAACTGGTGGTACTTAGAGTGCTTTATGTGCTTCAAATTATTTTCCATACATTTAACTAATTACATAAGCAGATGATATTTACAGGGGACTTCTGGCTATAATTGACCTTCATCTTTTCCTGTGCACTTCCCAGCCTCTCCTTGAATTTTCCTATTGTTTCCTCTTAATCATTCCACATTTAACACCGTGTTTCAGGCAGTCCTTTTCTCTTGCTTGGGACCATCCTACCAATTCCACAGAGGCCAGTATTCCCAACTCCTTTGAACTTCTTCATCTCAGCCCCGTTTTCATGGCAATTTTGGAACTCATGGTGTGGACAAACATATCTCCTCCAAAGCCCAATCGTCAGGCCTCCCACCAGTTACAGCACGATTGCTCTTTTCCTTTTACGTGATCGTCAGTTCTTTGGAGCAGGAGTGTTTCTTTCCGTCTTTATCTTGTGTCATAAATTGCTTTTCAGAAGTTGCAGCAACGCAGTACACATTTAAGTATGTATATCTTATTTTTCTTTGAAACTTTTATATGCGTGTGTTGGGGCAAGCAGGGGAGGAATTGCATAAACTGTGAGTCTCCTGTCGAGAGGTTAGAGAAAACCCATGTTTAGAGCTCAACGGTGTTCCCATGGCTACTAGGACAGGTACATCACGGGAGGGGGAACACTTCTGGCATTTAACAGCCCTTCCAGGTGATTTATGGTTTCACATAAGCTTTTCCTAAACTGAGAGGTTTTCTAGGGTTGGCACCTCTTTGCTTGTCTCCATGCCCTGTTAGTTCTGTGTTCAGTGGCCCGTGGTTATTAAAATTCTTATCAATAAAGGAGTTTCTGAGCAAGGTTTTTATTTTCTGGGATCATGCATACCTTCTGAACTCCTCAGCTTAACCAAAGGAACATTTATTTTTTTTTTTTAATGCCTAATGTATTTTATAAAAGAAATGCGTAGAGTTCAAGTAATATTTGCCTTCAATTACAGTAATTAAGTTGTCAGGACTTGAAGTCACCAAGGGAATGAGAAAATCCTTTCCTGGTTGGCCAGGGGGTAATTGGTGTTCTGGTCACAAGCACGTTTTACATATTGGGGTGGGGAGGGAAACTGTTCTGGCTGGCATCCGCGGCAGAAAACCTGGGAGACTGTTTGTCATTTTGCAATACAAGGTGTCAAAATCCTGCTGCGGGTAGAAGGAAAAGGAAAAGAAAGTGACCTGTTTAACTCTGCTTCAGCAGGGCATCTGTTTTTGATCCGCGGTAACGCTGCTTGCTTGGGTTGTGAGCTATATCTTATTAAAAAGAGAGCAACTACAAACGTAGCTCAATCCATTTATTCTGTGGATTCTGTCTTGTCAAACTTCTACTGCGGCTCCCCTTTCGAATGTAACCTATATGTATAGCTGTGTGTAGATACCTGCTTTTTTTTCCCCCCAAGTTCAACATCTCTTTGCAGACTTCTTTGCCAAAAGTCAAATAGTTTCATAAACTTACCTGAAGCTACACTACAAGGTATTCCTACAAGAAAAGTTCCTAATTTTTATAAGTGCCCGCGCAAACATTACTGGAATCTCGAGTGTAGCATTACTTTCGTTCCACTGGAATAGCTCTCTTGAAAGCAGATGTATGAGGAAATCGCTGCTCGTAATGCATCACTAATGACACAAATTTTTGCATTCCTGCTCATGTGAGTAAAGGTTATGGATGCATAAGGAGTCAGACCTGCAAAACCTTACTCGCAAACCCTAATAAACCCCACTTCAGCTAGCGAGTTTAATGATGCCCTGAAGAGAGCCAGATCACTTATCTACACCATCATGCAATAACTGTAAAGTGTTGAGATAAGTGGTTTTATATCTCCCAGTTTTCTGCTGGCCTTCGCCCTGCGTATCAGTTTGTGCCAGTGAAAGTGGGCGTGAAATATTACTGCTCCGATTTGGTTGCATTTTGTAGTCACTTCAGTTCACATACATGATGCAAGGGTAGAGTGGATGCTCTTATCTGTCTGTGCATTTATGAATGGAAAAACAGTGAAGTATCTCTGTCATACTACATTTGACTGTAATAGCTGTGGATTACCTCCCGTTCAAGAAGCGTGTTGCAGGCCAGATGTTGGTAAGGATTCTGCACAGTTCTTACCTGCTCAGCTTTTCCCATCGAGGGGGCTGTGCTTGGTTACCTGCAGTTCGTACAAGGCTTTTAAAAAAAAAAAAAAAAAAAAAAATCAATGTAAAATTTGGGACACTTCCAAGAGTCATTTGTGACTTTTGCCAAGCAAAAGGATATGCCACAAGGGGTTATTTTTGAGTGCTTCAGTATCCATGTAAACAAGTCTGAACTTCAGCTGCCTTTTTGGCTTGTTTATTTTGTAAGTCACAGATAATTTACCGAGTTATGTATTTTCATCTTGTTGCATTTGTTGCTTTTTCAGAGTCAATTCTCTTCGTGCCGTACATAACATCCAGCTCCAGAGCTATACTTTGCTTTTTGTTTTATTCTAGATAATAGACCCTCTTTATAGATACTCACCTGCAGCTAGAGTTCAGCAGCTATTTATTTTGTGTATGCAGAAGCCTTGTAAGATCTAACCTGTGATGTTGTTTTTGCCATCTGATAACATATGATCAAATGGAGCATGTTTAAATAACAACATCTAGGACACAATGACAGTAAACCAGCTACGAAACAAACATTTCTAAAGATCAGATAAGATGGAAGAGAGGCATCAATGCTGGATTGCTCCGTATATCATAAGTTCTTGCACTTTGCCGTAGAGGTATTCCAGGCATGGGATTTCCTTTATGCCACAGGCTAATAGATCGTACTGTGTTATTTTTCATGTTGTTTTATATCTTGTAGAGACATGTGCCTTTGCAAAGTGAGTGTAATACTCCAAGTATGATAGTATTATACATAATCTGCATGAGTTGCACAGGAGTAGGTAAACAGTAAGAAATTCAAAACAACAGAGAATTGTCTTGTTCTGTATTTTCTTGCTGCCTTCCATACTGCCACCTCTCCTCCCTAAACCTACGCTATCTTTTGCATTAAGGGCTGCCTCTCACTTCTGCCAAAGTCTATACTTTCACAATTAATTTTCAAAACACCTTATGGTTTTTAAACGTTTTTCTTTTTTTTCTAGATGAGGCGCTTAGGGACATGGTTCAGTGGGCATGGTGGTGTTGGGTCGATGGTTGGACTCGATGATCTTAGAGGTCTTTTCCAACCTCAATGATTCTATGATTTTATGATTCTTATTAGTGTGCCAAAAAATAACGCTTTTCCAACCTCAATGATTCTATGTTTCTTATTAGTGTGCCAAAAAATAACATTATGTTTAAAGCCATGATTTCTGACTCTCACTCCTGCTCCTCTTTGTTCACCTGCAGGAGGATAATACCGTTCCCGAGTCTCAGGAAGAGAAGAAGAGAAACCGCTGGCTCTCTGAGCCTGCAGACGGTTACAATACAGTGAAGAGTGTTCTCACTGTACAGGAATATTTCGCAAAGCGCATGGCAAAACTGAAGGGATCCCAGAACAAAACAGAAACAGAGGTGGACAATTCCTGCCCAACAGCTGACGAAGCTTTGGAGCCTTCAGAAGAACTGAAAACCAAAGTCAAAAAGAAAAAGAAGAAGCAGAAGAGAGATGAGGCAGAGAGTACAGAGTATTGTGAGAAACCAAAAGTGAAACAATCTAAGATAGGTAGCTTGAACGGAAAGGAACTGGATGCTCCATTAAATGAGCGTCACTCAGGGAAAAAGAAAAGGAAACATAAAGAGCAGCACGAAGGGGAAAGCGTTACTTGTGATGAAAATATGGGCAATGGAGAAATTTACACGGGAATATCTGATGGGGAAGATCTCAGCAGAAAGGACTATGAGGCAAAGCAAAAGAAACGCCGTAAGAAGAAACACAAAAAGCAAAAAGAGGAGGCAGATGAGTGTATGGAAGGAGCGCAGAGAAAGAAAAAGAAGCACTGCAAGCACATTTAACCATTTAAGAGTCAAGCTGGCACTCTGAGGTGACTGGAACTTTAGCATGTTAGAGGAGAAGTGTGTGTAAACACACCAGCCAGGCATCACGTCGTAATCCAGTCTTGAGCACACCGCTCTACCTCCAACTGAAACCACAGACTGTGTTTCAATATAGCTCTTTCAAGGGAGAACATGCTGACAGGCCAACATGAGCTTCAGTGCCATGTTAAAAAGGTCTCCATGTGTAGGGCCGAGGCTTGCACGGCTGCAAAGCAAGAATTGATAAAAACAGTTAGGCTTTGCCTCTTCCAGTATGGCAGACGGCTCACCGTAGTGGCTTTGCAAGAGCTATGTTTTAACACAGCAGACCCTATGCTGCCTTCAGCCCAGATTCACTCTGGTGCAACTCCATTCAAGTCAGATAACAGCAAGCAAAATCAGGCCTGGTTTTAACTGCTGTGGTTAAGGCTGTGAAAGCCAGTGAATTACTATCTGCTGCTTCACACGGACTGCATTTTTCTCAATCCGGGGGGGGGAAAAAAGTCACCCTACCACTGCCTTTATTATTAAAGCCACTGTTGTTTTCACTTGTGATAGCCCAGCTCTGCTTCTAAAAACAGGAGGGGTTTTGCAAAGCTGTATGTCTTTTTCCATTGATATTTGCAGTCGTGTCTAATTTTTTCATTGATCTCCTTTTACATATAAAATGATTGTTGTTTCTTCGCAAAATACTTAGTCTAATTAAAGGTTCACACCTGAGTGTCAGTACTAAAGAATGAAATAAAAAAAACTCCCTTTGTTTCCTAGCCAGTAGTTAACTACTGTCAAGCAATTGTAACTTTGCAACAAAGCTAAAGGAATCATAGAATCATTAAGGTTGGAAAAGACCTCTAAGATCATCGAGTCCAACCGTCAAGTCCCTAAGCACCGCATCTACATGTCTTTTAAATCCTTCCAGGGATGGGGACTCCACCCCTTCCCGGGGCAGCCTGGTCCAATGTTTAACCACTCTTTCAGTAAAGACATTTTTCCTCACATCCAATAAACCTCCCCGTCCTATCGCTTGTTCCTTGGGAGAAGAGACCGACCCCCACCTCGCTACAACCTCCTTTCAGGGAGTTGTAGAGAGCGATGAGGTCTCCCCTCAGCCTCCTTTTCTCCAGGCTGAACAACCCCAGTGCCCTCAGGAGCTGTGCCTTTGTTAACCATACCTAAATCTTTGGTTCCCAGGCAACACTCACGGTACCTTCAGTGGTGCATCTGGAATTCAAAACGTTGTCTTGGATGGAGGAAGGTTTTCTGTGAAATTAGGAGACCAGATTTTAAAAGCATGGCTGGTCAGATGCATTAGTATTGCCATTTATACATTGAAAATCTGCAGTTTAGATTTACAACCAAATTAGAGCTTGTTTCTATTTGTAAACCTGGAAATAAGTAATGCTGGAACTCAGCACTACCACCAGCAGTTTTGTACGAGAGCTTAAACATTTGGGATGGATTTTGGCATCTCAATCTCACTCAGCTAAGTGCTGTCAGAAGAGATGGGTGAGCTTGGAAGTAAAAGTGGTGGAATGGGAAGAAGCATTCACCGTTCTCGAGTCTGGTTCTGGTACTGCTTTGGCCACAGCAAAATGAGAGCACAACCCTGAAAGCCAGCCGGTCATCATGGCATAATCCAGAGTAGCTGACCAGAATTCAAATCCATTAGCTGTTCGTTTGACTTTGGGCCTGGCTGTGTTTCATCGGTGTAAATCTAAAACATCCCATCGGCCTGCTCTGCTGAATAAAATGGGTGGGGTTTTTTATTGTCTTAGCTCAGTTGAGTTGCTTGACGTGGTTTGAAAAACATTGTCAAGACGCAGATGTTAATATGAAAAAATTCCTTAAGCTGCCTTTATTGTCCAGCGGGAGAAACTCAGTCTG
This sequence comes from Aptenodytes forsteri, assembly GCF_000699145.1. Classification (NCBI taxonomy): domain Eukaryota; kingdom Metazoa; phylum Chordata; class Aves; order Sphenisciformes; family Spheniscidae; genus Aptenodytes; species Aptenodytes forsteri. The sequence goes on along the minus strand of NW_008796220.1, from coordinate 233,752 downwards.
CAGCACACAGTCCACATGGCTTCAGATGTTTCAGTTGCAGCTGAGCTCTTCCTTTTTAAGGTATCTTGGTTTGCAATGTTCCTTTCTTGCCCTCAGGACATGCTCATTCATTGCAGCAAAATTACTGTAGTTTTACTGTATTGCAAGGGAGAACAAGATGCCTTTCTCTGTGTTTCGCTGCTGGCATGCCTGTAGTTTTTAACCCATGTAGCATTTGCTTTTCGGTGCTATACAAATATTAGCCATCATGATGCTGCTATGGCTGGGCTTGTTCCCTGGCTTCCTTTAGCGAAATACCGCTTAATACCATGAGGTTGCTATAGAGTTGTGAGTAAGCTCCATGCTTGAGGTGAAGAAAATAATCTTCTCAATGGAAGAAGACAGCAAAATAATTTTTCATGTTATATTGAAGCATCCTAAGTTTTGTGGGTGCCCTTCAAAGCAGCCTTTCTAATTTCACCCCGAGTTTGGATTTTTGTTCGTTAGCAGAAGCCAAAAGCCTGGCTGTTTCCAATGTTTGGGTTTTTTTAACTCTTAAGCAGCTAAACTTTACAGTCTCGCCGAGATTTCAGTTTAAAAAGGTGCTAGTCAAGGAATATGGTTGCCTTCTCCAAATACTGCTGGGCTTGTTTGTTTGTTCTCTGTATTAATCTTCCACGAGTTTCTATGTGCTGATTCTTAGGAGTGTTTGGCCAGATTCCAGTGTTAGTTATAGACAGAATAAAACCAGGAATAAATCTTTAAATCTATGGTGTTACTACGATTAAGTACAGTATAAGTATTAAGTACAGGCTCTGAGCAACCTGCTCTAGTTGCAGATGTCCCTGCCCACGGCAGGGGGGTTGGACTAGATGACCTTTAGAGGTCCCTTCCCACCCAAACTATTCTGTGACTCTATACCTAAGATTTAAATCTGGCTCAGATTGAATTATCAGCTGCAAATAGAAGATTCTCTATTTGTACAAGAAGTGGTGGGAATTTCATTTTATCCCAGGAAATGTGGGATTTTGATATGCCTCAAACTCAAAGGGAAATAGCATGGCCAGAATATGGGTTGTGGGGGGAAAAAAAAATCATAACAGACTTAACATTTAAAACAAGCAATTTGTTTCGCTGCTCTGCTCCATGTGTGTGTTAGTGGTCAGCCAACTTTGCATTACTCGACAAAAAGCTCTTCTTACCAGATACTGTCTAGTGAAATGGATGATTGAAACAATAGGAACATGTTTCAAAGTAATAAATCAGGTTTTTTGTTTATAGAGGGTTGTGAGTCCAGTTTTAACCAAACTCTGGTTTGGCAAGAAGGTCTTTTTTAGAAAGCATAAGAAAAAGAATTACGTCATTGCCCAAATGGTGAAATTAGCAGAATGTAAGCACAAAGAAATTACGTGGTTTCATTTCTGTGAAAATAAGACTTTTAAACAGAAAGGTCTTGTGTTACATATTTGTCCATTGTACTCACACATTGCAGCACAAAATTATGTACCTCCAAGTGAAATTACCGAGAAACTAAGCAAAATGAAGAGTCGCCAGTCTGCTTTCGCTTCCAAATCGAGGACGATGCACACGCAGCCTAGATATCAAAATGTTTTCAGTTTTAGTAATCCCAGGTCACCAGTGACACGGAAGAAAACTTTCCTTTTCCCATTGGGAGCCTTACGCAGATGATGGTTTCTCGTGAGTTACTGCCGTTCTGCGCAGGTATAGTGGTGTTCTTCGCTCTGAGCCTTGAAATCAACTGTCGGTGCAAAGGCTGCTGCATGCCAAGCTACGTGATTCGCAATTGCAGTTTTGTGAACAGCAGCATATATGCTGACTTTTGTGCTTGTAATTACCTGCAAGCACCAAACCGTATCCTGGAAGGTAGAGGCCACGGAAAAGTAGCCTGTTACCAGCATCGGACCAAAGTCTGCGTGAGCTGTATGGGCTTCAACTGTTTCGATCTTGCTGCGCCCGACTCTGCAGTGCCTTCCTTCGAGCCAAGGACGGGAGATTGCGCTGGTGCACGCTGCGTGGCAACCCAGATGTGTGGAACAGGCACCGCTCCTTGAATTTCTTTCCAAGATGTACTAGCTCTAGTGCTTTACACACGACCAGGGTAAAGCAGAAGTAACAACCAGGGTTACTTCAAAGCATAGATGCGTGATACTGTTAAGTACAAGTTTCAAGACAAGCCGTTAGGATTGCAGAACCCCGTATCCTTACGTCTGTGTGAATTTCATTCCATTAGATAGTATCTGAGACGCAGCTGCTTTGTGAAACTTAAGAAATGCACTTGGGGACCCATCCAGTTCAGCGTCGTGTGCAATTAATGCAATTTTCCTTTAAGCAAAAGGTAGTTCTGGTGCTGACTTCTTTCAAATAATCGGCTCTCGGCAAAGAAAATTAGCTGAATGCACCAATGTAATTAACCAATTTTCTCCTGTTTAAACACACGAGGTTGAAGTTCTTGAAGCATCCACCTTCAAAAGGCACAATTTACGTCACGAAACCTCCAAACCTGCCAGCACTAAGAGGGAGGAAGGAAGCTCCAAGAAGAAAGGAAAACCACACGAAGTCTATTGGAAACACTGCATAGCATCACGCCTATCTTAAAAAAAGATCTCACAAGAGCGTGTCCTCCAACGGCGTGAGGGTTGCTAGCATCTGAAGCAGTCCTTTGCTTAATTCCTCCTCGTTCCTGGGCAGTATGAGGTTTGCTGTGTGAAGGGTTATAAATCTCAGCCGCACGGTGTTAGTGGCCAAGGAACCCCCAGGAAGGATCAGAGCTCGGAGGACTTGGACGGTAACCAAGGCTGTTGTCTCCGTACCTGTCTCATGCAGGGATAAGCCAACGTTTAGTGATGTGGGACTGGCGAATACGGTAAAAATAAAAAACTTGCGTGGTGGCAGAAGTGGGGAGATTGTTCCAAGGCCAAACTGAAGCTCGGTTTCTCAGCAAGTGAGAACTTAAATTCTGCTTCTGAGTCACTCAAAGATACTTCTTTTTCTTACTTTAATCCATTTTTATAAATTTCAAAGTGTAAGAGGGAAATTTTGCTGGTCCCTTTTAACCTAAAGGGACTAAAATATATTTATTTTGTAACTGTTAAAGCTGCTTTTTAAAAATAGCAAGAGCAGAAACATTCAGCACCATGACTCTGTGCGTGCTGAAAATTTTAGCTTTTTTTTTTTCTTTGTGTGTCTACATTTTTCGCTGTGGGGTGGATAAGGGGAAAGCTCTGGTTTCTCCTCCTAGCAAACAAATGGTCCCGGTAGCGGTCCCTGGGGAAGGCCTGGTGGACCTGGGGAGGACGGGTGGTGGGCAGGGTTGGTTCTCTTCTGCCTCGGTGGCAAAGCAGCTGGGAGCTGCACGGGCTGAGAGCCGGCTCTTCTGCTGGGAACCCCCAGCTGCCTCTGCCAAAACTGCCCTTGGGAGACAAGAGTTTCATCAATAATTAAGGAACATGTGAATATTGAGCTAATTTAGGATTTAGTGTATGGATCGGGGGGGGGAGGGGGGGGGGGGGGGGAGGTTACTTGGTGAAAATGGACCCGCCGTTTGCAAGCCGAGTAAAACGCCAGACGTCGGATCCACGCCAAAAAGGGGTGTTCTTAAAGAGTGGGGGTGGTCCCCCCCGCCCCCCGCGAAAGCCGGCTTCAGTCACGGATGTTCTGCTTGACCCACGGGAGTTGCTGCCACTGTTCCCCATCCGTGAAAATGGGGAGAACAAAGCTTTCTTCCAGCCTTTGTCTGCTCGGTCTCTTCTAGCTTGTAGCTTTTAGCCGTAATTTCCCTGCTCTCAAAGCCCTGGGAGAGCTCTGCTTCTTCCTGTGCCCCAGATACAGGTAAGCGTTGCACCAGAATCGGGAAGGTAAGCATAAAAAGTAAAGATGAGTTTTTCCAGACTGCTGCTAATTACCCTGATACGGTCGCAATTAAAAGGTGGCATTTTCACATGGCCCCAGCTGCCTTTATGTAATGCAGAACTTCCTCCAGGACAGGTTTAACCAGCATTTTAGGTAGGGTGCAGAATGAAACCCATCTTACTAATGCAATCAGAACGCCAGGTGCTAAAGGAGAGGGGGAGAGAAAAACAAAAAAAGTTTATTATTGTTTGCCCTCAAAATGCGGCGCGGGGGCCCCTAGGAAGGTGCTGTTTTCCAGCCTGGGAGAAAATCCAAACGAGAAATTATTTTGCAGTATTTTTGTCCCACAGCCGCACGGGAGTCCCAGCGCGCGTCTCGGGGCGGGGGGGGGCGATTCTGCAAAGCCACGGGAGTTTACCCCTGCAATACCTGGGGGAGATCAAACGCTGTTACCCCCCACGACGTGGAGGGAATAGCAAAGACCAGGAGTTGCTCCGAGAGCCTCCAGGCATCTGCGGCGGAGGCAGGAGGTAGATGCAAAGTCCCGTCCCTGCTCGGCGCTTTATCCTCGCCCAGACCTTTCCTCCCGTCCTGCACGCCGCGCCTGGGAAACGCGGTGCGGGATGGAGGCACTGCCGCGTGTCGTGTAAAAGGGCTCGAGTGGAATTCATCTCTTCCTTTTCTTTTCCTTTGAGGGGAGGTATTCCACTACTACTACTAAAAATTTTTCTGGCCTCCAGGGCCTCAAGTAGAGAGGCCATTATTTTTATAATAGCGACGATATCCAGGCCCTGTGCATCCTGAGGGTTAAAAAATAACACTGAGCCGTGTAACACCATATTCAAAATAAAACCTTGCAACTTTGGCCAGTCTCTTTTTCAGTGCACTTCAACCCCTACTAAAGGGAAATCAAAAAAAAAAAAAAAAAAAAAAGAGGATGTTACGGGTTTTCGTCCCAACCTCTTGCTGCCAACCTCTGCAGCAACTCCCGTCTGCAAAATGCACCCAGGAGACCTGTCCAGAGCGGGACGGAGGGTTTGGCATCCTCTCTCCCTGCCCTGTCCTGCCACTTCAAGGCGGGAGACAGGACTTTGGGAGAGAACCGGAGCCCGCTGTGCAAAGCCTGGGACGGCACGGGCCGTCCCCAGGAGCGTGCGTGGCTCCAAAACACAGATGAAAGGCAGTTGCTATGCACCGGCCTGCATGTGTGTGTGTGTGTGTAAAGGGTTTATAAATCTGTCCTGAGACCAGGAAATCTCCTGCGCCTTTTAGATTTAAGAGAAGTTGCCTTCCTGTTGTATTCCCAGATACGCAGCTCTGATCAAGCCCACTTGTAAATAGCTTAATAGATTTAATCAGTTCCTTTGGAAAATGTTGTTGCTTCCGCAGGGTTTTAATTCGGTCCCGGGGAAAAGCTCAGAAAGGGCAGTTGCTGCTTCTGCTGCAAGCGAAGTCGGCGGCTGCCACCTCTCCGGACCCCCAAATCGCCGTAACCCACGAGAAAACAGACCCGCAGCCATCCCGCTCCTGTGCAAAGGAAGGGGAGAGACCAGGAAACCCAGGCGGATCCTGAACCCGCATAGCTTACGTTTACATACCGCGCTCTCCATCGCTTGTAATCTGACAAGAGTCAATAGGAACACCCAGGCACGTGGTAAATCTCTGCCTACCTGCACAAACACCCCGGCTTGGGATCCGCGCTGGGTTTTTCCCCTCCGTGCACGGGTTAGACGGGGCAGCGGCCAGCCGGCCCGAGGAAATGCCTTCCCATCTCGTGCCCCAGCCCACCGGCTTTCTGGCAGCGCGGAGAGGAAATCCACAATCAGTCAAAGCGGAGCCGCTGCAGCCCTGCAGCCCATGTCAGGGGGTCAGAATCATAAAGGAATCGAGCGTCTAAATATATTCCTCGGGGCAGGTTGCAGGGATGAGCTGGGCAAGGGGGTCCGGCTGGGGATTTTTGGTTCCGTCCCCTTCTTGGAGATCCTTCGTCCTAGCTGGGGGAACGCTTTTCGGGGGAGACTTTCCTGCCCTCGTGAGCACCAAACTGGGCTTAGTGGGAAATATCGTTGCGGGACAGTGGTGCTTCTGTCCCAGCCGGCCTGGGGTGGCTTTGCAGGATGGGGCAGCGCTCCATAAAACGTAGCAGCAAGAAAAAGGCCACAAAGCATCAGACCAGCCCTTTCCCTCCTAATGCCCCAGGGATGGGCAGCGGGGACCGACTGGGGATGTTGCAGCCCCTCCGGGCTGTGCCCAGCCCCATCCCTGCACCGTGTGGCCCCTGCAAAGCTCGCTCAAGAGCCCAACCAGGCTGGACAAGCACCCGCCAGCAGGTTCACTGGGTCCCAGTTTCCCTCCCGTACAAGGGGACCTGGGAATTTGGGGTAACTGGGTGCAAACCCGCCCGGGGTAGCAAAGTACAGCCAGGACTAGTGGTTAAAGCAGGGGGTGTGGGGGGAAAGGGGTACCTGCCTGCAGGACCCGTGCCTTGGCTTCCCCTTGTGAACAGGCACGCTGCAGCTTGCCAAAGCCTGGGGAGGGGGCTGGAGGGGACCTTTTGCACCCCTATGGGGACCTTCTGTTTGGGGCCCTTTTCCTTTTCTTTCCAGGCCACCCCCAAAAATCTCAGTGCCCTCATCCCTCCTCTCTGCATTTCCCCCAGCCTTGAAGTTTTAGGGGCTCTGAGGTGCG
>NW_008796220.1:224299-226637 GCF_000699145.1 Aptenodytes forsteri | reverse complement strand
CTGGCCGTGCAAAACCCCGACCTGCACAACGCGGAGCTCAGCAAGATGCTCGGTGAGGAGGGGAGGGGTGCGGGGTTTGGGGCTGCGACTCGGGGGTGGGCGTCCGTGCATCCACCCGGCCATCTCCGGGGGTGCAAACCTTGCTCCGACTCTGGCACCCTGCGGTGCGTGCGCCCACCCCGGCCATCCCCGGGGGTGCAAACCCTCTCCGGATTCAGTACCCCGGAGTGGGCACCCATGCACCCATCGGCCATCCCCGGGGGTGCAAACCCTCTCCGGATTCAGTACCCCGGGGTGGGCACCCATGCACCCATCGGCCATCCCCGGGGGTGCAAACCCTGTCCGGGTGGGGACCCATGCTCCCTCCCTGCCACCCCGCGGGGTCCAAGCCCTGCCCGGGTCTGGCAGCGGCACCCTGGGGTGCGTGCATCCTCCCGGCCGCCCCGTGGGATACAGGCAGGTCCGGCACACGGGGGGTGGGCACCTGTGCACCCACAAGGACACGCTGCGGGGTGCAAAGCCTTCCTGGGTCCAGCGCCCTGGGACAACATCCACCGGGCTGCCTTGTGGGGTGCAAAGCCTGACGGGGTCCCGCACCCCAAGGAGGAGGCACCCATGCACCCAACCCGCCACCCCACGGGGTGCAAACCCCAGCGGTGACCCACACTCTGGGTGCATGCACCCACCCTCCCGCCCCTCAGGGTGCAAGGCCTGATGGTCTTTCACGCCCCAGGGGACAGGCACCCATGTGCACACCCTGCCACCCCTCAGGTGTAAACCCTGCTGGGGTGCAAACCCCCGGGCTGCCAGTGCCTGGGATCCCCCAATGCAGTTCAAGGAGGGACCCCCAAATTTTCCTGACCTGTCTTCGCTGTTCCACTTTGTCCCCAAACTTACTAGCCCGCCCCGATATTGCGTGTCCAGTGGGTGGTGGTTCAGCTGTTTCTTTTGGGGGATCACAACCCATTTTGAATACACATTTGTTTCCCACTCCCCACCCCCTGTTTCCCCCTTACCCCAATCCCCGTTTTTTATGCAAAACCAAGAGGGCAAACAGAAATAACCAGCCCAGACAGCCTGAGAAAGAGCTGCCTGAATTGCAACACAGCTTTGCTGTCCAACCTCTTACCCAAAGTTTGTGTTTCCCTGGACAGCTTTGCGGTGTTTTCTTTGGTGGTTTGGGTTTTCTCCTCGCTGCTTTGCCATGCAGCATCTCAGCTTATGAGTGTTATTTCTGCTGTCTCTTTGGCAATGGGAAGGCATCAAACGCTTTGATCCGTATCCTCATTTCTCCCCCTACCCTGAGGAACAGCCTGGGGTAGCCTCACCGTGGGATACAAGCCCGCGCCCCGGCGCTGCTTCTGTCCTGTGTCTTGGGGGCATTTTGTGTTTCTCAAACACGGAGCAGCGAGTCTCAGCTTATGAGTGTTATTTCTGCTGTCTCTTTGGCAATGGGAAGGCATCAAACGCTTTGATCCGTATCCTCATTTCTCCCCCTACCCTGAGGAACAGCCTGGGGTAGCCTCACCGTGGGATACAAGCCCGCGCCCCGGCGCTGCTTCTGTCCTGTGTCTTGGGGGCATTTTGTGTTTCTCAAACACGAAGCAGCGACGTCGCGGCACCCGGGTCTCCGTACGCCCCGGTGCGAGTCCCGGCAGGGCACGGGCTGGGCCATATCCAGGGACGCCACGTCCTGACCCCCTGCTCAGCCGGGCATGGCCTCAGCTGTCCCCGCTCGGCAGCTGGGCTCTCCGTCCCAGAGAGGCATTGCAAGACCAGACCGTGGAGCTGGGAGAGTCTATTTGCCCTGATTTGTTTGCAGTGGGGCTCAGCTAACCCTGAACCCGCCCTGTTTGGGGACTTGGGATGGGGGGAGTTGGTGGACCTACGGTGGCTTCAATACCCCCCTTCTTCGCCCTCTCACTGCCATCCTGTTCTCCTGCGGGGTTTGCGGGCTGCGTCTTCCATGTGTGCCGGCTCGGATATTGGGAGCCCCTACCTTGCTCTTGGGTTGTGTGCCTGCAAGCTTTGGGTGGCGGCCCCCTTTCCCGCCCCGGTACAGCTGCCGTGGGCACTAAGGGGAGTTTTGTCCTCCGTTTCAGGCAAGTCCTGGAAGGCTCTGAGCCTCTCGCAGAAGCGACCCTACGTGGAGGAGGCCGAGCGGCTGCGGGTGAAGCACATGCAAGATTATCCCAACTACAAATACCGGCCCCGGCGGAAGAAGCAGGTCAAGCGGATCTGCAAGCGGGTGGACCCCGGGTTTTTGCTGGGCAGCCTGACGCGGGACCAAAACGTGGTGCCGGAGAAGCAGACCTGCAGCCGGGCCAGTGGGGAGAGA
>NW_008796220.1:216762-224068 GCF_000699145.1 Aptenodytes forsteri | reverse complement strand
GTCCGGGGATACCGGGAGGCCCCGGGCAGCGGCAGCAGCACCAGCGTGGACACCTACCCCTACGGGCTGCCCACCCCCCCGGAGATGTCTCCGCTGGACGCCATAGACCGCGAGCAGAGCTTCTTCTCCTCACCCTGCCCCGACGAGCATCACCGTTCCCACCTTGCTGGAGCCACCTACTCCCCGGAGTACGCGGGCAGCTCCCTTCCGTGCAACCACCACCCTCTCAGCCCCATGCCGCAGCCCACCACCTGCATGATCCCCCCAGCCTCCAGCTGCCCTCCCCTTCCTCCTCCTCCTCCTCCCAGCTACTACACGCCTGCCTTCCCCTCCCTGCACCCCCCCAGCCTCCATGCCCACCTGGGCCAGCTCTCCCCGCCGCCTGACCACCATGGCTTTGACACCTTGGACCAGCTGAGCCAAGCTGAGCTCCTGGGGGAGATGGACCGCAATGAGTTTGACCAGTATCTCAACAACCCCAGCCACGGCGACCACCACGGCGGGGTCTTGGTCAATGGACATGTCCCGGCGGCTGGTGGCTCCCACACCTCCGAGACCAGCCTCATCTCTGTCCTTGCCGATGCCACGGCCACCTACTACAATAACTACAGCGTCTCCTAGACCTCCGGCCAGAGCCGCCTGGACCAGCCGAGGAAAGACCCGACACAGTATTACGAGGCATTGCTCCCCGGGGACATCGCTCGCCTCCCCTCGGGGTGACCGAGTCCGAACCGTGAGGGTAGTGGAGTCTCCTCAGTGGCGTAGGTAAAGGATTTCAGTCGTTGGCTCGCCACCGGTGCAAAGCCTCGGGTGCCCTGCTCCAAACGGGGCCGGGGTGGATTTCCCAATGCCAAAGCCCTTTGGCCAAGTCCCTCTTCCAAAGCAGAGATGCCCCTGGGAGCGCGGGAAGGCTGCCCTCCATTTCGGGGTGCCCCCAGCTCTGCTTTGGAGTCGGGAGGACGGCAGCATCTTGCAAACAGCAGGTCTGAAGTCCTGGCAGGGCCAAAACCCCCTGGAAGGGGCAGGGATGGGGGGAAATGGGAAGATTTTGGTAAAGGGGTGCACGGTCTACAAGCCGCTCTCGGCTCCTGGTATCAGCATTGCTGCAGCCGTCCTGACCTGCCTCACCGCACTGGCAGGGGTTAAACCTGCCTCGTCCCCCAGACCACGAGTTGGGGGCTTCATCCCCAGAGGGGACGGGACACCAGGGATGCTGCCGGGGTGGCCCCGGGGATGCGCGGGGGGCTGCAGGGGGGCAGCCAGCCCCGAGGGCGCTCAGCCTGTGTGTTCTGGAGGAGGGTAAGATCGGGACTTAGAAAGGCGGGATCCGGCCGGCATCCATCCCCCCCCCACCACGGCTTCCCCTTGGTCTCCCACCAAAAACGCTCCCAAAGCGGGGGCGGCGTGAGCTGCCCTCCCTGCCGGGCTGGGAACGTGTCCCGGGATGAGCACTTGGGCAAAGAGGTGATGATGTAGCAGACACGTTTTTTATCAAACATCCTTTGAAGGCGAATGCTTCACATTTCGAGCCGCAGTGCCCAATGCCTCTTCTAACTCCGGCGTATTATTGCTTGTAATAAAGCTGTACATTGATTTATTCCTTCCATTATTCCTCCCCTCGGATTTTGTATTGCTCGAGTTCTCTTCCTTTTCATAAAGATGAAGCTTTATTTTAAATCAGTTATATGACATGATTAATCTTAGTGTTTACTGTATGGCACTTGGTAATGATTAGTTAGTAGCGTGGCTATGATTTTCTGGTTTCAGTCCCAAATGTGTATTAATAATAATTGCAAATAATACTTAAAAAACCCCACAACTTCACAGGTTTTTAAGCTAATGCATTCCATCTTTTTTGTGTGACTCTATGCATTTTGAATGAGTGTAGATACGAGTTTGCATAAAATATTTAATTTAAATAAATATGTTTTTATACGATGATTGTTTTATGATTTAAATTGCTGTAGCTATTGACAAATTTTTCAAAACAGAAACATTTCCTGTGTGAGTGCTATTTTTTTAATTTTTTTTTTGGTTGGTATTTTCAGCCAAACTTTTCTACTTCCATTTTTTTAAATAAAAAAAGATCCGTGGTTATCTTTACAAATTGTGGATTGCTTTCTAACAAACCGACTCGAGGCATGATGTGTGCGTACCTTCACTTTTCATGGTGTGTCTCAGGGGCAGCACGTCACTCTGATGGCCTTGATCCCGCTTTCGCCATCTCATGGATACGACCTTCGAACGCCAGGTCCTATGTAGATATTACAGTGAAGGCAAAGCTTTGCCTTCGGTGTGTTGGTGAGCACAAATGACGTTGCCTATTTACGGAGCGAGAGCCAGTGCCTGGAGCATGGTTTTTATTCATATTTAAGGCTGTCTTTCACAGTTCGTGCTGATGCACCGTTTAAGATGCTCCACCGTGCGAGGGCCACGTAAAGGGTCCTCGGTGCAAATGCAGATCAAGGCAATGAGGCCTGAGAAATGGAGTGTGGGTGAAATTTGGGGAGCTGCGTGAAGGGCGCTCTTGTAGGTGGATGTGGGGCGGCGGCCTTCGGGCGTTGCTAGCGAAGAGAAAAGCTTAGTCCTTCTTGCGGTCTGTGGACCAGCATCACAGCCTGCCCTTGCCAGACATTAAATTAAGCTGTGTCCCTGCGGTCCTTGAGGTTGAGCCATGCACACCTGCCAAAGCAGCGTCCTCCCAGGCTGTGTCCTCCTGCTTGGCACCGAAAAGCAGAGGAGCAGGTTTCCTACCCGCTTATATGCGTTGGCTGGAAGGGGTCTCGAGAGGTCACTCAACCCAACCCAAGGCAACTCAACCCAACTGGGCTGGTTTGCCGCCCATAAATGACTTAGCTCTGACTCGGCGAGCCCATGGTCCCAGAAGGTGGGAGGCTGCATGAGTATTTGGGGAGGCACCGACATGCCCCTGTTCTGTGCTTACGGTCGTCCTTTGTCCCCCACTCGTAGCCCCCTCTGGAGAGAGCCCTCCCATCACACACGCCGCCTTCCTCCTTTGCCCATCGCTCAGGCATCCAAACCCACCCTTGGCCACGTGCGGCTGGTTTCCCTTTTAGGGGGAATGAAGTGGATGCCTTTGGGTGTCCTGCTGGCACCATGGGCTGCGGGGGCTCTTGCACCAGCACAGCACAAAGGGCGCGACGCTTGGTGCGGTGCCGAGATGGCCGGTGCAGCAGCCTGGCTGGGGCAGCGTCGCCCTTCCAAGAGGATTTGTGAATCAGCCCATCGGGGCTGGAGGGAGGGAGGTGCCGTGAGCCTGTTTGGTCTCTCTGCCCAGTGGCGTTGACTCACGTGGGACCACGCCAGGAGCAGGAGCAGGGCTGGAAAGTCCTGCTCCTCCCACCTCCCGCTCTGCCCACAATCCCTGTGGTGCCCCAGGGCCGAGGGATGCTCACAGCCGTCCCCCCGCCCCCCATTAAAAATTGTTCATAGCAGGGGTGGCCCAAGTGCCTGCGTCCAAACCTGGATCTGCCTTTCAACCAGCAAATCCAGGGGGCTGCTCGTTAGAGGGTCATCCACCTCAGGGCGTTAGAGGGGCACCCACCCCAGGGCATCAGAGGGGCACCCACCCCAGGGCACTCTGCAAATGTTCCTTTCTGCCAGGTCTGCTGCAGGGGCAGCTGAGAACTCTATAATGAGTTTTTAAACTGCCCTGGGGAGGAGGCACAGAGCACATCCCCCGGCCCCCCAACAAGGTCAGCTCCCGCTACTGCCACCGGCATGCCTGATTCGGGCTGTTGCATTTATCCCCCCGATGGGACCCTTCCTCTGGGCCATTGGCTGCTCCCGCCTGTCCTGCTCCTTGTTCCCATGCCCCGAGCAGTGACGGGATCGACTGAAACACCCCGTGAGCCTCTTCTCCCCCTTCCCTTCTCACAGACGGAGTCACATTCGGGGTTGACGGAGGCAAAGCCTATGCCAAGAGCTCCCGGCAGCGCGTGCGGCGGTGGCCGGAGTCTGGTTTCCCTGGGAAAAGGGGTTTCTCCGTGCATCCCAGCCCCGAGGAGCCTGCCGGGCTGGGATGCACGGAGACTCCCGCGAGCCAAGCCTGTCCCCACTTGCTCAACCTGGAGCCACGTGAGGAGAGGTGGGAGCGTGTCCCCGTGCTCTCTGCACGTCAGGAACAGCTACAGGCCCCAACCGGGAGCCGGGGCCCCCCGAGGGCGTTGGGAGCCGCAGCCAAGGCGAGGTGCGGCTCCCTGGGAGCCAGGCCTCGTTGGACGGATCTGGGCACACGCCCAACGCCGGGAGCAGTCAGCTTCCACCTCCCAGGACACCGGCAGCTGAGATGAAATTCGGGAGTGGAGCCATCCGCCCCTTCTCCGGTGGGATGGAAAATGCAATGTTACGGGTTGCCCCCCACCCCGCAGCACATTGTTGGGATGCAGGGCATTGCTGCAGGGACCAGCCAGAAAATAAGCGGCTGACAATGGTGGGAAGAAGTCTTTTTTGCTTGGAAAGCGGACATCCCCGCGGAGGACTGAGGGCCATGGTGGTTTATGGATGTTGGGGGGGTCTCCACCCCAAGCGGGACTCGTTCTGCATCAGTCCTGGACATGTTTCTCCTCCCTCCCCATCCCAAACCCGTGAGCCCAAGGCTGTCTCTGTGCACGCCGAGGAGTCTTGTGGTTTGTGGGTTGCTTTTTCCAAGCTGGGACGGGCTAGGAACCAGCAGGAAGATCAAATCAGGGCTGCAGGAAGGGGTAAAATGACCTCACGCTACGTTCGGGCTCCCGCTCAGAGGCGTCAGGTTGGGCCAGGGCAAGGGTCTCTCCTTGCCAGGAGGTGGCCAGAGTGCGAGTCCTCTGCCCCCGGTGTCCGGCGGCCCCAGCCAGCTCTTGGACCCCGTGGCTGTGTGGGTCACGGTGCTGGGCGTCGGGAGCAGGGATGAGGTCACCTTCCCGGATAGCGCTGGGATTCGGGCTGGCCGGGAGCTGCGGTGTGTGTCATGCCCTGGCCCTCCCAGGACGGGTGATTTCCCTTGCATCCCTTGAGCAGGTGGTGGCTCCTCTCCATCCTCGCTCCACCAGCCACGTCTGCTTGTCCCATTGCCACCGGGCAGGGGTAGACCCTGATGACAAGCAGCCACATGGCTGCTCCGTGCCTCAGTTTCCCTGTTTGTAAAATAGAGATACCATTTCCTTCCCTCCCATCCTTTTTCTGTCCAGCACTGGGACGTGATCTTACCAAGACTGTGAACGGGACCAAGTGCCTGTGCTGCCCTTATCACAAGGGGTCTCTACCCCATGCGAGGGCTCTGGATGCTGAAATTAGCTGGGAGATGATTATTTTCCCTCTGTCGATCTCAAAGCAGAAGGCAGGGGAGGGAAGTAGAGGCAGAGAAGGGGGTGAGGAGACTTGACTGAGGTCACCCTGCAAATCAGTGGCAGAGCCTAGGGGAGACCCTCGACACCGCCAACTCCCCAAAACCCCTTTTTGCCCCCGTCAACCCCTTTCTGCTCACAAGTAAACACCTTCCCCCTCCATCTCTCTTTGCCCCCATCTCACCCCGACTCCAAACATCGCCGCACCCCGCGGGGAGCCACACGGGGAGGACAGGATCAGGCCCTCCCTCCCGTCTCTCCAGAGGAGGGAATGAGACAAGCTGCTGAGTGGTTTCCTGCCCGGCACTGCCAATGGGAGCTGCTTGGGGTGCCGAGAGCAAGGGAGGATGTATCCGGAGCTGAGTGTTTCCTGGCAGATAAGGCCAGCCCCTCCTGCCGGATGTTATGAGTCCAGGTCCTGCCTCCACGTTTCAAGCGAAGGGGCTGAGGAAAGGCTTGGATGTTTATGTCAAGGAAAAATAACTTCTCCCTCTGCGTACAATCCTCCGGCTCCCCCAGGGCTACGTGCGGGAGAGTAAATGCTGGGAATAGGAAAACAGGGGCGAGGGGATGGAGGTGGGTGATGGGGGAGAAGGGTTTGGCCCCAGGGCAGGAGGGCTATGGGTAGGCTGGGCAGGCTGGGGTCTCTCCCTCCCCACTGGGGCTGGGGTGGGAGGGTACCAAGGCAAAGGCAGGGGGAGCTGGGGAGACGAGCCCAGGGCTGGATAGTGCAAGATCGACCCTGTGGGCTCAGGCTCAGCATCAATCCAGAGTCACCTTGGCAGCAGCCCACTTGGCCAAATCCAGCACATCACCTCTGGTGCCCACCTGGAGGAGATCCAGCCCCCACTAAGGACTTGCTCAGAAGAGCCCGTTCAAGGCAGGAGCTAAGGCCACCCACAGCAGCCTCCGTGGCGGAAGGTCCAGGGTTAGCTCCTGCCCACCTCTGTCGTCCAGGGAGTCAGAGATGTTGAAAGAGGGAGGATGGTGGAAAATTTGGGTCCGACAGCCCAGCGGTGCCCAGCTGGCTGGGTAGGAGGGAGAGGTTGTGCAGTGGGTATGGAGGGAATGAGACAAATAGGGATCTTCTCCATCTTTTTGCAGTAAGTAAAATCCAGCGCTGGCCTCCTGTTTTGAATGCAGCTTGTGCACTCCTGCCACCTTGCTGGGACCATCCACAGGGCTCAAGCCAAAACCTCTGCACTGCCTGAAGGCTGATACATGTTCAGGGTCATCTCTGGACACTGGAAGGGACATGGAGAGACCTGCACTAGGCTCACACTGGTCAAGAAACCAGGACAGGGAAGATCTCCAGCCCCCAACCGCTACCATCCACACTGTGAAATTACCACAGTCCCCAGCACAGCAGTGCCCAGGCCAACAAGTCCTGCCCCAACCCTGGGGTGGGGGTAGCGAGGACATCCCCAGGGAAGGTTTGGATTGGGCCACCCGGTTTGGATGCGGCCAGACCAACCTGGGGGTCTCTCGGGGCCAAACAGTTGAGTCTGGGCACTACCAGAGAGTCTACAGACATTTTTTTGCTAGCATTGAGCAACTTCTGACCAAGAGTTTTGTCTTTGGCATCAATAGAGAGAAGTCTGATAACAGAAAAAATCTGGCAGTCCAGGGTGGTTAACGAGAGCTGAGCTGCCTCCCCACCCCTGTTTACTCCCATTTAAATGCAAGAGGGACTGCTGGGGGTCCCATTTCCCACCCAGTGGGGCAGAGAGAGGACTGGAGGACACCCTGAGAAGAAAGGAGAGAGGGGGAAGCCCCTTCCCTTCCTCCTCCTCAGAGCCTGGGGAGCCCACGAGGGTCCCTGCCGGCAGCTGAAGGACATCCAAGGAGCATTGCTGCTTGCAGGGAGAGTTTGGGGTTAAGAAGGCTCATGAGACGTGACCGTGCCCTCCTTCCAGCTCTCCCACCTCTCTTCCCTCAGCACCCCAAATGCCCCCCCCCCC
>NW_008796220.1:201020-216697 GCF_000699145.1 Aptenodytes forsteri | reverse complement strand
CTTGGCTTGGCCCCCAGAGCTTCATACAAAACATCAGAAGCCCGGGCTGGCGGTGCCGGGGGGAAGCCCGCTCACGTGGGGGCTGAGTCACGATCCCGCTGCTCCATCCCGGCATCCCAGGGAGCGGGCGGCATCGGGTACCAAGGGACGGCAGGTCCCACTCCCCCCCTGCCCAGCTAGGGCACCAAAAATCCTTCTCCCCTGCCACCACCTTATCTTCTTGCTTTGAGAAAGAAAATGCTGGTTTGGGTTTTTTTTTTCCTGCGGCTTGAGCGGGAAAGGCTGGATTTGCTTCCCCGGCAAGGGACGAGTCTCCACGCTGTCCTTTTGGGCCTCGGCCAAAATCCAGGGAGGGTGCTGAAAACCTTAGTTTCAAACAGTCTCCTCAGCACCCCTGACCTGGGATCACCTATTTGATTCTCTGCTGTCAGGGCCAGACTGCTTGTCTTGAGCATCACACGATACCACAGAGGTTGTCACCACTCGCACCCCTCCAGAGCAGCAAAGAACTGAGGTCTAATTTGTCTCTGAACCCAGGAGCACCAGGAGCTCTGGTCTGGAGGGGCTGGTATGCCCAATTCTACCCCTCTCATTTACAGGAGATATGAGATATGTAGATATACACACACACACAGGAGATATGACATATATATATATATACACACACAGGCCACATCTGGCCAGACCTAAGGCCAATGCAGCCCATGATGGTGTTTCTGACGGGGTAAGGAAAGCATGTCTGAAGATGAGTATAAGAACGGGGCAGACGGAGCGATCCACCCCAGCACCTCTCCCTCTTCAGACCATCCGCAGCTCAGGACTTTGTGAGCTCTCTGTCTTAACTCACCCTCAGTGGGATTTTTGCTCAGCTGTGGGTTTAAAATTTTAGTACCCTTCACATCCCCACTCCATGTGAAGAACCACCTCCTCCTGTTGCTTTGATCCTGCCACCTGCCAGGTTCATTTGATGCTGTATTTCACCAGTTGCGTTATCCCTTATTTACTTTCTCTGGGCCATGCGTGATTTTGTAACCATATCCCACCCCTTTAGCCATCTCTTTTCCAGCCCGGAGCATTCCAGTCTTCCTCTCTGGGTATCAGTCTACCTCGGGAGTGCTGAGACTTGATTTGCTCATTATTCACTTCAGGAATATTTGTCAAGCTCTGGGGGCAGGTGCTGCAGAGGGAGACTTGTGTGTCGTGGAGTTTCAACAGCTTTACACTATCGTTATGCGGGGGGAGACCGGGTGGAGGAGACACCGAGGGATGCTGGGTGGGTGTGGGAATGGTAGCATGCACTGCGAGCAGCGAGGGGGAGGCTGGGGGTGGGACCCCGTCCAGGTGAGACAGGAGACAAGGAGTTGGGGTGCTGGGGACAGGACTAGATGGTGAGAGAGGCTGGAGAAAGCAGCCAAGGAAGGATGAGGTGGGTATGAAAAACCATGGTCTGGCAAGGAAGGGTAGGGCTGGGAAGGAACAGAGCATGACTGGAAGGATGAACGTTGGATGAGAAACAAGAAGATGGAGGAGAAAAGGACTGGACTAGTGGAAGGAACCTTCTGGAGCAGAGACTGGACTGGGAAAGGGGGAGGAGTGGCATCAGGATCTGCTGGACCAGGTGGGGACGACAGACCTTACAGTAGGGCCAAGGACTGTTAATAGAAAACAGACAGGAGAGGGACCGATGGCCCAAGGTGGAGAAGAAATGACTGAGCTGCCTGTGAGTGACCAAGCCAGAGGACAGAGGTCAGACTAGCCATGGCTTGGGGAAAGCAGCATCCCCTGGTCTCCTTTTCCACAGCTGTCAGCACAGACCGGTGAAAGCCTCAGCATGTCCCACATGTCCCCTTCAGAGCTGGCCTGGGAAAGGTGACAGCCTCCTACTGTGCCTCAGTGGCATGGTGGTTCCAGAGGCCGTGATGGCTCGCGTGGATGCATCTATGCAGGAAAATAAACAGGTCAGCTCTGACCCCAGCTGGTCCATCCTTCCTACTAAACCCTCTCAGCCTCCAAAACGAGGACAACAGCACCCAAACAGCCTACCGCGAATGGACGTACCGCCTACCGCCTTTGTTCACCTTGAACCCTGCCTGGGTGCTGGTTGCATCAGTGCCACTTGACCTGGGCCAAACTCACACCAGAGAGCGTGCTACAAAATACTGGAGGGTCATTGCAGAAGCACGTGTAGCCCTGATCCTGGCCCTATTAATTTACGAGTACGGATGCAGACCGGGGCCCTAGGGTAGTGCTGGAGTGTGGGATTTGGGTGGGTTTGTCTGTTGGGCTCTTTACAACCTTAGAAAACGTTCCCTCTTCCCTCCCCCGTGCATACTAGGATGGAAGAAGTGTGTAACAGTTGCGGAGACAAGTGCTCAGGATTAGGAAACGCAGGGCTGGAGCTTGTTTGTGCAACCTCCCTGCCCCTTCCAGGTGCCAGGCATTGCGGGAGACCTGGAGTTGCAGGAGATCCGGTGATGTGATCATGCAGTGAAAGGCACTGGTTGCATGATCACATTGCAGGATTACACATGAACTCCCCCACCACCACCCCTTGGACCACTGCCTCTTTCAGCTCACAGGCAGATTTGGATGCATCCACTCAACATTTAACATTTAACTGAGCCTGCCAGGTCCCTCCCCAGTGATTGCACAGATCTGGGCAAGTCTGATCAGTGATTTAAGGTGGGATTTACTTCTCAGACATGCCCAGCTGTCTCCACTGAGATCCTAGGGTAGCAGGGCTCCCAACTTGAACACCACAACAGAGGCATCATTTAAATGGCTGAACTTAGACCACAGCCCCTCAATAATTAGCAGTTGCTCTATTCATTCTCTCTTCACCTGATGCCCAGCTCTGGGCCTTATTTTCTGCTTGCTCTATATGCCCAGCTGCAAAAGCAGAGGATTTAGACAGGGATGCCTTCCTGATGTTTGTCCTGCCAATACCCTGGTGCTGCACAAATTCAGCCACTTCCTTGGACCCCAGTGAAGGAAGGTGTTGGAGAGATGGAGGAGTTGCCCATCAGCTTGGGATGCTGGATGCCCACCGGTCAATCTGTACTCAGCAACTTAGCTCTCACCTGCAGTAAGGGCAGCCTACGCTGTAGACTGAGTCTATTTGCACCATAGCCCCTGGTCACAAGCTGAGCATCTGGAAAATAGAAGACCTGCTGCCGGTGACTCCAGCGGACTGGTCCCCTAGCAGCCCTGATGGACAGTCTGAATGGCAGAGGTAAAGACATATCTGGTTCTTCAGAGCAGCCTGTGTCCATCTGAACACTGAGGAAGAACATCCATGCATGTTCAGCATCCCTTCATATCTTCTTCTGTCCTCAGCCAACAAGGCAAGGGTCCTAGAGATGACATCTTCCTTCATCACACACAGCTGGTCCACCTAGTAGAGCAATCCTAGTTTGGACACTGAATAGGAGGTGAAGGGGACACTGAAGGACACTGAAGAGGTGGCAAAAAGCTGCATCATAAAACACTGGCACCAGGAGGAGAAATGAAGGTTGGGCAGGCATTTTTGATTCTGCATTCATCCAGCGCCCATTCATCACACAGCAAGACCCTCATGTATGATAGAGTCCCATACATCCTTAACTGCCCAGAGAGCGGAGAAGTTGTATTGTCTGCTGAAAAGAGAAGCAGGAATGAATGGGTCTTGCTGAAAAAACAGTGGAGAACGCAAAACAGCTTGTTGCTCCCAGCCACGCTGTGTCAGTGCACTGACAGTTTGGTTTTGTAAGACTGGGTGGATGGTGTTATAGAAATGCCAAGAAATATGGCTACTGGCTTGGTGGCCTCCATATTTCCAAGAACACGGTACACGATCACTTGGCACGTGCAGACATAACTTTCTGTTTTGCCCCCATCTCAATTAGGTTTCAAGAGCTCATGCTGTGCTTTGCGTTAAGCATTTGCGTTCCTGGGACATGTTCCCAGCACTGCTCCAGTTCATTTACATGGAGTAAAAAGACCAGAGGAGGTAAAGGACCTTGCCTTGAGGGTTGATCTACAATAATGTACACAGAAGGACCTGGTTGGGCTGCAGAACAGCAGGACATTTCACTACAGTTTGGCCACCTTGAGACATGCCAAAATCTCCATGTCCCTGTGGTAGCTGAGAGTCAGGAGAAGACAGAGCTCACCCACTTCTGACTTTCCAATGGCCGGTGCAACACCAGAGCCCTGAGTAGAGTATGCCCAGAGCTTCCTGATGAAGTAAGGATTAGCAAGTCCTTTGCGAACCCTTTACACTTGGGCCTCCAAATAAACAGAGTTGTCCTCCCAGGAGCCTGTCTTGGTGATGAATGATACAAGTGAGGCCCAGAGCTGAAAACGTCTGTCCCCTCCAAGCCTCTGAGGAAGACACTGTCTGGTCCCCCTCCTGTATCTGTTGATTATAACGCTGATGTGATTGAGCGCAGAGCAGGACTGTATTTCTAAACCGGGATCTCTAGGGTTGCCTTGAAAGAGATGACTTCAAGGCTAGTGTTTTCTTCTGCAGTCTCAGCTCCAGGATCTCAAAGGTGGTCTGGATCTCAGCCTAGAAAATCTCACGCATGGATTCTACCTTGCCACTGATCACCTCTTTCATGAATCCTCCAATCTCTAAAGGGGCAAACAGAAATGCAGGAAGGTTGGGGCTTCTCTTTTTAGAGTTCCTTCTTGCTGACAAACTGACACAGGTCCAAGCAGAGGGTTATCTTTTCAGGTAATCCTCTTGAAACACATGTATGGGGAGAGCCTGAGATCTCAGGTTGGAGGTTAGCTCATGTTGGAGAAGGCAAGGCTTGGAGAATATCTTATTGCTGCTTTCAGCTACCTAATGGCGGGCTGTAAAGAAGACAGAGTCTTTTGTGAGAGGTGTGCAGAAAAGGATAAAATGCAATGAACACAAGTTGCAGCAAGTGAAATTCTGGAAGTAGTTAAGCCTGAGGACAAGGTCCCACGGTGGACATGGGATCTTTATCCCTGGAGACAGTGACAGCGCAACTCACCAAGGTCCTGAGTAACCTGCTTTAATTTGCCCTGCTTTGAGTTGGGTGGGGGTTTGACTGGAAATCTCCAGAGGTGCCTTCCAACCTGAATTATCATGCTTCTCCTTTGTAAACCTTGCAACTCTCTTCTCTCCCAGCACGTGGGACTCACCTTCCTGGATGCCTAGAGAGGGCTTTCCCTTTCAAAAAGGGATCCTTTCCATAAGGGGTCTTGTGTGGTAATGTACCTTGGTGAATGCACAGTGTCCCAGTCCCTCTGGGATCCCGTAAGCCAACGGTGGGTGATGGTCAAATCCAGCCTGGTGCAGCAGCTTCCCACAGAAATGTTGAGGTTGTAAGGGATGTCTGGAGATCCCATATAGGTTCTATGACAGATCTTTTCCAAGATGGAGGCCTAGCTTTGAGGCAGAAGGAGGTGGAACTCTCCTGAGGTTGAACGGCCCTCTCCAAACCAGCATTGCATTACAAAACAGCCTTTCCCTGGTGGCTGAGGAGGGCTTGAATAGGCCCTTCACTTGAAACAGAAGCCACATCTCCACTAGCAACAAAATAGTGCCTTTCTCTGGTTAGTGGTTAGCTGTGCACCAAGGTCCCGTGGAGGTTCCATGGAGGTCCCTGCTCTCCCAGGATCTCCCATGCCAGAGCTCCCTCCAACCCAGGCTCCTGCCTACTCAAGGGAAAGAAGAGAAGGAAACCTACAACCCAGACCACCACCTCCGCCCTGCCTGCCTTCCATTCCCCAACCTCCTGAAAAGTCCCCAAAGCGACTTAGAGGGAGTTCCTTCAATGTACAGGATTCACGTGTAAAGGACCTGCTGTAAATAAATGACCCATTAGAGCTTCCTGGTTGTTCTTCCCTGCTGCTTTCCCGAGTTCAAAAGGTGATTTAGGATGACATGCTCTGCTCTACATGAACTTGCCAGCTATTGCCAGCAGCATGACGAGACGCCCCTTCATTGTACGTTAATTCCACTAGGCGTACGGCCCAGCAATCAAAGTACCTCATTAAAGTTTAATTAAATTTCCCAAGTGATTTGCTCCCGGGCTGAGAACCTGTAATGCAAGCCGAAGCAGGTCTGCGTGTGTGTGTGTGTGTACGTCTGGGGTTTTGGGGTTTCTTTTTTTTTATTATTTGCACATGTGATTTTTTTCTTTCCTAAGCATTATCAACGTTTCATGGCTGGGGTATGAAATAAAACCAGAGGTGGCAATCCAGTCTAGACTGTATGAAGAAAAGCCAAATATTACAGGCTTTCTGCACCTGCCACTCCTGCTGAGGGTGCCGTTCTCCTGGAAGAACAGCAGGATTTTGCACTACAGCCCCCTTGTAGGACATAGGCAGGAGGTGCAATGATCAGGAATTAGAAGTCACCCTCAGACAGATTAGTTTCCACTATCGAAGCTTGGCAAAAAAAAAAAAACAGAGGGACAAAGGAATTCCAAACTCAACAGCTTTGGATTGCAAACAAAACCAAATCTCTTTCTATCAAAGACAAGTCCCATATCTCATCCTCACCCTTAGTCTCATAGGTGAAAAATGAAGAGGTAGAAAGGTCGGAGAGTGAATTGGTGGCAGGGGGCTGGAGCCATCTCCAACCCCTTTAGTCTGCTCCAAGTGCTGCACCAACGGTATCTCTCAGTATGGGGTGTGTGCGTGTGTGTTACTGCTATATCCAGCTTCTTTCCTGGGTCTTCCGGTGTTGTGTATACTTTCTCCAGGATGGTACCCCTTCTTCTCCCACCTTAATGATGCTATGATTCTATGATTCTACCCTTCTCTACCCTCACTGTCTTTTGCAGAAGCAGCACACAGATAAGTTTTTGGGTCTTGGTGTCCAACAGGGCAGCAATGTGCTAATGGTGTTTTTCAACCTCTACATCTATGCCATCCTCCAGTGGGAGGACATATGGAGGCACACAGACCTCCAGGCTGGCGTAGCTCTGCCACCACAGCTCTCTTGTGCCATAGCAAGAATTGTTAGTGGTGGAAATGTTTGAAGTACACGTTGAGAAAGTAATCATACAAGATGCTCATCTTGAGCGGTCTCAGCTTCGGCTCACAGGCTGAGACTTCGTCCCGGAAGACTTGGAGGGTTTGGGAGATGGTTAGACCTGGATAGAGATTCTAATGGCTCCTGAGGCTTGGATTCAGCCCAATGAAGACAAACAGGGTCTTCCAAGGGTGATCCTCGATGATTCTATGATTCTATGATTCCAAGGGTGATCCTCCTGCTTTGAGTTCTTCCTAGCTTTCCAGAGGAGACCACCTCTTTCCATGGACTCCAGAGAGAGACTAGTCAGCTAAAATCCTTTAGGAACCTTAGCTGGGTGCCCAAAGGTGAGTGAATGCAGGCCTAAATGAGCCTACAACAACTCTGCAGTTACCAACACACACTATTATGGTACTGTTTTTGAAAAAACAAACAAAAAAATGCAGCTATTGCTGTGATGTTCACTCAGCTGGAAAACGTAACTTAACCTCTTATTCCCCTTTATTATTATTATTATTTTATTTCCTTCAATTCCTACCTGAGCTGGAGAGAGGATGGGAGGCTGCTGTTTCCAAAGAACTCTTAAACCAGTTCTTGTTTAAGGATTCTCCAGGATAACCTGGTACCCTCTGCCTGGAGGATTTTGACAAGTAAAGCAGATGGACAAGGATTTTGGTAGGACAACATTTACCAAAGGACAAGATCCTTCTGCTACTTTGCTCCATGGTACAAAGTTGCACTTGAGTCATTAACCTCAGAGAAAGAAAACCAGTCCATGATGAACCTAAATAGTTGTTTACAGGCAGACTAAGCAGGACCGGTGCCCTTGCTCTGCCTTGATGGCCTGGTCTGGTGAAGTCCATATAGCTAAACTCTCTCCAGAGCAAGGTGGCTGCATCTAAACAACCTACCAGGAATGGTCCTTGGACTATGCTAGCTCCTGACCTATAGCTGGGGATCAACTGGGTCTGGGCCAGCAGGCTCCGGCCAAAACGAAGCCAAGGACTATGCTAACAACAGTGCAAATGACTGAGCTCTGATGGCCAGTCCATATCGAGATATATCCAGGTCGTCTCTGTTATTTCCTGCAAGCTGGAAGTTAATCTCCAGATTAAAATTCCCTGAAGACGAAAGAAGGAGCCAAGACCGAGGCCTTGTTCAAGGGACTGCAAAAAAATCAACAGGCGTGGACTTTGCAGATCCCTGCACAGTGATCATGCACTGTAATGTCAAAAGGGGAAATTTTCCTGCATTTTTCCTTGGACTGGAGTGGATGGATAGCAAACAAAAGCAAATACTGAAACACTCATTTCGAAAGACGTATGAGCACAAAATCCAGTCACCTCCTTGAAACTTCAAGTGAGGTGGGGATTTCCATGTATTGCATGTGTTTCCAGATCTAAAGATAACAGTACAGCTGGTCAAACATTTTCCATTGATGATTTCCTTGCAGAAAACATCCTTCTAAGGGGAAAAAAAAAAAAAGAAACTTAATGAAAATTCTAGGTTTACTTTAGTTTCCCTTAAACACACTAAAAAAGAAAATGTGTTTTATACAACTTTTTCACTTTGCTTTCCTCCTTAATGGCCCACGTGCATAAAGGAAAAATAAAAGTGATGACTGACCAGTCAGAGTGAGAATGTTTGATTTTTTTTAAAGTCATGATGCGTATTTTTTTAAAAATAACATTTTTCATACCAATAGCCAAGCCCCCCCGGAACATCCATAGAAAGTAGAAAATTAAATATATTTTTTTCATGCACTGTACTTATTTCTTTCCATTAGCTGGGTTTTTTTTAGGTTTCATGCTCATCATCAGATTCTACCAGTTTGAAGGCCTATTTAGTTTTAATAGATTAAAGAGAACATAATGAACATATAAAATGCCCAACTCCGAGCTTTTCTGGTTTAGCAAAAACTCTCAGCTTTAAAAAAATAGAAAAAGCCTGAAGTGCTATGGAAATGCGACCTTTGCAATCACACTATTTATCCGCATCTATTGCCCCCTTCTCCGTTATTTCTAAGACTTTTGGCCAGTTTCAATCCCATCTGAGGGCATGGAAGAGATCCCAAAGACGTGAAGCTCAGATAATTTCGATGATGCTCATTGAATTCAGATGCCATAATACTTCTCCTTTCTGAGGTTATGGCCACAGAACGCACGCAACTGCACTGCTGGACACAAGAGCATCTACACGGGCAAGACCTGTTAGTGGTGCGTGGTCTGCAAGACGGGCTTTGAGGTGAGCTCCTCACAGCATGACATCTGCATGACGCACAATTACTCAGGATGGGACAGGCTCTCGGGTGCTGCTTCCCAGTCATGCCATAACCTGCTGCGGGACTCTGGGCAAATCAAAGCCATCCCTCTTATCCTCGTTTCTCAGCCTGTAAATCGGGGGTGCTTTCTGCACTGAAAGGTGTTACAAAGGATTGGAGTTATCTGGGAGGAAGGAAAGAACCTGAACAGGTAGGCTGTTTATCTCCCGAAGTTTGGGAGTGGCATTTGATCTCAGTGGAGACAGCTAGAGGTAGGTGAGCTGAATCTCATCCCTAATGTCTATAAAGCAGACATTGGCTTGAGAGTTAGACTCTATTTATGGACAATAGAGAAAAAGGTATTACTGGGACATCTGTCTCATAAACTCTTTGAGATCAAATGATCACAGCCCACCCCAACATTTCTGATGGGACCGTCTTCTAATATTGAAGACTGTTCCCACCACATCCTGTCTGAACGGGAAATATCTGAGGGGGAGTGAGGGGAAATTAAATAAAAAGTACTCTTAATCTTAAAGCCCGCCAGTGTTTAGAGGAATAGGATCACACCACAGAGCTAGGAAGAGATGGGGTTTCTGTCACACAATCACTTCCCAGCCTGCGAAGAGGTAACTGGAGGCAAAAATGATCAGAGGGCTCCAGGGAGACCTAATTGCAGCCTTTCAATATATAAAGGGGCTTCTAAGAAAGACGGAGGGAAGCTTTTTACCAAGGTCTGTAGTGACAGGACAAGAGGCAACGATTTTTAACTGAAAGAGGGTAGATATAGGTTGGACATAAGGAAGATTTTTTTACAGTAAGGGTGGTGAGACACTGGCCCAGGTTGCCCAGAGAGGTGGTGGATGCCCCATCCCTGGAAACATTCCAGGTCAGGCTGGACGGGGCTCTGAGCAACCTGCTCTAGTTGCAGATGTCCCTGCCCACGGCAGGGGGGTTGGACTAGATGACCTTTAGAGGTCCCTTCCAACCCAAACTATTCTATGATTCTACGGTTATAAAGCCTCTTTAAGCACTCTCTACTTAAACATTTACTATATTCAGGTGAACAATTTTTTTATTGACTAAAAATATGAGATCTTTCAATAAATATATAAGATTGATAGATTACTGTTTTCAATTAAACAAAGCAAAACTATCAGAGAAGACATTTTACATATTAAAAAGCAAAGATTTTTATGGAAATTTTTTTTTTTTTCAGAAAGGCAGCTTTTTGTTGAAGAAAGTATTATGAAAACTTAAACTGAGAGAACAATTCAGATTGTCCGATCGTTTGTTGCTGTTTTGATTGTACCTTTCAGCCAAGCTGCAAAATGACATCTCTAGAATTAGGGAATATTTCTAAAAATCAGGTAGGGGGGTTACATATGTTTGGAGGCTGGAGGGAAACGGGGATCCGCTTTCTAACCCTACAGTCTGAGTTTTGTTAATGGCAGACAGTAATTATGAATGGAGTGAGTCAGGACTCTGCAATTTTGCTTCTGCCACCAAATCACTGCGTGCCCTTCGCCAAGTCCCTTAACCTTGGTGAGCTCTGGCCAACCTGTCTGCAGTACCGGAATGATAATCCCTCCCTTAAGGGAACTGGGAGCATCCATTATTCTCTGCAAAATCCTAAAGAGCTGGTGAACACACGCTGGTGTTAGTTTCCTCCAAGGTGACAGGAATGAGTTGGAGAAAGATTGGTGTCTTTTGGGAGAAATGTCTGTAGTAACAGGCTGAGCCTGGGGAGATAAAATTGTTAGCATGCAAATATTTGGCTCGGAAGGAATATCCACAGCCACACATGGCAAAAGCACAGCCAAGCCCACTGGGAAAACTGAGGCGAAGCAGTGTTGAATAAACTGTTGTGGTGATTAAGTACACCGTTCCCTTGATGCTTTTTGATGGGAAATATCTGAAAGAGCTTAATTACATGAGGACGTAGGAGCCTGCTGCACACTGATCTCACTTGCAGGCACATCTCCTGGACTTTCTTCAGACTTGATGTCCACAAATGAGTCATGTCATGGGAATGGTGTTGGGCGGGGGGTGAGACCCGGAATTGACTGTGTACACCTCATCCTGCCCAGGCATGAAAATCTTTCAGGGGTCTTGTGGGATGAATGGGAACAGGTTATTATTGCACAAAGTGCCTGACTACCCCATCAACTTTTTTGCAAATATAGGTTCATATATAAAAGTGGAGTCTACACCCTTTGACAATTACACAGGAAAAAACATGTAATATAGGTTCATATATAAAAGTGGAGTCTACATCCTTTGCGCAATTACACAGGAAAAAACATGTAAGTCCCCAAATCCTGCAGCTTTGCACACATTTCTCAGCAGGACAAGGAGGAGATGAAATGTGTGTGTTATCAACATCACAGTGACACACAAATGTCAGCCACAGTCTTGGGAGCAGTATTTGTTCAAGGTGCACAGGGCAATACAACCCTGTACAGGTCTGCAGTGCTTAGCACTGAAACAGGCACAACATCTGGGGAAGCAAGAGGAGAAAGAATCCATCACCACTGTTTGTTATTATAATTACTGTTAATATTATTTCAGGGAAACTGAAGGCCAGAGATCCACCCCCTGCTTCTAATTTATGCACAGCCCCGTTCACAGCATCAGTGAATGCCCTTGTAGTGAAAATGGCAAGATAAGCCTCAGCATCCATCTTAGAATCACAGAAAAAATGTAGGGTGCTATTTATCCCACCTAAATTTAGGCACTCAGAGTTGTATCTCCATCAGTTATCTAAATAACACTATGTCCATTCCCTGCCCAAATAATCATAATATTAAATATCTTATTAGGGTGGTACACCTACATTGCCTATTGGGAATCGCCCCGATCAGTGCAAACTCCCAAAACATGCACGGGAATTGCCTGGGTCAGTGCTGGTTGGCCAAGCAAAAACCATGCCAAGGTCTGCACTATTTAACAGAGCGGACGATGGTGCCCCAGCACTCGTGCCTTGGGACTCCCTAATGTGCTGGTAGAGGCATAGCCTAAAAATCCAAAACTGAGCTAATTTATTTAGGTTTCCTCTAGTCAAAGGGGAGGGCTGAGCTCCTCCAGAGACGGTCAGGATTTTTTAGACATCTATTTTAAAATAAGACAACTTGTCCTTTGTAAAAGCGCCCTTCATTCATACTCCATTCTTCAATGTATTCTCCATAAGGTAGAAAGGGGAACAAGAGCAGTGAGGTTGGATTTAGCTGGCTCCAGCATGCTTCCTGCAGTTCAGTGAATCCCAACAACACACGAAGAGCCTGGAGCAGCGTAGACAAGACCCAGCTTCACCACCAGTGTTTTATTGCCTGTGTAAGTAGCGTTATCATCACTGAACTGCCAGAGGACTTCAGCCAGGGCCCAGCAATGCCCCATGCCAGCTTCTCTTGGACATGAGGAAAAATTTCTTTACTGAAAGAGTGGTTAAACATTGGACCAGGCTGCCCAGGGAAGTGGTGGAGTCCCCATCCCTGGAGGTATTTAAAAGACGTGTAGATGAGGCGCTTAGGGACATGGTTTAGTGGGCATGGTGGTGTTGGGTTGATGGTTGGACTCGATGATCTTAGAGGTCTTTTCCAACCTTAATGATTCTATGATTCTATGATTCTATGAAATGCAGAACAACAAGAAAAAAGTCCATCACCCCAAGCACTTTACAAACAGGGGATCCGGGAGGCTGAAATACTGAGTTAACATATTAATGTTAGGATATGGCCTTTCTTCAACCACATGCTGGTTTCATTGGGTGCAACCCCTTGAGGTTCAGTGCAACTACTTCTCATTTGCTTCCATGTAAGCTCAGGCCCACCAGATGTAGCTTACTCCACCCCTTTCTTGCACCCTTTTAGCACCTAATCACACCCATGTCAATGTGAGGTAGCGCCGCCAAAACGCAGTTACCCTAGATTTACCGCAGCACCACGCAAAACGGAATGAGGTGTTGTGATTTCCACCCTGAGACCTGCAGGGAAGAAACAGGCTGAGGGGACACCAAAGCTCAGCTGTAGCGGAAAGAGATCTCAAGCTGATGGTGAAAGTTCCGAGCTCCCTGCAGCTGCTAAAGTTACTTAATGTTTAGGCTCTTTGGGCTGCGGTCACACAACTTACTGGTAGCTGTCAGCAGGAGACTCGAGCCTTTCTATGTACCTATGCAGAAGCAGCTGAGAAGATGGAGCGCAGCCCGTGGGTCTGCTAAGGTCCAAATTCTCTGTGACACCCTTTTCCTCTCAAAGGAAACAAAGAACTTGTATTTAATATGTTTAAGGCACGAAGAACGTGTATTTAATACATTTTAATGCACTTCTAATACAAACTGTTGGAAGCCTGATGAGGAGCTGGCATCTTCTCGGGCTTTCAAGGCAGAGTCTGGCCTTTGGTCCAGCCAGAAGCTGATGCTGATGTAGTGGTGTAAACCCAGAGAGGATGAAAGTGACTGAAATTGCTTAGTTATGGAAAAAAGGATGAGAGAAGTCGATCCCTTTGGTGTTTAAATCTCCTCATGGTTTGTAGTTCAGCACAGCACTGTGTGGGGAATGGCTGTAGCGCAGTATGGAGGGAGGTGGCTGGAAAACATGCCCCACGCAGGGTAACAGCAGGGAGAAGTTGTGGCGTAAGTGGGGAATTGCGGGAAACCTTGGAGGAACAAGCTGAAACCATGCTGCAAGATAGATGGGAGTGGGCTATTCCTATTCACATCTTAAAAAGCAGGAATATAGTTCCCAGGGGAGAGCCAGAGCTGGGTAGAGGTAACCAGTGCCAATCGTTTTGTTTCAGCAATGGGTCAAGAGGAAGGATGGGCTGCAGGGAGCTATTGGGTGGCCGTAGTAATACCCCAGGCAACATGGACACTCCTTTGCTGGCTGTGTCCTGGACTGGGACACATCTCTGGCTACACCTGTGCTATGAAACAAAACTGCAACAGCACTGACTGTCTCACCCTCGTGCCAGTGGGCACCATCTGGCCATGCCTTTACTTATTCAGCCTCCAAAATCAGGTGTCCCCACCCAAAATGCCTCCTGGGAATGGTCCTTGGTCTGTGTTGACTCCTGACCTGTACCTGGGAATAGGTTGGGGTGCATTAAATGGCTCGGACCAAAAACTTTGCCAAAGATTACAACTACCGTTTAATGGTGAGGAGAGGACTTACATTTCAAGAGAAGGTTTTGGTAGGTCCTTCTTGCCGGCGGTCACAAGCACCCTTTTCTCTTCCACACTCCAAGCTCTCCTCAATCCCTCCTGCACTTGTCCACCAAAGACATTTCACTTGCGGGACACATCTGAGCCCGCTGCTCTCTCACCAGACTTTTGGTCTCAGGCCAAATGGCCCTCGTGGACCTTTATGGGTCTTGTACAGACTCCTTCTTTCTTGGTGTCTTGGCCATAGACACAAGACCTCTGTGCTTGCCTCCATTCTCCACTCTGCACCACCAACCACCCACTGTTTTGCTGCCACCTCTGTTTGCTGCTCCCAAGGGTAGGGCGAGAGGGAGAGCACAGCCTGCTCCTAACTCTACACCTCCACCTCTTCCTTCAAACCCTCAGTTAAAATGAGCTTCATCCCAGAGACATATTGTCCTGCCTTTTCTTTGCAGAAATACAGTAAAGGTCAGGGACTGAACCAGAAAGGTTGTGTTTCCACTACTCAGTCACGTGCTTTTTCATCCCAATTCATTTAGATGTTGGCTGCTGCCAAGCTTAGATCTTTCTGTGCTTCAGCTGGCTTTGCTTCTCCAGCCCCTCACACTGGAGATGTCCTGCACTGGGGCAAGGCAGGAAGAGCCTTTCTGCATTCTGAATACAAAGTAATTTAGGGTGGCTTAAAATTATGATTTAATCAAAGCCATACACCGTGGTTACAGCCATTAACCTCAGGGTTTCTGTTAAAAAAACCCTTCTAAGCAGGGACAATTTCTAGGCTTGAAGAGGTAATATGAGAGCAAGTCCTCTTCAGAGCCCTACAACTCTCAATGTCTCATTGCTCCTGATCTCCCATAGCTTCCTCTCTCTGTCTCAGCAGCCCACATCTCTGATTTCCTCCTTCACTGGGCTTGTGGGGGTTGTGTGAGAGTGCAAGCTGTCTCAGGACTTGTTTTCAAGTATTAGTACTTCTGCCACAGTGAAAGATGGGAGAAAAGGGAAGTGATCGTGCCCCTGTACTCGGCACTGGTGAGGCCGCACCTCGAACACTGTGTTCAGTTTTGGGCCCCTCACTACAAGAAGGACGTCGAGGTGCTGGAGCGTGTCCAGAGAAGGGCAACGAGGCTGGTGAGGGGTCTGGAGAACAAGTCTTATGAGGAGCGGCTGAGGGAACTGGGACTGTTTAGCCTGGAGAAAAGGAGGCTGAGGGGAGACCTCATCGCTCTCTACAACTACCTGAAAGGAGGTTGTAGCCAGGTGGGTGT